>NW_024070201.1:28566218-28672054 GCF_014754425.2 Oryx dammah
ACTGGCCGTCTCCCTGCCTGGCCTGGAGTTCCAGGACCACTGCCCAGTATTAGCAAAATTCACAGGCTCCCAGGTGACCCACTCAAGCCACACACCCTTTCTCCCGCCCAGGCTTTGTAATTAAGGGTATTAGCAATATTTGTAAATCTCCATGAGAGAGGATTTCAACCAGAACTGGGCCCCAGGAGCCCCTGATTGAAGCCATTCAAGGCTGTGGGCTCCTGAGTGGCTCACTGCCATGCCAGGTCATCTGTGTATCACCTGAAGGCTTTGCTAGCCACAAGGGGTTGCAGACTCAAATTCCAGGACACAATTATGGGATGTAGTTGAGACTAAGGAACTCTAACTATGCAAGGGGCAAGATGCTTGGTGGGGCGGGGGTGACCGGAAAGCACATTCCTGTTTAAAATTTTAATTACTTTGGCTGCAATGGTCTTAGTGGTGGCTCTCGAAATCTTTGCATCATGCAGGGTCTTTCACTGTAGTGCCCAGAATCTCTAGTTATGGCACGCAGGCTCAGCAGTTGCAATGTGCTGGCTTAGTTGCTCTGTGGCAGCTGGGATCTTAGTTCCCCAACCAGGAATCGAACCTGTGTCCCCTGCATTGCAAGGCGAATTCTTAACCGCTGGACCACCAGGGAAGTCCCCGGGAAACACATTCCTGTGTAACTGGGGTCTCTGCTGCTGGCTAGTGTAGGGGAATGTGGGGTCCTTGTTTGCTAGATCTTCCAATTTCTCAACATAAGATGGAGATCCATATTTTACATGAAACATTCCAATTTTTAAGTGTCTCGATGTCCCAAATTCTGACTGTACCTCTAAAAGTGCAAGCCTGTGTGTAAGTGAGGAGTAGGAAGGAGACCTGAGCCCCCTATAGGATTCCCTTTTCCCCACGGTGTCCAGAGCCCACTGTTGAATGAGTCAGCCTGGATGCTGACTCCAAGTCATGTGCTGCCCTTTACTGTGTAATGTAATGTGTGTGTGTGCACACTCATGTCCGACTCTGCGACCCCTTGGACCATAGCCCACCAGGTTCCTCTGTCCGTGGAATTTTCCTGGCAAGAATACTGGAGTGGGTCACCATTTCCTACTCCAGGAGATCTTCCCGACCCAGATATCAGACCCACATCTCTGGTGTCTCTTGCATTGGCAGGTGGATTCTTTACCACTGTGCCACCTGGGAAGCCCTTTATAGTGAGATACTCTTAATACATGAGGACTGAGATCCTTAATATGTAAAGGTCTCTTGCAAATCAAAAAGGAAAAGTAATATTGTCATGCTTGGAAAAAATCCACAGAGTGACTTTGGATGGCTGATAAACATGCTGCTCTGTTCATTCTTTTTCTGGATCTGGTTCAGCTCTCAGCCCAGGGGACGCAGATCCTCACTGCCCTCTGTGCTCTGACCTTCTTAGATGTTCTCAGGTCTCACCACTTAACTTGTCTGTCCAGTCCTTCTTAGCACATTTACAAGCAGATGCGTCACTGGTGGGAAAGATAATACTTTAAAATATTTATTCAGCTTTGGTTTTGCAGTGATGCGGCAGGCTGTGTGGGGGAAGGACTGAGAGGGGGACCCCGAGAGGCAGCTCAGGCTCCTCTGAGCCCTCTCAGTAAGCCAACTCTGGTCCAAACTTGCCCCCTCACGCAGTAAAAGTGCTGCTCGACCCTGATTCTTGGAAGGCAGCTGGCAGGGGCAGAGGGTGCGTGGGCAGGGGAGGAGGGTTCTCCTCGCCTTGGTCCCAGAGTATTTCTTTGAGGAAGAAATACTGGTTCCCTTCTGCACTCTTCTCAGGGTAGCGATGTGACCAGCTTTTTTGAAGAGGTTGATTTCCCAGGCTCCCCTGCAGTGAGGGGTGACTGGGGACCCAGTTCTGATACACGCAAGTGAAAGCCACTGGAAGAGGCTCCTGGGAACCTCCTTCAGAGGAGAGAGACTCGGCCAGCTTTGCTTTTGGCCCTCTGCCCTTCCCCTTCCTTCCTGCCCTGAGCACAGATGAAGTGCTTGGATCTGCAGAAGCCACCTTGCAGCCACAAGGCAAAGAACGCAAGGCCGAAAACCAGGGGCTACAGATGGCAGAGCAGAAAGATGGAGAACCTGGGCCCCGGGTTGTGCCGTGAGTCACACAGCCTTGTTGTGTGGTTTAGTCACTCAATTGTGTCCAGCTCTTTGAGACTCCACGGGTTGTAGCCCGCCACGCTCCTCTGTCCATGGAATTCTTCAGGCAAGAATAGTGGAGTGGGTTGCCATTTCCTACTCCAGGGGACCTTCCCCACCCAGGAATCGAACCAGGGTCTCCCGCACAACGGGGGCAGATTCTGTACCGTCTGAGCCAGCCGTGAAGCCTTCACAGCCCTGGGCTCCCCTCAGACGGGAAAAAGACAAACGCTTAGTTGTTTAAGCTGCTGGTGTTCAGATTTCTGTCCCTTCTGGCTGACTCCAGCTCTGGCAGGTCCTCTTCCAAGGCCTTCCGGTCAGGGCCAGTACTTTCTCCCTCATTCCTAGCGCAGTGCCCTCCTGGGCCGGCAGGCTGGCAGTGCCGCTGCCTGCCTGGTCTAACCTCAGCCCAGCTCTGTGTGGAGGGGCTGCTGCTGCTGCTGCTAAGTCGCTTCAGTTGTGTCCGACTCTGTGCGACCCCACAGATGGCAGCCCACTAGGCTCCGCTGTCCCTGGGATTCTCCAGGCAAGAATACTGGAGTGGGTTGCCATTCCCTTCTCCAATGCATGAAAGTGAAAAGTGAAAGTGAAGTCACTCAGGGGCAGATCAGTCCAAATAGGACCAATCCCAGCACACCATCTGCACAGTCTTGGAACCGAATCCCAGACCCCCTGCGTCCTCGTGTCAACAGCTCCTGGCCTCCCCACGGGCAGTGAAGCCAGGGTGGTGTGTGACCACATATGGAAAGTGACGCTTGCAGCTCTGGGGGTGCTGGCCATGTTCTATTTCATGACCCACGACAAGGTGTTTGGTTTACGTGATCTGTTCACTGTCGTTTGTGTTTTATGGATGTTCTCACTTCGCATCTTAACTCACAGTAAAATCATTTGAAAATTCCAGAGGCCATCAGTCAGCTGGATTTGGCCCATTTGGACAGGAGGGGGAGGGTTGGCAGTGGCCGCAGGCTGGACGGTCCAGCAGCGGCCTGAAGAGCCAGCAGGGGGCACCTCCTGGGGAGGGGCAGGGTGAGCGGGCAGGACCTAGCCTTCCATGGACTGGAGCGTCAGCCAGTTCATTCTCTCAGAATAGCTGCACACCTGCAGATCAGCAGTTTCTGTTGTGGTGAGAAGTAGTTAAAAAAGCAAATGAAAGGGCAAGCTTGCCTCTGACACGCCAGCCGGCACAGCCCTGAGACTCCTGCCGCCGTCTGTCACCGCCCACACGTCTTCCTCCATCCGTACTGCTGGCACGTGTAGGGCCTGTGACCTGCGACCCCACTCCGGCCCCCCAGGGTCACGGAGCCAAGTCTGCCTCTGAGTGGGGGTCTCAGTCACACACGGGCTCCCCTGTATGGGCAAGTCAGGCGACCATTCTGAGTCTCAGTGTCCTCACTTGTGAAGTGGAGCTATTATCTCTCCGGCAGGGGTGTTGTAAAAATCGGACGTGATGTGTTTTCAGGTACAGAGAGTCAGCCAAGGGCAGCGTCTGCTGTGCTCGTGAGTGGGGATGCCTTAGTTGAGTCCATCCAGCAGTGGAGGGGCAGGAGCGGGACTGTTCTCTTCGGGGCCCCCTGCAGGCTTCACACCATGTGGATGAGGGTCCCCGAGGGCTCAAGGGAAGGGAAGGTTAAGGTTCCCTCAGCCCCCACCCTCCCCTGGAAGACCTCCTTGTCAGCCACTCCCCATGAGGCTGTCCTTCCAGACCCTTCAGCTCTGAGCCTTGTATACACAAACCTGCAGTGGGCAGTAGGCCAGCAGGTGCCCAGCTGAGTGAGCTTCGTGCCAAGAATAACTGGCAGTTGGACAAGCAAAGGCCAATCTCCAGGCAACAAAAGAGGGCTGTTCTGGGGGCCTCGAAATCTGGGTAGAGTAAAGGGTGGCAGGGAGGCTGCTCAGAGCCAGCCAGCCACAGCGGCCTGCAGCCCAGCATGGGGTCATGGAGACCCTGGACTGGAAGGCTTCAGGATTCCCCACAGAAGGCCTCCTGCGGCACTCACAGTCCAGGCTCATGGCTTGTTAATAGCTGCATTCCTCAGGCTGTCTCTCTGCCCCTCCACTCCTGGGGATTCCTGCAAGAAGGATGTAATTTGGTCAGCCTGGAGAGAATGGGCCTGGAAGGATCTTCTGACAGTGAAATTTCCAGGCTCTACAAAGGAAGACATGTGGATGGCCATTAGGCACAGGAAAAGATGCTCAACATCACTAATTATTAGAGAAATGCAAATCAAAGCTATCTCACACTGGTCAGAATAGCCTTCATCAAAAAGTCTATGAGTAACAAATGCTGGGGAGGGTGTTGGAGAAAGGGAGCTCTCCTACAGCTTCAGGGGGAATATAATTTGGTACAGCCACTATGGAGAACTATATGGAGAGCCCTCAGAAAACTAAAAATAGAATTACCATATGACTCAGCAATCCCAATCCTGGGTGTATACCTGGACAAAACTATAATCAAAAAGATACATGCACCCTAAGTTCGTAGCAGCACTATTCACAATAGCCAAGATATGGAAACCTAAATGTCTGATGAATGGATAAAGAAGATGGGGTATATACATATATACACACAATGGAATACCACCCAGCTATAAAAAAAGAACAAAATAATGCCATTTGCAGCAACATGGATGGACCTAGAGATTATTACAGTAAGTGAAATAAGTCAGAAAGAGAAAGCCAAATACCATATGATATCACTTATATATGGATTCTAAAATATACCACAAATGAACCTGTCTACAAAACAAACAAGACTCACATGGAGATCAGACGTGTGGTTGCCCAGGGGGCGAGGGGTAGGGAGAGGGATGGATGGGGAATTTAAGGTTGGTAGATGCAAACTACTGCATTTAGAATGAGTAAACAAGGTCCTACTGTATAGCACAGGGAACTATAGCCAGTCTCCTGGGATTTATAGAAAAGAATATAAAAAAATGCATCTTTGCTGTATAGTAGAGATTGGCACAATGTTGCAAATCAATTATACATCAATTAAAAAGTTTCAGGCTCTGCTCTACATGTGGCAAATCAGTGGAGGCTGCTCTGGACCCGAGGAGGGAGGAGTTAATTCCTAGGTCTGAGTCTCCAAAGAGGCGATGGGTCTGTGTGGGGCAGACAGGGCTGAATCACGACTCCTCCTTAGCAGGTATACCTGGTATCCTGTACTTCAGCTTACGAGAAACTCAGAGTATTGAAAAGTTGAGAGTGTAATGGCAAGAAACACTCGAATGCCTACCACCTGACTTTGCCCTATTTTCTTCTTTGTTTTTAGAGCTGAAACAGGTCCCTGCTTGCATTCCTGACCCTCCCAGGCATCGCTGCTCTTCTGAATTTGCAGTGTCCTATTCTCATGCATGCCTTCATACTTTTGCTGTATGTGTTGACAAACTACATGTAGCATTAGCTTTGCATGTTACTTTTCACTGTGGTAAAACACATAAAATAAAATTTCCCACTGAACATTTTCATCATGGTTTACTGCATGGTTCAGTGGTACTAAGTACATTCCCATCATTGGGTAATATCACCACTGTCCGGCTCTAGGAACTCTTAATCTTCCAAAACTGAAACTCTGTGTCCATTAGTCAATAAGGTTCCTATTCCCTCCTCCCCCACAACTTCTGGAAACCATCATTATACTTTCTATCACAATGAATTAATGGTTCTTGGTACGAATAGAATCATATAATATTTTTCCTTTTATGTCTGATTTATCTCACCTAGCATAACATCTTCAAGGTTCCCGTATGTTGTTCAGTTCAGTCGCTCAGTCGTGTCCGACTCTTTGCGACCCCATGAATCGCAGCACGCCAGGCCTCCCTGTTCATCACCATCTCCCGGAGTTCACTCAGACTCATGTCCATCGAGTCTGTGATGTCATCCAGCTATCTCATCCTCGGTGGTCCCTTTCTCCTCCTGCCCCCAATCCCTTCCAGCATCAGAGTCTTTTCCAATGAGTCAACTCTTCTCATGAGGTGGCCAAAGTACTGGAGTTTCAGCTTCAGCATCATTCCTTCCAAAGAAATCCCATACGTGAACCGTGAACTCCCTGATGTTCAAGCTGGTTTTAGAAAAGGCAGAGGAACCAGAGGTCAAATTGTCAACATCTGCTGGATCATGGAAAAAGCAAGAGAGTTCCAGAAAAACATCTATTTCTGCTTTATTGACTATGCCAAAGCCTTTGACTATGTGGATCACAATAAACTGTGGACAATTCTGAAAGAGAGGGGAATACCAGACCATCTGACCTGCCTCTTGAGAAACCTATATGCAGGTCAGGAAGCAACAATTAGAACTGGACATGGAACAACAGACTGGTTCCAAATAGGAAAAGGAGTACGTCAAGGCTGTATATTGTCACCCTGCTTATTTAACTTCTATGCAGAGTACATCATGAGAAACGCTGGGCTGGAAGAAACACAAGCTGGAATCAAGATTGCCTGGAGAAATATCAATAACCTCAGATATGCAGATGACACCACCCTTATGGCAGAAAGTGAAGAGGAACTAAAGAGCCTCTTGATGAAAGTGAAAGAGGAGAGTGAAAAATTTGGCTTAAAGCTCAACATTCAGAAAACGAAGATCATGGCATCCGGTCCCATCACTTCATGGGAAATAGATGGGGAAACAGTGGAAACAGTGTCAGACTTTATTTTTTTGGGCTCCAAAATCACTGTAGATGGTGACTGCAGCCAGGAAATTAAAAGATGCTTACTCCTTGGAAGAAAAGTTATGACCAACCTAGATAGCATATTCAAAAGCAGAGACATTAATTTGCCAACTAAGGTCCGTCTAGTCAAGGCTATGGTTTTTCCTGTGGTCATGTATGGATGTGAGAGTTGGACTGTGAAGAAGGCTGAGTGCCGAAGAATTGATGCTTTTGAACTGTGGTGTTGGAGAAGACTCTTGAGAGTCCCTTGGACTGCAAGGAGATCCAACCAGTCCATTCTGAAGGTGGGTTGTAGCATGTGTCAATTTCTTTTCTTTTAAAGGCTGAGTAAATTCCATTGCATATATCAGCCAAGCTTTGTTTATTCATTCATTGATGGACATTTGGGTTGTTTCCACCTTTTGGCAACTGTGAATAATGCAACTGAACACAGGTATATAAGTATCTGTTCAAGTACTTGCTTTTGGTTCTTTTGGGGACATACACAAAAATGGAATTGTTGGATCATATGGTAATTCTGTGTTTAATTGTTTGAGGAAAACCCCCTACTGCTTTGCATGTTTTAAAATCTTATGTACTATGTATGGAGGGTATTGTACTGTATCATTTAGCAATTCATTGCTTTTTTTTTCTTTTTCCTTTGGTGCTTGTATGTTTCTCAGTTTCAGCCATATTAATACATAGATCTAATCTGAGAATCTGTGTCCTTTAATTTACAAGTTTAAGTATTGTCATTACTTGGATTTATTTTTACCATCTTATTTTGTGGTCCTCAATTTTCTAATGGGTTTTCTTTTTCGTTTTTCTCTTGTTTTGTATATCAATCTAATCTAGTGAGCCTTTTTTAATTTTTTAATTTGTTTTATTTTTTGGCTGCACCACTCGGTAGGCAGGACCTTAGTTCACCAACCAGGGATAGAACCTGTGCTCCCTGCATTGGTAGGCAGTTTCTTAACCACTGGACCATCAGGGAAATCAGAGCCTCTTTTGTTATTTTTATCTACTTTTATTCCTTCCTTTTTTTATTCATTTTCTTGGAAATTATAGGTTTCATTCCTACTCTTTAGGGCTTCTCTCCCCTTCTTTTCACATGTACACTGATTCTAGTTAATTAGGAACATGACTGTCCCCTGATGGGGGAAGGGCCCTTGGAATACTTTGGTCACCTCCTCCACCTTCCATAGTACCATCCAGCACTGTGGGTCTGCCTTAGTTTTCACACCTCCAACTCGCTGCCATCACAGTTGCAGTTTTCCACAGCTGGTGCTTATATCCACTTACCCACATGTTTACAAGAGTGTATTTTCTCTTCATTGCTTTTTAAAAAAAATTTAAGTGTAGTTAATTTTTAATGTGTTAGTTTCAAGTGTACACTGAAGGGATTCAGTTACATATATATATATATTTTTTTCTCTTTCAGATTCTTTTCCGTTACAGGTTATTACAAGACATTGAGCATAGTTCCCTGTGCAATGCAGTAGGCCCGTATTGTTGCTCTTCACTGCTTTTTTACATCTCGCACCTTCTGAGTTCCATTTCCTTTCTCTTAAAATAAACGTGTTGGCAGCCCTAACCCGGTGATGTTATGGTGAAGTCTTTTCAGCCTTCATCTGAAGAGGTCTTTATTTCACTTTCACTCCTTGTGTTGGATTGTCAGCAAAGGTGGCCACCAACAGTTCTGTCCACCCCAAGGAGATGGAGTTTATTTCCCCTGCCCTTAAACGTGGGCTCACCTTGTGACTTGCTTTGGTCAGTAGAATGTGGAAGGAAGTGACACCGTGCCAGGTCGAGCCTTAGATCATAAGAAGACTGACTGATTCCACTTTTACCCAGTTGGGGTCCAACCATCATGAAGCTAAGCACAGTTGCCCCACTGAAAGAGAGAGGGAGCCTGGAGGATGAACGATGACAAAGGGCATCCCTTCCCCAACCCTTCCTCTGAGGGCCATGCGTGTGAGTGAAGCTGCCTCGTTTCTTCCAGTCTCAGATGGGTCACCCTAGCCAACGCCACACAGAATGTAAAATGAGCTGTCTCCCCTCTGTCAAATTACAGAACTGTGAGCAAATACACAGGGGAGGTTGCCTTAAGCCACTATGTTATGGAGAGGTTTGCTATGCAGCAAGAGCCAACTGGAGCCCTCTTGAGTGGTATTTTAGGGGAGTTTGAACTCTAGGGTGAGTTCTAGGGTTTTGTCAGCACTTTGAATGTAGCATGCCTCTGACTTCCGTCTTCTGTTCTGCTGTCGAGAAGGCTGCTATGAATTGTTTTCCTGTGTAGGTAATCTGTCAGATGATTTAAAATCATCTGCTTGTCTCCATTGGTCTGCAGTTTCTCTAAAACATATCTGGTAGAGTCTCCAGGGCTTGGTTGCGGCACGCAGGATCTTCGTTGCCTTGCGGGGTCTTCGTTGCAGCGGGCAGGCTGGCCTCTCCCGTTGTAGTTGTGGCGCGTGGGCTTAGTTGCCCCACAGCATGTGGGATCTTAGTTCCCCTGCTGCTGCTGCTGCTGCTGCTAAGTCGCTTCAGTCGTGTCTGACTCTGTGCGACCCCGTAGACCAGGTTCCGCCGTCCCTGGGATTCTCCAGGCAAGAACACTGCAGTGGGTTGCCATTTCCTTCTCCAATGCATGAAAGTGAAAAGTGAAAGTGAAGTCACGTCTGACTCTTAGCGACCCCATAGACTAAAGCCTACCAGGCTCCTCTGTCCATGGGATTTTCCAGGCAAGAGTACTAGAGTGGGGTGCCATTGCCTTCTCTACCAGGGATCAAACTCACATCCCCTGCATTGCAAGGCAGATTCTTAACTACTGGACCACCAGGGAAGTCCCTTAAGACAGTTTTAAATGGATTTTTATGCCATTTACAAGTGAAACAGTACTGATACGTATCCCAGCCCAGCCTGATCCAGATATCCTTCCTCTGTGAAACTTTACATTCATCTTTTCATTTAATTTATTTTAAAATTAATTAATTAAAATTTCTGTTTCTATTTGATCTTGTTCAAAAAAAGGAAAAAAAAAGATTTAAGTACATTACAAAGACGGATAAAACACAGGTAGCATAGTTTAGAAGTGTTACTTTTCTTACCAAACCTGAAGAGGCGTATGTTTCATTAACTCTGAAAAATTATCAATTGTTATCTCTCAATAACGCCTTGGCAATTCTCTTTTGAAATTCCTGTTAGACAAATGGTGGACCTTCTCATCTTATTCTTTGCATCACTTAACCTCTTTTTCGTAATTTCTATTTCTTCTTCTTCCTCTGGGTAATATTCTGAGACCAGTTTCCCAATTCACTATTTTTCTCTTCATTTGTATTGAATCTGTTATTTAGCCTATTTATTGAATTGTATATTTCAGTTATTTTTTTCATTTCCGGAAATTTTATTTGGCTCTTTTACATCTACTCATAGTATTTTATTCTTTTCTTATGCTTTCAATGCCTTATACGCATCTAGACATTTTAATGATATCTATTGTATAATATCTTTAGTCTTCATATAACATCTCAGATGCTTGAGACTCTAATTCTGAGGTTAAGTCCGCTGAGTCTTTCATTATGATGGCTTATTTCCCCTTCCTTTCTTTTTTCCTTTCTTTCTCTTTCTCTTTTCCTCCCTCTCTCCCCTTTCCCCCACCCCTCTCTCTCTTTCTTTCTCCTTTCTTTCTTTTTTGTGAGTCTGGGTTGCAAGCTCGTGTTCAGTGGGGCTTTATCCTTTGGGATTCCATGTGAGTTAAGAGCATGATATTCCAGAGTTACTTTGTGACTGCTGCTTTTAGGAACCCCAACAGTATCACTCACTATGAAAAGTTTTTCTTTTTTTTTTCTTTAATGTTATTCTCTTGTCTTGTTGCTGGATCCTATTTAAATAATCATGAAGGCAGCATCAACTCAAGCCCCAAGCAGGAAACACAGACCTATGTTTAGAAATTCTAAACAGGAGAATTTCATTTTCTACCCAGAACCCAAGCTGAGGCATCCTTTTTTGCTATTTTCCTGGGCTAGGGAAGATTTGCTTCCCTAGATCACCTTTTCACTGAGGCTGTAACTCTCTGAGGATTATGGATCTAGGTGAGGACTCAGCTCCGTCTTTCTACTTCATAGCCCTTGGGTATTATTGACTACCTTGCAGGATAATTTTCTAAGTGATGTGAGAACTAGAAGCATGTTTTGTTCTACTGAAGTGCCTCCTGGAGGCTCCTGGATGGGGGCTGGTCATCAGAAAGACCAACCAATGATGAGAAGCTTGGAATTTTCAGCCCCACCCTCATCTTCCAGAGAGGAGGCAGGGGCTGGAAATGGAGTTAATAATTGATCATGCCTATGTCAGGATGCCTCCATAAAATCCCAATAGTACATACAGAGCTTGGAGAGCTTCCAGTTGGTGAACATATGCACACTGAGAGGTTCTTTAGCAAATTAATTAAACCCAAGAAGGGGGATCGTTGAACTTCAGATCAATGCCAGTTAGTCAGAAGCACTGGCATCTGAAGTGTGTGTGTGTGTGTGTGTGTGTGTGTGTGTGTGTGTGTGTGTGTGTGATGGTGGGGCAGTCTTGTGGAACTGAGCCCTTAGGCTGTGGGACCTGATGCTATTTCTGGCTAGTGTCAGAACTGAGTTAAATTGTAGGACAAAAGCTGAGTGCTGAAGAATTGATGCTTTTGAACTGTGGTGTTGGAGAAGACTCTTGAGAGTCCCTTGGACTGCAAGGAGATCCAACCAGTCCATTCTAAAGGAGATCAGTCCTAGGTGTTCTTTGGAAGATATGATGCTAAAGCTGAAACTCCAATACTTTGGCCACTTCATGCAAAGAGTTGACTCATTGGAAAAGACTCTGATGCTGGGAGGGCTTGGGGGCAGGAGGAGAAGGGGACGACAGAGGATGAGATGGCTGGATGGCATCACCGACTCAATGGACGTGAGTTTGAGTGAACTCTGGGAGTTGGCGACGGACAGGGAGGCCTGGCGTGCTGAGATTCATGGGGTTGCAAAGAGTCGGACACGACTGAGCGACTGAACTGAACTGAACTGAGTGTCAAAGAGGTTTGTTCCACACATTTTTTGGCCAGAAGTGTCAGAATTGACACTTCAAGTGTTTTCTGTGAAGGTAAAAGAGACACAGAGGAGACAAATACCCAGGAAGAAAAAAATCTAAGCTTTTCCTTATACTCAGAGGATAGCTTGTTGGTTTTGAGAGGTGAGGGGGTGGGCAGTGGACAAAACAAACGAAAGGAGTAAAAAAGTACAAACTCCCAGTTGTAAAATAAGTCATAGAGATGTAATGTATGGTATAGTGATCATAGTTTATAATACTGTATATTTGAAAGCTGTTAACAGCATAGATCTTAGAAGCTCTCATCAAAAGAAAAAAATTGTACCTACGTGTTACCTAGAAGATTCTAGGGTTACCTAGACTTACTCTGATGATCGTTTCTCTCTATATATATATATAGATTCATTACACTGTATGCCTGAAACTAATATAATGCTATAGGTCAGCTCTCTCTCAGTAAAGAGAAAAGGATCTTTGTTACATTTTATCCAACATTTTAGGCAATCGTTTTGGGAGGTTTTTTTATATTTTCAGAAACAGAAGTCTAGATTTTTCTTTTTAACTCCATTGTCTAGGATTCCATTTTTATATATTAAAAAATTTTTTTTTATTTATTTGGCTGCCCTGGGTTTGGTTGCAGCATGCAGGATAGTTTTAGTTGCGGTATGTGAACATTTTGTTGCAGTACGTGGGATCTAGTTCCTTGACCAGGGATTGAATCAGGGCCTTCTGTATCAGGAGTGCAGAGTCTTAGCCACCAAGGAAGCCCCTCCATTTTAAAAAAGTAATGAAAAATATTAATCTCATTTACTGATATTTTTCTCTTTAAAAATAACTTCTTACATGTTCGTTGTGGGAAATTTAGAAGCATTTAAATAAACAAAATGAAAATATGCTCTAAGACAACCATCTTGGGCCAATATTTTGGCATTTGTTCTTTCAGGGTTTTTCCTAAGCAGATGTCAACATCTCATTTTCTAAATCAAAATGGGATCATGCCATACATATTATAACATGCTTTTTTTTTTCATGTAACAACACATCATGTGTGTTAGTTTTCTACTGCTGTATAATAAACCACCACAAAGTTAGTGGCTTAAAACAATACACATTATCTCATAGTTTCTGTAAGTCATAAGTTTGGGCACAGCTTACCCACGTTATCTGTCGAGAGCTCAGGTGTCGGCAGGGGCTATGATCTAAACAGAGGCTCAAGTGGAGAAACAGTCCTTTCTCAGTTTATTCAGATTGTTGGCTGAATTCATCTCTTTATGCTTGTAGAGTCTGTCTTTTGCTGGTCATCAGTTTGGGTGACACTCAGCTTGCCACAGTACGGAAGCTTCAGAACCAGCACTAGAGAGGGTCTCTGACCTTGAGACAACCTAGATCCTCTTTCAGAGCCTTTCAACTGATTAAGTCAGGCTCACCCAGACACAGTAACTTCCCTTTGACTATAGTAAGTCTCCTCCCTATGAACCTTCAAGTTATGAATTTTCAAACATGCGAACATGCATTCACATGTCCAGGCACCTGTTAGTTCACCTGTCTGGGGTACCATGTCACATGCGTGCAACATCTACAAGTGGTTGTGAGTTTGCATGCTTTAACTGTGCAGTACTGCAGAGAGTACAGCAATGCAGTATCTTTATTTCAAGCCCAGGATGTCTGGAAGCAAGCACAGCATCAGCAGTGATGTAGCTGGTACTGCTGAAATTTTTGAGGTACTGTACTGGAAGATTAAAAATGTTTTCTTCATTTTTTTGTTTGTTTTTAATGTATTATTTGTGTGAAAAGAATTATAAACCTATTCCAGTACAGTACAATATAGCCAATGGTGTCAGGCTAACTTTATTTGCCTTATGAACAAATTAGACTTACAAACGTCCTTTCAGGAAGGAACTCATTCGTATAAAGGGGACTTACTGTACTCCAGGTGGCTCAGTGGTAAAGAATCCACCTGCGAAGGCAGGAGACACAGGAGTCGCAAGCTCGATCCCACGGTTGGGAAGATCTCCTGGAGTAGGAAATGGCAACCTACTCCAGTATTCTTGCCTAGAAAATTCCACGGACAGAGGATTCTGGCGGGTTACAGTCCATGGGGTCGCAGAATCAGACACCACTGAGCATGCACACACACGCTATATTTCAAAATCAACTCATTTAGGACATTAATTACAAGTGCAAACCCCCTTCATCTTTGTCACATTCTGTTGGCTACAGGAAGTCACAGGGTAGGATTCATGAGGTCCCGCCTAGGGTCTGTCAACCACAATGTATTTATCATTTCATATCATTATGTATTCTATTAACACTTCCATGTAATGTTAACAGCCTCACCACATTCTATTATATGGATGGACCATGAGTTAATCAATGCTTTATCATCAGACACTGAATAAACGTAAACATTAAAGTTTATTCTTTTTTCCTATTACAAACAATGCTAGAGAGAATGCCTTTATACTGATTTCATTATAAACAGTAGTATTATTTCCTCAGAATAAATTCCTCCACATGGAATTTTAGGGTCAAAGGATTCACAGAAGGTTAGGCTTTGGAGGCAATGAACCCGCTTGTAGTAGAGGACAGTTCTCATGCTTTAAAGCGGCATGGGTTAGAGGTGGTGATGGCCACGGTGAGGAACTTGTTCTCACTTGGAAGTCGAATAATGCCCCTGCTCTGAAAAGTGTCTGCTTGTGGTTGCACAGCCTGCCCCGAGAAGATAGGGAAGAGTTTGTGTCTACAGTCTCACACTTTCAGGTGTCTTGATTGTAGGTGAAGCTGAGACCAAGAGCTCTCCTGTCACGGCTGCAGCTGAACCACTGTCCCTGAGCACCGCTCACATCTGCCCGCGGTCCCTGGTTTGTTTGTGTTCATCCAAAATGAGTGACTTCCAGTGGGTGTGAGCTGGCCTCTCAGTCTCCTGCATTCCACCTGTCCCAGAAAGGAGCCCAAATGTAATAACTTCCCAGCAGCGTGGGTCCCCAGGTATCACGGCACCTTAAACAACTTGGACTCCTTAAGCTTAAACAATTTAGACTTCTCCTTTAAGAAAAGGAAACAAATTATGAATGCAAAACTAGGCGTAGAGCTATAGAGAGGCCCTGGGTTTATGTGTCATTGACTTGGTAGGAAACGCACCCCTGCTGGCCCCAACTAGGTGAGCCCTGCCTAGAGTTCGATTCTGTTTATTTCCAAACATCTTAAATTAGATATGTTTCCTCCTTGCCTTTTGTGGTGTATCAACATTTAAGAATTGAGCAGGACTTTAATAAAATAGTCATTTGGAGCAAAATCTCTCTGGTTTAACCCTCTCTACTGAAATCACTGACATGCATGACAGGCACACACAAGATGTCAAACCCTACTATTCTTGTTTGCAGTGCAGAGTCTGGTGCAATGGGGAGGGTGATTCTTCTAGCATTTATTGAGTCTGCACCAGGCACTGTGGTAGGTGATTTCATTGTCTTATTTCACCCTTTTGCCTGCCATGGCTCAGACAGTTCTAGGGGCTCAAAGCAGCTCCCATTTAAGGGCAGAAAATGCCAGGACACCACAAGTTGACGTTCAAACACAAAACTGTTAGAGTAATCGTGACATAAATCCCATTGCATCAGTCTGCCTCCCAACAGGAAACAGATGGCACATTCAAAATAGGATAATTTAAGGAGGGTTTATTTACAAAAACAGACGTGGGTATTGGGGAACCACAAGGATAGGGCAGTAACCCAAGTTTAGGAGCAGCCAGGCATGGCCATCATGAGGCTGGGAGTGGGTGGAGGAGAGCTGTGCTTCAAGGCTGTGGTGAGGGAAGTCATGGTCATTGGTTGAGGGACAAGGCCAGCTCAAGGAGAGGGAATAAGTAACCTGACCACACTCTATTTTCTCTCTCTCTCTCTCTGATCTCCTGTTGGGCTCTGCCAGGATGCTGAAGACACAGGATGTAGACCATACAGATCAGCCTCCTGGGTCAGAGGGCAGGGCGAAGGGATATGGGGTGGGGTGACAGGGGGGTCTGGAGGGGCAAACAAAAGATAAACGGCACAGTCCACCCCTTTGACCCTCAGCATCCACTCTAGACCTTTGTCCACAGGAAAATTTTGTTTCCCCAACACAAAGGACTCATTAAGTCCCATCAGCTACTGTATCATCTTGGGGTGATGCCAGTTAGTTATGCTTCCAGCTGAAAGCACTGGTGTTCTTCAGATAAGGTAAGAAAAAGAAACAGTTATAGTTCATCAAATGTGGCTGCTACATTCCCATCTCTGTAGCTGACCCCAAGACCAAGGTAATCTTAGCTGCCTTCTTACACCTTCCATTCTCTGCTCTCCTTAACCTCTGACAGGATGTTTCTGGACAAGGTTCTTTTCCTTTTTTTGGCCTCGTGGAATGTGAGGTCTTAGTTCTCCAACCAGGGGTTGAACTGGAACCCCCTGCATTAGAAGCGTGGAGTCTTAACCCCACTGGACCACCAGCGAAGTCCCAAAAGGGGCCATTCTCATCTCCAGCTCTTGGTTCTTGGACCCGTGCATCTTGCCTATGGGGAAATGGCCCCATATATTAGCAGCAGTTTAGGCATATACTGTACCTCGCAGGATGGCGCCCCAGTCCTGCAGGATGCTGTCTCTCAGCAGGTGATTCCACCATCCTATCAAGGGAGAGTCTTCCAGGGTGCTGAGTGAGACCAGGAGTGAATCCTGAGTCTCACTGCAATCAGTAAACAAAGTGGCAGTTGGTGTAAACCTCCTGTAAGTTATCAGAAACATAGTTATAAAGTAACACAATCACGTCAAATGAAGAAAAATGTACAATCTAAAAGTTGTAAATTGTGTTTTGCTAGGGGACCTTGTTGAGGACCATAGCCTCTCAGATAGTTTGGAGGAACTGCTCCAAAGAGGTAAGAGAGGAAGCAGGATATATAGGAGATTTTCCTGAAACAAACAAACGTGCAGTCAAACATTTAAAGATAACAATTGATCATAGTGCTTTTCTCTGTATGGAAAGATGCAAGAGTCTGGGTTCATGGAAATTATTCCTTATGCATCTTAACTATCTGGGGCCATGTATGGTCAGGCCACTCAAGATGGCTGTTTTCCTGCTGTCTGTACATCTCCTGCTTGACCAGACCCTGCTTCACTCACATGACTATCCAATCCTCTTAATTACAGGGCTTAATCAGTAACTATCAATATGCTTGCCCCCTGCCCCAGCTGCTGGTTTCCCTGGTAAACAGTGAGCCAACCTTACGGCAATTTCCCCTATAAACGATAGCCTCCATCTCCCCTGAGTAGTGAAGGTCTAGCTAGCTCCCCTGGAGAAGGCAATGGCACCCCACTTCAGTACTCTTGCCTGGAAAATCCCATGGATGGAGGAGCCTGGTAAGCTGCAGTCCATGGGGTCTCAGAGTCCGATACGACTGAGTGACTTCACTTTCACTTTTCACTTTCACACATTGGAGAAGGAAATGGCAACCCACTCCAGTGTTCTTGCCTGGAGAATCCCAGGGACGGGGGAGCCTAGTGGGCTGCCGTCTCTGGGGTCGCACAGAGTCAGACACGACTGAAGCGACTTAGCAGCAGCAGCAGCAGCAGCTAGCTCCCACCTGCTGTACACAAAGTGGGTGTCACTCCAGGACCTTTTGCTTCAAAAGTGTAAGATCCCCAATCTAATAACCCACTGATGTCTCTGCCACTGTTTCTGGGTTCTTTGGTCTCCAGGCTGGGCAGTTATTATACAAGGTTTCTAAGCCTGCTATGTGGAGCCCAAGAGACAGGTCAACCAGGAGGCCAAGGAAACTCCCTTGAGCCCTAACATGTCTAGAAATAAGGACGGGGAGCAGAAAGTTGTGAGCACAATCCCAAGGTGGCTCTCCACTAGCACATGGGGCTCTGTGGCAGCTGACTGCCATGAGAGACGTATTTCTCTTCCATTATATTCATAATATCCTCTTAACCTCAGAGTCTCTCTCGAGTTTAAAGGGAGCAGCCTGTGCTGGTGGTTCATCTGACTGCACAGGGATGGCTGGTGAGTACAGACAAAAGGCAAGGACCTGTATTATCTAAAAAACACAGGCATACTCCCCCGCTTCCTTCCATATAACTAATAATGTACATTTGCTGGTACATTGGTCACAAGTGATGAACCGACATTGATATATTATTAGTACCTAAAGTCTGTGCTTTATTCAGATTTCCTCAGTCTTTCACTTATGCTTTATTTCCCTTACTTCTTTATTCCAGAATCCTTTCATTTAATTGTCACACCTCCTTAGGCTCCTCTTGGCTATGACAGTTTCTCAGACTTTTCTTGTTTTTGATGCCCTTGATAGTTTCAAGGAGTACTGGTCAGTACTGGCCAGGAACATTTTTAGAATGTCCCTCAAGTTGGAGTGTCCGGTGTTTTTCTCGTAGTTATGTTGGAATTGTGGGTTTGGGGGAGGAAGAGGAAAAGTGCTGTTCACATTGCATCATTTCAAGGGTATACGGTCAACATGGCTCTTTACTGTTGACCTTGACCAGAATCACCTGGCTGAGTTATGTTTGTCCGAGTTCTCTGCCATCAAGTGATTCTTTTCTTCTCTCCTTTCCACATTGTCCTCTTTGGAAGGAAGTCATTATATATAGCCCATTCTTAAAGAGTAGAGAAGGTTCAAAATTTTCAGCCTGGTTTCAGTTCAGTTCAGTCGCTCAGTTGTGTCCAACTTTTTGTGACCCAATGAATGGCAGCACACCAGGCCTCTGTCCATCACCAAATCCCAGAGTTCACCCAAACCCATGTCCATTGAGTCAGTGATGCCATCCAACCATCTCATCCTCTGTTGTCCCCTTCTCCTCCTGCCCTCAATCTTTCCCAGCATCAGCGTCTTCTCAAATGAGTCAGCTCTCCACATCAGGTGGCCAAAGTATTGGAGTTTTAGCTTCAACATCAGTCCCACCAATGAACACCCAGGACTGATCTCCTTTAGAATGGACTGGTTGGATCTCCTTGCAGTCCAAGGGACTCTCAAGAGTCTTCTCCAACACCACAGTTCAAAAGCATCAATTCTTCAGTGCTCAGCTTTCTTTATAGTCCAACTCTCACATCCATACATGACCACTGGAAAATCTATAGCCTTGACTAGACAGACCTTTGTTGACAAAGTAATGTCTCTGCTTTTCAATATGCTGGTCTAGGTTGGTCACAACTTTCAAGGAATAAGCGTCTTTTAATTTCATGGCTGCAGTCAGCATCTGCAGTGATTTTGGAGCCTGGTTTATGTATGTCCAAATGCCCCATCCCACATCTCAGAGGGCTCCTCCCTCCCCATCAGTGCTGTGTAACACGAGAAGCCTGGTAGTCTGCACTCCAGCGGATCCTGTGCTTCTATGACTCTTGCAGTCAAACCCAGGTCTTGGTCTTCAGTTTTCTGTGCCCTAGGACTACATCGACTCCTTCAAATCTTCCCTTGAGGCCTTCTGCTTCTTTCTGCATGCTCTATTTTTTTTTTTAAGAGCTTTACTGAGGCACAATTGACCTACAATAAACTGCACATATTTAGAGTCTGTAATTTAATATTTTAACAAGTATATACCTGTGAAGCCATCATCACAATCAAAATACTGAACACATCTATCACTCTCAATGTTGCCTTGTATATCTTTATAATCCTCCCCTCCTTCCCACCTCTTCCCCAACAGGCAACAACTAATCTGCTTCTTGTCCCTAAGAGCTTGCATTTTCTAGAATTTATTTTGTGTTTTTTAATTTTTTTAATCAAAATATAGTTGATGTTCAGTATTGTTAGTCTTTAGGTATACTACATGATTCTGACATTCGCTTACAGTAGGAAATGATCACCACAGTGAGGCTAGTAACCATCTGTCCCCATACAATGTTATTACAATATTACTGACCATACTCCTTAGCTGTGTATTCCATCCCATGGTTTATTTATTTTGTAAGTAAGGATTTGTATTACTTAATTCCCTTCACCCCTACCCCCATTGTCTTCCCCTCTGGCACCCGCCCGTTTGTTCTCTGTATCTTAGTCTGTTTCCATTTTGTTTTATTTTTTAGATTCCACATGTAAATGAGACAAACAGTATTTGTCTTTCTCTGTCTGATTTATTTCATTTTGCATAGTACCCTCTGAAAATGTTAATTACTCAGTCCTGTCTGACTCTTTGTGACCCCTGGACTATATCTTTATCCATGGAATTCTCCAGGCAAGAGTACTGGAGCCATTCCCTTTTCCAGGGGACCTTTCCAACCCAGGAATTCAACCCAGGTATCCTGGGATTGCAGGCAGATTCTTTACTGTCTAAGCCACCAGGGAAGCCCCTAATACCCTCTAGATCCATCCATGTTGTTGCAAATGGTAAATGTCCTTTTTTCTGATTGAGTAATAATCCATTGTGTGTGTATGTGTATTTCAAATGTTTATCCATTTACCTATCGATGGACACTCAGATTGCTTCCTTATCTTAGTTATTATAAATAATGTTGCAATGAACATTGGTATGTATATATCATCTTGAATTAGTGTTTTTGTTTTCTTTGGGTAAATAAATACCTAGAAGTGAATTTGCTAGATCATATTGTAGTGCTGATTTTAATTTTGGGGGAAATTGCCATACTGTTTCCACAGTGGTTGCATCAATTTAAAATCCGACCAATGGTGCACAAAAGTTCCCTTTTCTCCACATCCTCGCCAGCTCCTGCTATTCATCCTCTTTTTGATGATAGCCATTCTGGCAGGTTTGAGGTGATAATCTTATTGTGGTTTTGATTTGCATGCTTGCTTGGTATTAATTAGTTGTCAGGCATTATTAATTTTAGTTTGGGTGCAGGATTTTTTTATATTCTCATAAATATTCTTGAATTTTTTTTCTGGGAAGCAGTTATTTCGGAAAAAGTTAAATCCTTTGGGGTCTTATTTTTAATTAAAAATTTTAATATTTACTTATTTGACTGTGCTGGGTTCTAGTTGCAACATGTGTGATCTTTGAGCTTCATTGCTGCATGTGGAATCTTTAGCTGTGGCATGTGGGATCTAGTTCCCTGACCAAGGATCAAACCTGGGTCCCCTGCACTGGAAGCACAAAGTCTTAGCCATGGACCACCAGGGAAGTCTCAGTTCTTGCTGTTTAATATGCATTACTGCTGCTGCTGCTTAGTTGCTTCAGTTATGTCTGACTCTGAGTCACCCTATTGGCAGGCTCCTCTGTCCATGGGATTCTCTAGGCAAGACTACTAGAGTGGGTTGCCAGGCCCTCCTCCAGGGGATATTCCTGACCCAGGGATGGAACCCGGTCCCCTGCATTGAAAGCAGATTCTTTACCACTGAGCCACCAGGGGAGCTCTTAAGATGCATTTGGTGGGGACTTATCAGCACTCTAATGATTCTCCATTACTATGGCAAGACCTTTCTCAGTACTCTACCCAATGCCTCATGAATCAGGTTAGGGTAATTCCCAACCCTGTGTGAGCTCTGGGCACTGTACCCCCCTAATCCTTTTGGGTGGTTCTTTCTCTGGTCTCAAGTAGTTTCCAGGCATGCTTGAGCAAATCAATGCTCAGCCAAAGACTCAAGGGGGATCCTCTGCATATCTCTGGAGTTCTTTTTCTCTGCAGCCCTCAGCTCTCTGGCACTTTGTCCTGTAGTCTCCATCTGCTTGCTGTTCTCAGAATCTCAGCTCTGTTTTCTCAACCTACGTAGCTTGCTGGGTTCCACTTGGGTTCCCTTCCCTGCATCACAGCTGGAAAGCATTCTCAAGGCAGTAAGTTGGGTGTTCATAATCACAGGGCTCATCTTGCCTTTCTCCATATGGTCAAATGCTTAATAATGCAAAGGAGACATTTGAAAAATCTAGGTTTTGCAGCCATGGGCAAAAGTAGCATCTATCTGCAAATCCTGTTTGTTCATTCAATAGTTATGGAGCCTCCATCTTTGGATTTCACTGTCTTTCATTGCCTGGTGTCTTAAACTATTGCCTCATATATTGTCCATTGTTGGCTGCTTTAGGAAAGGGAGTAGATTTGATCACCATTACTCTGTCTTGGCAGGAAGTCTTGGAAGGCAGTCCTCTTCTACTGCCCTCACTGGCAAGTTCCTAATTGTGTGTTTGCATGCATGCATGCTAATTCACTCAGTTGTGTCCAACTCTGTGAGACGTTATGGACTGTCACCCACCAGGCTCCTCTGTCCATGGGGTTTCCCAAGAGTGGGTTACCATGCCCTCCTCCAGGGGATCATTCTGATCCAGGGATCAAACCCGATCTTTTCCATCTCCTGCATTGGCAAGCGGGTTCTTTACCACTAGCACCACCTGGGAAGCCCCAGTTGCATTTTTATAGCGTTTAATTTCTTTTCTTCCCCTACATGGTCTGGTGGTTTAGTTGCTAACTGGTATCCAGCTCTTGCGACCCCATGGTCTATAGCCTGCCAGGCTCCTCTGTCCATGGGATTCTCCAGGCAAGGATACTGGAGTGGGTTGCCATTTCCTTTTCCAGGGGATCCTCCCAACCCAGGAATCGAATCTGGGTCTCCTGCATTGCAAGCAGGTTCTTTACTAACTGAGGTACTACAAAGGAGGCTTATATGGTCTCAGTTCAGTTCAGTTCAGTTCAGTCGCTCAGTCGTGTCCGACTCTTTGCGACCCCATGAATTGCAGCACGCCAGGCCTCCCTGTCCATCACCAACTCCCGGAGTTCACTCAAACTCACCTCTATCGAGTCGGTGATGACATCCAGCCATCTCATCCTCTGTCGTCCCCTTCTCCTCCTGCCCCCAATCCCTCCCAGCATCAGAGTCTTTTCCAATGAGTCAACTCTTCGCATGAGGTGGGCAAAGTACTGGAGCTTCAGCTTTTGCATCATTCCTTCCAAAGAAAACCCAGGGCTGATCTCCTTTAGAATGGACTGGTTTGATCTCCTTGCAGTCCAAGGGACTCTCAAGGGTCTAGAGCCCTATATTAGCCAGGGTTAAATTGAGGAAGTGGAACTACAAAGGATATTATAGAATGAGGAATTTATTAGAGGAATTAGGCTTTACTCTAGTGGTTTCCAGCGTATGTTCCCTGGATCAACAGCATCAAGCCTCAGCATTACTTGGAGGCTTGTTAGAAATGCAAATGTACAGGCCCCACCACAGACCTATAAACTCAGAAGCTCTGGAGGTAGACTCAGAAAGTTGGTTTTAATAAGCCCTCCAGGTAATTCAGATGTCTGAAGTTTGAGAGCCAGTTTTACATAATTGGAGGAGAGACTGGGGAAGTAATGGTCCAAATGAAGATGTTAAAAAAAAAAAAAAAAAACTAGGGGAAAATCACTAGTCGACTCTTTTAATCACTAGTTTGGGTGAACAAATTAGTGCGTGCACAGCCAAGTGGTCTGGCAATAGACCTGTGTCGCTATTGGTCAGCAGAGCAGCCAATAAGGAAAAAGAGCTGGGCACAAAGCAAGAACAAGAATGTGCAGCAGACATAAAGAGCAAGGGGAAACTGGAACTTTCTGGCACCTCTCTCATCACCTCTGACCATGATAACCTTCAGATTGTGATTCCTGCTGCTTCAGTTTCACCTTCCAAATATTGTGCAAATTTTCTTTTGGCCAGCTCTGATTCTGAGCCAAATAGGGAAGGGAATTGTGGGAAATTTAATTTGAGTTTAACTAAGTTAGTATATCACAAATCTACCAAAGTAGAACTTAACAAGACAGGAGATTGTAGGAAAGGTAGTTGCAGATTAGCTAAATGGACAAATTAAAAAAAAAAACAACTCAACATTCCATCTCATGTTAATATGACATTCAGTCACTTCTATTAACCATATTTGCTGCTAAGTCACTTCAGTCATGTCCGACTCTGTGCGACCCCATAGACGGCAGCCCACCAGGCTCCCAGGTCCCTGGGATTCTCCAGGCAAGAACACTGGAGTGGGTTGCCATTTCCTTCTCCAATGCCTGAAAGTGAAAAGTGAAAGGGAAGTCGTGTCTGACCCTTAGCATGGACTGCAGCCTACCAGGCTCCTCCGTCCCTGGGATTTTCCAGGCAAGAGTACTGGATTGGGGTGCCATTGCCTTCTCTGATTAACCATATTTAGCTTCCAAATTAAAAAATTAGCAAAATTATGCATCTGATTAAATACTCCACTGTCCAGCAGAAAATCAAAAGCGTTCTAACCCTCTCCCCAAAGAGGATACAAATTCCTATATGTCACTTTATATTTTCAGGAAAGTTCAAGCCCTTTCTAGTGGGTCAAAACCCTTTTTGACACCTATTAATAAATCTTATCTTTGATGGTAGGAGAATGAGAGGAGAAAAAAATAACTAGTTGATATATACCTAATAGATTTTATTATAAAATAAAATAAGGAAGAAATACTCATAAGTATTATAATCTTCATTTCTACAACTAGTCATGTTGTCATATGGTATCAATAACTTCCTTCTTCCACTACCCATTCCATGTGTCTTTTGTCCTCTGCAAGTATCTTGGATAATCTTGATTCTCTGCCTGGTGGAATGACCCAAGCCTTCTGAAGAGTCTGGACTATTACTAATCCAGTCTGTACTAGACTGTTGTAGTTTTCCATTAACTTTTATCACATCATATGGTATATTAAAAGTAGCCCCAGGAGATCTGCATTCCAGACAAAGTCTTCCTTGCTGTCTCTGTGTAATCACAATCCAATTTCTCCCTTTCAAATTAGGGTCACAAAGCAGCCTATTGGTTGGGTAGCAGGAGAAGCCCAAAGTAGGCAGAAGTCCAGTGTGGCAGGCTCAATTTCCAGTTTAATAGAACTTCTGATGAGTTCTCTGGAGGAAGCATTTCTCTCTTGGGAATTAAGACCTCTGATTGGTAATCTATTTTTATATAGCAGCATGTATATGTTAATCCCATCCTTCTAATTTATCCCTCCCCACTCTTACCCCTTTGGTAACCATAAATTTTTTATATTTGTGGATCTATTTCTGTTTTATAAATAAGTTCATTTGTATCTCTTTTTTCAGATTCCACATGTAAGTGCTATCATATGATATGTCTCTGGCTCACTTCACTTAGTATGGTAATTGGCAGGTCTATCCATGTTGCTGCAAATGGCATTATTTCATTTTTTATGGCTAATATTCCATTTTATACACACACATACACACACACACACATATACACATTCATACCATATATTCTTTATCCATTCCTCTGTTTATGGATATTTAGGTTGCATCCATGTCTTGGCTATTATAAATAGTGTTTCTATGAACATTGGGGTGCATATATCTTTTCTAATTACCGTTTTCTCTGGTTATGTGCCCTGGATCAGCATTGCAGGATCCTATGGTAACTCTATTTTTAGTTGTGAAAGGAACCTCCATACTGTTTTCCATAGTAGCTGCACCAATTTAGATTCCCATCAACAGTGTTAGGAAGGTTCCTTTTTTTCCATACCTTCTTCAGCATTTAGTGTTGGTAAACTTTTCGATGATGGCCATTCTGACTGGAGAGAGGTGACCCTCATTGTAGTTTTGATTTGCATTTCTCTAATTCGCAATACTGAGCATTTTTTTCATGTGCTTTTTGGCCATCAGTATGTTTTCTTTGGAGAAATGTCTTAGATCATCTGCCCATTTTTCAATCGGGTTTGTTTTTCTGTTGTTGAGTCGTATGAGCTATTTGTATATTGTAGAAATTAATCCCTTGTCACGTCATTTGCAAGTGTTTTCTCCCCGTCTGCAGGTTGTATTATTACTGTCACAGACCCTTGATTTTCCTGTCTCATCCTTTACCTGCACTTAATCCCATGGTACTTACCAACGAAAATCCGAACTGTGATGCCACCATGTCCATGAATAGCCCATCCACCAACCCTGCTAAGGAGGTTATCATTGAGCTCATCAAATATAAATAACCCAATGCCAGAATCTCATTTTAAGAGTCTGTTTTCTGGGACCACTTCTGGTACCAATTATTCTGTCTGGGTCCCAACAAGAAACAGATGGCACACTTGTAGTAGGAAAATTTGGGAATTTATTTTCATCATGCTTATTTATAAAGCCATGGGTGTAGGGAAAATCTACCAAGGGGAGGGGACCAGAAAATGGAGGCAGAGTGACACTTAGCTGCAGAGATCTCCAGGTGAGGAACAAAGCGGCTAGAGGCATCTTGTTCATGCGTGCGTGCTGTCACTTCAGTTGTGTGAATTCTTTGGGGTCCTATGGACTCTGCCCACCAGGCTCCTCTGTCCATGAAGTGGGTTGCCATGCCCTCCTCCAGGGGATCTTCCAGACCCAGGGATTGAATTACTCTTTTCTGTCTCTTACATTGGCAAACAGGATCCTTACCACCAGGGAAGCCCTTAGGCATCTTACAGGGTGGGGATTAAAGGAATACAAACTCTCTTTGGGCTTCCCTGGTGGTTCAGACGGGAAGAATCCACCTGCAATGTGAGAGACCTGGGTTCAGTCCCTGTGTTGGGAAGATCCCCTGGAGGAGGGCATGGCAACCCACTCCAGTATTCTGGCCTGGAGAATCCCTATGGACAGAGGAGCCTAGCAGGCTATAAGTCCATGGGGTCACAGAGTCAGACACGACTGAGCAACTAAGCACAAACTCCCGCTTTCATCTAATTTCCTATGGGAGTCTGGTGAGTAAACCCAAATGCAAGCCAGCCATCAGGGGAAATATTTATCTGGCTCATCTTAGGCTAGACTGTACATACCCATTCTCTGAAAAGGCTGGTGGCTTGTCCGTCATTTCTTCACAGTGTATTGTAGTGAAAACTGAATTTACAACTTCCTTAAAATTAGGTCTGGCCTGCAAGGAGATCCAACTAGTCAATCACAAAGGAAATCAGTCCTGAATATTCATTGGAAGGACTGGTGCTGAAGCTGAAACTCCAATACTTTGGCCACCTGATGCGAAGAACTGACTCATTTGAAAAGACCCTGGGAAAAGATGCTGGGAAAGATTGAGGGCAGGAGGAGAAGGGGACGACAGAGGATGAGATGGTTGGATGGCATCACCAACTTGATGGACATGAGTTTGAGCAAGCTCTGGGAGTTGGTGATGGACAAGGGAAGCATGGCACGCTGCAGCCCATCGGGTTGCAGAGCTGGACACAACTGAGAGACTGAACTGAAATTAAGAGTCCTCTTGCTTATTTAACTTCTATGCAGAGTACATAATGAGAAACGCTGGGCTGGAAGAAGCACAAGCTGGAATCAAGATTGCTGAAAGAAATAGCAATAACCTCAGATATGCAGATGACACCACCCTTAGGGCAGAAAGTGAAGAGGAACTAAAAAGCCTCTTGATGAAAGAGGAGAGTGAAAGTTGGCTTAAAGCTCAACATTCAGAAAACTAAGATCATGGCATCTGGTTCCATCACATCATGGGAAATAGATGGAGAAACAGTGGCTGACTTTATTTTGGGGGGCTCCAAAATCACTGCAGATGGTGATTGCAGCCATGAAATTAAAAGACGCAAACTCTTTGGAAGGAAAGTTATGACCAACCTAGACAGCATATTGAAAACCAGAGACGTTACTTTGCCAACAAAGGTCCGTCTAGTCAAGGCTATGGTTTTTCCAGTAGCCATGTATGGATGTGAGTTGGACTGTGAAGAAAGCTGAGCACTAAAGAATTGATACTTTTGAACTGTGGTGTTGGAGAAGACTCTTGAGAGTCCCTTGGACTGCAAGGAGATCCAACCAGTCCATTCTAAAGATCAGTCCTGGGTGTTCTTTGGAAGGAATGATGCTAAAGCTGAAACTCCAGTACTTTGACCACCTCAAGCGAAGAGTTGACTCATTGGAAAAGACTTTGATGCTGGGAGGGATTTGGGGGCAGGAGTTAGAAGGGGACGACAGAGGATGAGATGGCTGGATGGCATCACCAACTCAATGGACCCAAGTTTGAGTGGACTCTGGGAGTTGGTGATGGACAGGGAGGCCTGGCGTGCTGTGATTCATGGGGTCGCAGAGTCGGACACGACCAAGCCACTGAACTGAACTTGTTCTTTTCTAAAGCTATTATGGCAGTTTGCCTTTCCACTTGCATCTTACAATCAGCTTTTGTCATAAAGCTTGCTGGGGTTGACTGGAAGGAAACAGGGAACCTATAGATCAAACTGGGGAACTGACAAGAGAGCTGTAGTACATGGGTTGGAAGACTGTATCTCCAGGCCTGATTTCTCTCATCAGCGTATCTTGCAGTTTTCAGCATACAAGTCTTGCACATAACTTGTTACACCAGTCTTTTGGGTGTACGGGTGAGGACGTTGGGTCCAGCTTTGCCTGCTTTTCTCCAATTTAGGTCTTTTTTCTTTCATCAGAATTTCTAGTTCTCAGAATACAAATTCCATTCACTAATTTTGGGGGGCAGGTTCTGAACAATTCTAGGGGGTAATTACTGGCAGTTCTCCAACATACTGTGGACCAACATCTCTCTCCTTGCTCCTTTCCTGTTCCGTTTGTTTAGGTTATGAAAAGTTAAATGCAAATGGTGAGACAGCCTTAGGGCTGGACAAAGGTGCTCTCAGATTTTATTGAACTGGGCTCAGAGGAGTAGTGCCGAGTCTTCTTGCTTCTCTGAATGTGAGTCATTCAACTAAAAATGACTTCAAGATTGAACAGCAGCTGCTAAAGACACTCCACACACATATTTGGAGTTCCAGTGGGCTTTTATTGAGATAAATTAACAAATCAAGATTTTATCCACCATCTTTTCTTTTAAATTCAGCAGAGACTCTGGTCAATATATGTGTACATACAACATAAGACATTCCAACAAAAACACAGCCCCACTGGAACATTTGCCAATTAACAGAAAGCCAATTTTCCCATTCCCCAGATGTTTTCAAAATTGAGTCCCCACTGTTCACTTTTCAGTGGAACTGGTCCCTTGTGGCTAGGGACACTGGAATTCTATCCTGTTTTTACTAAACAAAAAATAACTTTTCTTCATTTTAATCTTGTTTCAAAAAAGGGAACAGTGACTTTTTCTCCAAGCACCCCTCCCCCACAACCACTGATTAAAATACAGTAGCCTGTATCTTAATAGCCCAACCCTACCCCCTCCCTTGCCCTGCCCAGTACTGTCTACTGGAGAATTTAAATACACTTCTGTTGGAATCTGTCAGCTATGGAGGGGCACAGTCCAGGTGCCAGGCTAGCTCCCTCTGACCTCATGAACCTTTGGACACTTAACTCTTTACCCCAAAGATGAGTTTTTAGATCAGAAAGAAGTGGGTTTTCTTTGGAAGTTAAAAAACAAAAACAAAACCCCAAAAACTAAAGGTATGAAGTACAACTACAGGCTCAAAAGGTCCACTAAAGTTCACCAAGAAGTTGACTACATTAGCTCCCATGAGGCCAAAAACCTTTGGCTTGACAAAGGTATTTTGGCAGAAAAATGATTCTACAACAGCTTAAGATACACAGAACGCTGGAAAAAGTAGCAAATAAAAACAACATGGCTTAATTCCCAAGAATTTATTTCATCTTTTTGTTACTCATCTATAATAAGGTCAGGAGTGTGACTAAAGGCAGTTTCTGATGAGGTCATGAGCTTCCAAAGTGTTTCTAAATCCTTAGTGCAGATACCCTCCCTTTTGGGGCAAAGTAACCTCCCTCCCACCCTATTAAAAAATAAAAAAGAAAAAAATTAAACCAAGTTATCAGAATGAGATGTTTTGGTTCCAACAATGTACACTCAAGGCTTTGTGCTGAGTTGTCTGGTTCTAATCCAAGCATGATGGTATCAAACACAAAGCACAAGGCAAAGGAAAGATGCTCCCATCTCATTCTGAAAACAAATATTGATAACCAATTTGCCTCCCCCCTCCCCCCGCCCCTTGGGGCCAACCTGTATTATGATGCTGGGACCAACTTGAAAATAATTTAGAGATTATATTTAGGTTTCTCTCCCCCTTACTTATTCCCATGGAAGATCATTTTAGAATAAATTTATTCCATTCCATTCCTAAGGGAAAAGGCAAGGTTTCTCCATTGGAATGTAAGGAAGAGAGAGACAGCAAGCTGTGTAACAGTCCATAACTCATTACACAACTATATAACCACTGGTTAAACCAGGAGCTGATTGTAATTTAAATATTAAAAATAAGGGGAGTAGTTTTTATCCAAATGAACCACTGGAAAAATATTACCATTACTTAAACACCCAATACTAATAAAACCAACTAACAGTAACAATGCTCCTTATTTTAAAGGGGAATTGAAGAAAAAAAAAAAAAAGACTAGGCTTTGACCTAGTTCGTAGAGCATCTTTCCATTTAACAATTCCTATTCAAGAGTCAAGCACCAAAACTGGACAGCTGCCTGTATAAGACTGTGTCCAATAGTGGTGTCCCAGATAGTTTTAAGTGCCACTCCTCATCAGAGGCTGTACTTCAGTAAAACTTTCAATTTAAAGTCTGTGCTTTTAGAGGGACCCACAGGCGCGTGGCACCAGACAAAGCGCAGTCTGAGGATGGCGAAAGACTGCGCTGTCTGTTTAGTTACCCACTCTCTCTAGCGAGATACAGAATCGTTTATGAACTTTCCTTTTCTTCTATAATGAATGATCCCTCTTATCTCGCCAGAGATGGGGGGGAAAGAGAGCTGCATCAGTACAAGGGCAAGATTTTTTGGTCAAAAGTTGATGCCTTTTAAGTTCCCTCCCCCCACCCCTCCCCGGGAAAAGGTTACTTTCTTAATTAGGCCTTGCATTTAGTAACCTACATTGGCTGGAGACACAGTGTGGCTTGGATACCAGATAAATGAGTTATTCCTTTTTGTACTGTGCAGCTCTTGCTACAATTTTTAAGGAGTTAGGGCTATGTCTTATCAGGAGGCATCTGCAGGATTTTGATCCTCAAGGAATTTTGGAATTACAAATAATTTTGCTTAGAACTAGGCAGAGTCAAAGAAGCAACTTTGAATAACTGACTTCTTTATCCAGATGAGTTAAGCATGGAAGTTTATGTAAGACATATCCTGGAATATTTTAGGGTTTTAAAAGACAATGACAAATGGAAACCAATTTTTAATTTTTTTTTTTTTTTTTTTTTTTTAAATCCTAGATGCCTCCTGATTGACCTAGTATACTGGGTTAAAAGGGAATTAAAAACATTAAAAAAAAAGTTCACTGGTATTGATTCATCTCACTCCTTTTGCCTGGAGATCAGGCCAAACATCAAGCATGTTGGGAGGGGCACAATTTAAAGCAACACTATTGACTGTAAAGCATTTGCCAGCAATTTACAATGCAAAATGACAGATAATTCTTGTCACAAAGCAAGAGGATGGCAAGCAGCTTTCTGTAGCATGAAAGTTAACAGCTCTCAGGGGTCGCCCGTTCCTGCAAGTTTATGTATCAAGGTGGGCAGAGGGCAACACACAAAAGTACAGGAGGTGATCCACAGAAAGTAAGCCCTAGAACTGCTAAAGTTACCAAAGCTGGTACTGGCTAATATTCTGAAATGCAAATCCATGCTTTATACATATACTGCTCAAAGACACTGCCGCTCAATCATATCCCCACACTGCAAGGCAAATTCTTTGTCCCCTTTTGCAGAGCTTGAAAAGTTTCTCAAACTTTTAAAAAAGGCTGGCGGGGAACAGTATCAGAGAGAACGTCTCAAAAAAATAACATCTTGAATTATAGGTTTCTGAAGCTTCCTTGCTCTCTCTGTCAGGCCTACTCCAAAGGTACTATATGAGACAGTGTGGCAGCAGTGAACCCCAGACTTCTGGGTCTTTTTTCCAATGTAGGATTCCTGTAGAGGTCTGCTCTCTACAGTAAGAAGCCAAAATACTTTTTAGATTTAGTGTTGCGGAAAACTGAGCCCCTCTCATCTTTAGCTGCTCCCATAATCACTCTAATCCCCTTAATCCCAGCAACCTTCATCCAAAAAAAAAATATATATATATGTATATATATATATATATGAACCCAGAAAAAAAACCTATTTACAAAGTTTATACAAGTATACACACCCAATTTTCTATGGGACACGCTCTGCCACAGAGGAAAGAGGGTCAAAAGGCTCTGACACGTCTACACATCAAGTGCCATAACTGCTAATGGAGGCGTATGTAAACCAGTCTTTAGTGTTCTGCTATAGAGCACAAAAGGCTTGTCATATGGCTCCTGCGATGATAGACTGCTCTTTCCTTTGGGAGCGATGATGTTGCATCTACTCAGCCCAGAAGAAATTTTTACTTGGGATTGTTTTTTTTTGTTAAATACATGTATTTACAGTGCGGATGAACTGCAGTTGCATATCAACTCCTCCACATAAAAAGAAAATGGTGTTTAACATTACTAATACGTTTCATCTTCCAGCCCTGGGCTTGAGTATCGGGTAGAAAGGGAAGAGAGAGACTTCAACTTGAAACCAAAATGAAAAGACAAAAATTTTTAAAAGAAAGAAAAAAGAAAAAAAAAAATACTATTGTTGATTCCTTGGGCTGTGTCTAAAAGATGATATTCTGAATGGTCTCATAGCATAAGGCACTTCGCACAAATAAGTAATAAGCTCTTCAGGCTTAAAAACGGATGAGTAACCAGGGAGAAGTTGAAATGCACTCAAGAGTCAGCTGTTGGAGAATTCTGAAATCGTAGACAAGCTTGTGTTCATCAAGGTTCTTCTCTTTTTAGGGTTTCTCCCCTTCTTTCTCTTCCTTCTTTGTCCCCCCTTCCCCAGAAAAATTTTTTAAAAACCAGCAGTTAGTGCAACTAATGTTCAGTCAGCACACAGTGCAAACAAGTGGAACAAAAAAGGTAAATTCCTTTTCAGCTTTTCTCTTCACCAGTTAAAAAAAAGAAGAAATGTCTGAGCTCTCAAGTCTTCATAGTTCCAAAATAAAAGAAGATGAAAAACCCACAAAGAGAAGAGCATTCCCCCCAAAATCGATGTGTCACAGATCCAAACGAGCCTTCCATAGTTTGTCAAAGCCTACAGAAAACAGAAACCTAAAATTACCGCTGGTAAGCAATATAAACTAGGACACACACATGTGACGCAGGCGCTCACAATTCCATCCCAAATGCTCTCCGTAACAGCTTCTACTGAGCCTCTTTACACACTATACCATCAGCTCAGGATTAAGGAATTTCCGCTAGACATCCCAGAGACAGAATGAAATCCTAAAAGTACTGGTAGCGGGCAGTAAGTAGTCATCTGTGACAATTTAAAAAAGTTTTTTAAAATCCTATATGAACTCAACAGCCTGTCAGTGTACTAGCATACATGAGCTAGTTTTTGTCCAAGAGTTTTGTGTTTGACAAGTAAATTAGGATAAAAAGGTTAAAGTGAAGAGTTAATTTAGAGACTCTAAAAATAATGGGTAAAATGTTCATTGCTAATTTGGAAACTATCATCTCTGAAATCAGATTTTCCTTACAGGAATATTGGCTGTTTTGGAGGGTTTTTTCCAATGTTAATTAAGCCTTGTTTTAAGCATTTCTTCCAGAGTCCTATAGTCAACAAAAGATGAAAATGTGGATGCACGTGAGACCAGTGGCCATTTAAAGTAAGGCAGTTATCCTCATAACCTGATTATACCTTTAGCAATAAGGTTTTACAGATAATTGAACCTATTAAGGTACCCACTAGAAATTAAGAGTGAATATTAACAGATGACTGAGTGATAAAGAGCAAAAATATTTTCATATTCAAAATGGCTAATTCTTTTTTGCTTCTATTATTCTAGAATTCTGAATTTGTCTTAAGTACTGTTCACATATATTACTTAGGAAGATGGCACTGAAGAACTGCATTTATGGATTTGCCAATAAGATCACTTCAACTGAGCTACTTCCTGTTTACTGCCATTTATGTCAAGAAGTATTTTATCTTTTATTGCTAATTGTATATGGCAGGACATCACATTCCCCCTGGGGGAAAGAGGACCTTAATCTCCTTCCTTTAAACATTATGCTTACTTGGCTATTTTGTCAGGTACACACATGCTTATTAAGCTTTCTCATCTTCTACAGGCTCGCTGTGGTATTCTGCCACATACAGGCTCTTGTCAATGTTGCTCGGGATAGGTTTGATTTCTGTTCCCAGCTGCTCCTCAATACTTTTCAGGTTGAAGCGATCATCATATGTGATCAAGTTGATGGCTAAGCCAAGATGACCAAAGCGACCTAAGAAAAAACAATTCTAATTAATGAGTTAAATATGAGAGTCAATGTGCAAGCACTAGTCTATAAGTGGCAAATCCATATAGGATTAATGTTTTTATTTAGTGCCACTCATTATTCACAGCCTAAAGTAATAGTGTCAAAAGTTGCCAAAATACACAGTATAAAATACAAACAGCAGAGTTACAAAAGTGAGGTTCTAATTTGTAACTCTTAAATTAGGCATCAGGTTATTTTAACTTAAAAAAAAATGTTCTGGAAGAATTAGAAATTGATATATCAAAAAACAAGTTTAAATTCACTATTTTAATTGCTACCACACTCTACTTCATAAAAGGAACAAAATTTAGTGATTAAACTTCTCAAAAGACTTCCACAAAGAACATCTCCTTCCTTTTCCTCACCTGATCTTCCAATACGATGGAGATAGGTCTCTGCCAGCTTTGGGAAGTCAAAGTTTATTACCACATTCACAGCTTGTATATCAATACCTCGGGTAAACAAATCTTTAAAATAAAAACAAAACTCCATTATATCCTTCAATTTGGTGTCATAATACTCTTTAACATTTATTTCTAAAGGAACCTAAGCTTCACTCACTTCATGCAGTAATTCAAAAGCATCTGTAAAGTATTGGCATTATTTCTCATGCACATTAACCATAAGCAGCTTTCTGTTCACAAGTTACCTTTTCCCAGCGTTGTATCAAAGTTTTAAAAAATGGTCTGAGGTAACACAGTGCAAATCAAGGATGACTGAAAAAGCTTATACACTCACAAACGAACTCCCAAGTATAATTTTCTTCACTCTATTTTTAAGTATTTAATCCAAAGTTAATAAATTATTTTTAAAGTTCACTGCATAAGGGAGAATACTTTAAAAAAGAGGCCATCTACCAGCAGTAATTTATACTTTGTTCAGAATTCTTTCATCCCATTCTGCTGAATGATTTTTAACAGGTCTGAGGTAAGCTAATATGCAAGACTATCCCTTCTACTTTTTTCCAGTCCCACAGTTATTATGCTAATTTAGGCTTTGACAAATACACGCAGACACAACTCCAATTAAGTTCAATAAGCTAATAACTAGGTTTCCCTGCACTTCTCAGCTCCACACATCAAAATAATCCATGATGGTCAAACAAGTATTTCTAATATACTGGTTTGAATTTGTAACTTGTTATTTTCAACTGTCTCCAGATAAAATTTAAAATTGACATTCAAAGTCCTCTGCTCTATATTTTGGTTGTAACACATCTCAAAACTTCGACTATACCAACCTCACCCACTATACTTCTTTAAACTATCTTCTTAGCGATCTCTAGATTACTTTTTATGCCAGGCCCCTAACGAAATATTCCTTCTTATCCAAATCTAAAACTCATCTATAGACTATAAATTACAATTTCATATCTTCTCAGATCACCTCAGCTAGTTATTTCCCTCTCCTATGAAAATTTAGGGTTATTTAATGTATATACCTCACACTTGCAAATTACTTGTACTCCCTTGGAGATCTAGCCCAATGCCCGTTTTTGTCAAATTTTCCTGCCACATAGCCATGGCCATTTGTTAAATATACTGCCACTGAGGTAGAACAGCAGAGTCAAGTTACTTGTAACAGAGACCACATAATATGCAAAGTCTAAGATATTTACTACATGGGCTTTACAGAAAAAGTTTGCAGGCCCAGCCCGAGGTTCTTAATGTCATCTTTTTATCTCCGATTAAACAACTACTCCTTGAGAGGGGTGGTACTTTGTATGTATTTATACATGTTACACATAAATATTCAGTACTTATTTAATGATGTATTTGCCCACTGTTCTGAAAAATGAGAAAGAAGAAAGCACTGGCACTTCAAAAACTTATCTGAGGGCAGCCTCAGCAAGTTAATGCTTAAAATAAAACCATGTAACCACAGCAGTAATTCGTAACAATATATGAGTTCTGTAAGTACTACAAATTCTTTCTAGGGGAAAAAAAAGTATTTTTCATTCTCAAATAAGGAAATGGTTAATGGCAAATGGCACCTTTCTACTTGTCTGTACAGTTGACCCTTGAACAAATCAGGAGTTAGGGTCTCAGTTGAAAGTCTGCATATAACTTTACAGTCAGCCCTCAGAACCCATGCATTTCTGTATTTATCTCTGTGTATAGCTCAAAAATTAAAAAACAAAAAACTAGGTTCTTCCCTCTATCCAGAAACCTGGTTTAGATTATAAACCTAGTATCAATACTAAGACTATATTCCCAGTGTAGACAGGAGGCTACTGAATCCAACTGTCCACATGCCCCCCAGTCTGCTTTTCTTTATGTAGTGAAATACACCAGAGCACAAACTAGTCTGATTCTGGCAAAAGAAAGACCATAATAAACTTCTAAAACATAGTTTCTTAACAGAATTCATTTTGCATATGCTAAACAGAGCTCATTCCTACATGCTACAACTATTCAGAAAATGCACAAACTCCAAAACTGGCTTAATAGGCAGAGATTAGGGAGGAGTGCCAAAATAAGTGTTCTGCAGTTTCAGGTACGGAACGTAATTTCAAAAGTTTTAACTACAAAAAAAAAAAGTTACCTACAGCTCATTCTCAACTTCAGAAATTCTAGAAATGGTAGGAGAGGGAGCTGACTGTAAGCAGCTTCACTGCAGGACAGGACAGAGAAAGAACAAAACTAGGAAGAAAAACAATGGGTAAAGGAATAGAAAATACCTACCAGTGCAAACAAGATTGCGGCATAAGCCATTTCGAAAATCATGAAACACACGATTTCGATGTTCCTAGGAATAAAGCAATGCATTTGTTTGATTACAACTCACACAAGCCTCCAAATTTCCATCATTTTTTTCTCCTACCCAAGCAGTTTCTTTATATCCAAATTTTTTATGAATGAGAAAGGAGGCACATTCAATAAGGTAGGAAAAAAAAAAGTCTCCCATGGGAATTAATAAGCAACAAATATAAATGTATTTATATTATCTGAATTCTTAAAGGTATTTTTTTTTTTTGCAGGAGTGGGTTTTAAGTGACAATTTTCACTGTATTTACTTCTAAAATGTTTCAAATAAAAGATGCCAAAAGTTTAGCTTAACTGAATCATCTACTTATCTTTTCAGTTATTATATACAAAAGCTAAAAATAACTACTTTTCAGTTAAATAAAAATGAAAACACACTAAACTCAAGCAAAATCAATGAATCTACCATCTGGCAAACTGGTCTTTCTTTTCAATGCAATGTTCTTCCACTCTGAAATATTCGCTTCAATTTTATACATCATTTCCTGTGATAATTTTATAATTAGGTGCCTATATGATGGCACCTGATCCATGACAATAAGCTTCTTTGAAAACCATATGTGAGCTGATTAAGTTCTTAACCTGTCAGACTACAGAAACTGCTTTCCTATCATGAAATTTCACAACGTTAGCACATACAAACACAATATGTTGATAGTTTTGAATTTATTTTCTGTTAAATTAAGTTCTGAAACAGATTCCATCCTTTTTCTAAAGGCAAATAAAGAGAAAAAGATGAACCTGAGAAGGTACACAAATAAACTAGAATCTTCTACAAACCTTCCAAAACTGTGGCTGATAGTCACACTAAAGTGGCATCTGAAATGTAGTATGACTGAAGACTAAATTTTAAATAATGTTGCTAGTGGTTACTGTACTAAACACTAGCCCAAATCTAAGATTATGGGGAAGGAAGGGAATAAAATCTCACATTTCTATTATGCTTGGCAACTGACAAACTATTCATTCATACACAATCTCTATCTTCCTAAAACCTTGTGAAGTTAAGGGTACATACTATTACCCCTGTTTATAGTTAGGAAACCTTACCCCAGAGAAGTTAAAATGAAGGGTCCTTTGCCTACTGAACAGTAATTTATTCTTAAACTCAGGGCACTTGGAAGAGCATTAAAACAAAATTCAAGAAATATTCAGAAAAAGCTTTTAAAAAAATCTATGCAAGTACAAGTTTTACACTCACCTGCCTCATTTTAGCATGGATATAGAAGCAAGAATAACCCAGTTGAGAAATCTTCTTGGCTAGCAATTCAACTCTCTGAGAGGAGTTACAGAAAATAATTGACTGGTTTATCTGAAGCTGAGCACAGGAGAGAGAGAGAGGAAAAAAAAAAAGACATAAGAAAGAAAATAAAATATTGACAAACAAATGTTGAAAACACTAAGTTATAATCTCATGACACAGGAGATGCAAAACTATAAAAATTTTAAGTACTACTCATTTAATAGTAGTTGCAGTTAAGCAGTTAATATATGACCACTCCTTCCAGGGGAAATAGAGGGTTAGGTTCCTGTGAGGAACTCATAACTTTTTTCATCAATGGGTCAACAGATAAGCTGGTTTTATGCATGTTATTGAGTTTTTTCAGGCTGCACCACATGGCTTGCAGGATCCTAGTTCCCTAACCAGGGATCTACCCAGATCCCCTGTATTGAGAGTGTGGAGTCTTAGCCACCCGACCACCAGGGAAGTCACCCCACGTGTTACTGTTTTAAAGACACCTTATTTACTCATGGCCAACATCACTATAACTCAGGTCTTTATGAAGTTTATCTAATACATCATCTCTTCTTAGGAGCACTGGACAACATGTCAGCACTATGCCTAAGAGCCATTTTAGAACAGTGGAATCAAGAAAAAAGCACAAAAAGGTGGGCAATGTGGCATTAGACTATGAAAAGGGTGTTCATTTCTGAGCTCAAGCAAGAGGGCAGGGATAAACAGCATGATGTCTCAAATTTTTCACATGCGTCTTCAAAGAGCATCTGAGTACTGACTTCAGGATTACAAGAAAATTCTGGCAAGTAGGCAAACTTGCAAAAACAGATCTACTTACAACAGAACAATTATAATTACTGAGAATAATGGGATTACCTGTAATTAAGGTCATATTATTTTAGAATCAAATTAAAAGTGCCTATGACCTGTCAATCATATAGTATTAGCTTCAGATCAACAACTGAAACTACCTTTTAGGAAAAACCAAGGACTTTTTTTTTTCCTGCACTGATAATGATGAGAAAACTGATGTAACTGTTTTATTGAGGTTAAGAAATGGATAACATTCAGCAGTTGAAGTTTAACTGGCTCACCCTGGAGAAAAGTGTGTTGAGGCAGTGTACTTTTTGGCGCTCAGTTACATATGCGTAGTACTGGGTTACTCCCTTCAAAGTTAGTTCCTCCATCAGGTTAATCTCATAGGGTTTCTGCAAATGGGAATTCTGAAGGGGAAAAAAAAAAGTCTTATAGTTAAAGCAGTTTACTTCTTTAAATAAACTTTAACTCAAAATATATCCTTATACATGTCTGTCTGATAAATTCTTAATTCAAGGGATGCAGCTCTCTTTAAAATATATAATCTGTCATTACCATAAAATGGGAGATCTAACATCCAGATATACAGCTAAGTTATTACTATTTTGTACTTTAAATATAAGATTATGCTGTAATCAATTTATTTAGCATCAATGGCTATGTCAGACACCAGCTTAATGAACAAATAAAAATCAAAATACTTTTGTATCTTAAAACTTGAAACCAGCATAAAATATACACTAGTAATATAATTATGGATAAAGGTATACTCATGGGCAACAGGAAGGTACTGCTTCCAAGTACAGATTTATACTCACCATGAACTTCTGTACACTAAGAGGGAAAGTAGCAGAATATAATAAAATCTGTCTGTTTTTAGGTAGCGTGAGAATAATATCCTCCATTATCTGCACAAAATCCTGTGACAGCAACTTATCTGCCTGCAGTACAAAGAGAAGATGATCTTAAACACAATGAAATCATGTCTAAGGTTTTTTGTTAATAAGGAATCATTCCAGCAAGAGAGTTCACAGAATGTTCCTGGCTGTAAACACTATATAGTCCAAAGGCACCAAGACACATTCAGTGATACAAAAAGGGGAAAGTCTGTAATACTGATCTACGGGGAAAAAAATCCTAGACAGACATAATCCTTATTCTCATAAAAAATTTTAATGTAATTTCCATTAAAGAGACATTATGGTATAATAGTTAGAAGTACAGGCTACAGCATTAAACTACCTGTATTTAAAACTTGTCAGGAAAAAAATAAATAAAATAAAATAAAACTTGTCAGGGATACAGTTTTTTGAAGCAGAAGCAGGGTATGTTTCCCTTTGCCTGGCAAATAATAAAAGCTATCCTTTTCTATTTCACCCCCTCAAACACACAAACAGAAAACTTGCTTCCTTCGCTATTATCTATGTCAGGAGGTTTCTTAACTTCTATTTCAGTTTCCACAATTTAAAAATCAAGATGTCTTCTTATTGTAGGAATTACTTTATAGGATAACTAACTACCTTATAGGATTGTTGTAAAAATTCAATGAAAAAACATGTAAAGCACTTAGTGCTAACACAGTCACTAATAAATGTGCTCTCTCATTACTCAAAGATAAAAATCTGTTTCAAATTAGACCAAGAGGAAACGGATCCAGTTATCTTAAAACAGACCAAATAGGAAAATAACTTCATTTCAAAACATCAACACTGAGGGGTGTGGGGGTGCTCAAGGAGATAATGTACACATACTTGGAGCCTGATGTACAGCAAAAACAACACAACACTGTAAAGCTATTATCTTTCAATTAAAAATTAAAAAACCCAAAACACCAACACTGATTGCATATACATATAAAACACTTGCTTGCTAGGTCCCAAGAATGCAGAGCTGAGTAAGTTCTCAAAAGGCCCCTATAGTCTGGTGAGAGAACACATGTAACAGAGAAAAAAAACCAAACAATACCAAATTGGGTACGTTAAATGAGGGGTTTTTAAGATGCCTTTTTTTTAACATGCTTTTTAAGATGAATCACAGAATGAAGACAGATGTAGAATGGCCTTCGCTTTGAGGTTATTCAATGACTTCTCAGTGCAAAATAAAAATAAACTATCTGACTTCCCTAAGAAAAAGACACAAGGCTGAATTATTCCTATAAACACCTATCATCTATTGCTTTTAAAAAGGCAAAACATGTTTTAGAAGCAAGTTAGTTGGAACAAACCAGCAAGAGTAATGAATTTACTAGAAGGTCTTAAACACAAAGAGGTTATCCTTCATTTATTGGCAGTTATAAACAAAGCCAAATCAGTACAGAATAGTATGTTTCCAAATGAAAAAAACGTTACCTCATCCAATACTATCATCTGGACATGATCAACTTTTGCTACGCCTTTCTTGATAAGATCCAGGATTCTTCCAGGGGTAGCTATCACCACATGCACTACACAAGATTAGAAAACATGTATTTTCGTTAATTTTAGTTGGGGCAAAAAGGATACAGTAAAGGTTTATCACATACATAGTTTATCAGAAACACTGCTGTAGGAATAATACAAAGAGGCCAAGATGTGTTTTAGAATATGGATTTCCATCTCATCTTCAGTTGGCTAGAGAATATCAGTTAGTTTCACCTCTGCATGCAGTGGGCTACAGCTTTCCAATTCACCTGTTCCAAATAAGGAACATAGTTCTTTGTCTGAGGGAAACCCCCAGGGAAAAACAAAAAGTATGCCGAACTTTTGATACAGCTGCTGCTGCTGCTGCTAAGTCACTTCAGTCGTGATAGAGCAGCTTGCCTCTAATCTATTAACAGATCAATGGTCTGCGGAAGACTGTAACAGGATCAAGTAAGACGATCATTTTTAATTAACAAGGCAGTACAAAGAATATAATAATTAAACTAATCAAGTAACAATCATATATAAAATCCTGACTAAAATTCAATGTATAACTTTAAATGGATTTAAACTCTTGCTGTTTTCTTTTTTTCACTAAATAATGTTATCATGGAGAACTCTTCATGAAAATGAATACAGATCAGCTGCACTCTTTAATGGCTATGTGGCATTCCATTCAGTCTATACCCCAATATATTTAGCCAAATTTCCCTGATATTGTTCCAGTTTTTCAGTACTACAAACCACACTGTAGTAAACAACCTTGCATTTGTCCAATTATTTCTGCAAAAAAAGATCATTAAAAACATACATGTATAATTTTGAAACATAATGCCAAATTGTGTATCAATCTATACCCCTATGTTGCAAGACAACAAATTTCTTCACAAATGCATATTCAGTTCAGTTCAGTCGCTCAGTCGTGTCTGACTCTTTGCAACCCCATGAACTGCAGCACGCCAGGCCTCCCTGTCCATCACCAAATCCTGGAGTCCACTCAAACTCACGTCCATGGAGTCAGTGATGCCATCCAGCCATCTCATCGTCTGTCATCCCCTTCTCCTCCTGCCCCCAATCCCTCCCAGCATCAGAGTCTTTTCCAATGAGTCAACTCTTCTCATGAGGTGGCCAAAGTACTGGAGTTTCAGCTTCAGCATCATTCCTTCCAAAGAAATCCCAGGGCTGATCTCCTTCAGAATGGACTGGTTGGATCTCCTTGCAGTCCAAGGGACTCTCAAGAGTCTTCTCCAACACCACACTTCAAAAGCATCAATTCTTCGGCGCTCAGCCTTCTTCACAGTCCAACTCTCATATCCATACATGACCACAGGAAAAACCATAGCCTTGACTAGACGGACCTTAGTCGACAAAGTAATGTCTCTGCTTTTCAATATGCTATCTAGGTTGGTCATAACTTTTCTTCCAAGGAGTAAGAATCTTTTAATTTCATGGCTACAGTCACCATCTGCAGTGATTTTGGATTACTAATTAGCCTTTCCAATCTTAATTAATCTTGTCAATCAGATAGGTACAATATCAATTTACTGTTTTTATATGCAATTTTAAAAATTACTAGTAAGGTTAAATATCCTTACAATGACTAAAATAGTTTTTTTCTTCTTGACTGAAACGGTCATTTCCTTTATTTTTCTACTGCAATGTTTGTTCCCTATTTTAAAAACAATTTTAATAAATTACTGAAAGGAAACACTTGTATGTCAAATTACAGACAACATCATTTCTTACCTGTATCATCAAGCCTCATTATGTCATCCCGTAAATTGGTTCCTCCTGTGGTTGCCATCACTTTGGCCCCTCCCATGTGTTTGCTGACCTGGATGCAAATTTGACTGACCTGTAGAGCAAGTTCTCTAGTGGGAACAATCACCATTGCTGGAAAATATCAACAAACAGAAAAAAGGAGAGAGAGGGGGGAAAAAAAGCCATATATTAAGAGTTTAAGAAGCTATAGAAATATTTCCCCTTGTAATCGAGACACTCAAATGAATAAATTTCAAAAAAAGAACCTATTATAGTGTACCAGATTTAGACTTTTCCTCAGTAACAATGCTATACAATTCTTCTACTCTTCCTGGTTACAAAGCCTTAAAGGGTTCTTTGAGTTGGCAATTATTAACTCAAAATTTATTAATATTTTAGTAAGAGATCACTAGTCAAAATGCCTAAACAGGAAACTCCTGCTGCCCAGTTCTACTTATATCATATGAACATAATAGGAAGATGGCAGAAATAATTATAGATCAAGAAACCATGGGGAGAAAAAAACTGAAAATTTCAGAAAAAGCTTTAGAGGTGAAAACATAGATCTACTGGGTACAGTTATGGAAATGTGTTTCTTCCTTACTGCTTAAGATTTTAAAATCCCCAAGCCACAAGGCTTCAGAGAGAAAAAGTTCCTGCTTTTACAAGGAACTCTGCAGACACAGCTGTCACAAGAAACATTCTAGTTCCATAGTTTTAAGTATCTACTTCAGACAATTTTAATTTTCCCTATCTACAGGACAATAATTCTTATTTTGCCTATCTCACTGATGTTGTAGTAACTGTATAATATGCAAAATAACCTTAAAAACTAGAAATCTCTTTTTAAAAGTTAGGAATCTGGGGAGGGGGGTGGGAGGGGGGTTCATGTTTGGGAACGCATGTACACCTGTGGTGGATTCATGTCAATCTATGCCAAAACCAATACAGAATTGTAAAGTAAAAAATTAAAAATAAATAAATAAATAAATTTTTAAAAAAAATTAAAAATAAAAATAAAAATATAAAGAAGAAGAAAAAAAAAAAGTTAGGAATCATTTTTACAAGACAACTAGGCCATAAGCTGTGAAAAGGGTAAATACTAATTTCATATGATTTAAGTTCCGACTTAGAAAAGATGATAATATCTTCTATACAGCTCCAAGATTTAAATCACCATTTATAGTTTAAACAACCAACCTTGTATATTGTCCTTCTTCAGGTCTAGCCGTTCAAGTAAGGGAATGAGGTAGGCACCGCTCTTGCCTGTTCCGTTTTTTGCTCTAGCTAAAATATCCCTACCAGATAAAGCAATGGGAATGCTCTCCTCCTAGAAGAGATGGAACAACGCATATTACTTGTGAATAAAATCAGTACATAGGCAAGTTCTTCTCTAAAACACACTGAAAGTACACAAAGTTCCTTGGTATTGAAGTATTTTACAAAAGTAAAGACCAAATAAATTTGCAGGACCAGTCAACATCACCATTAGTATCAACTTACATTTATCAGAACTATTCATAAAATACATACTAAATTTAGTAATAAAAACCTTTGAGTTTGTATGTGTGAGCATCAACAACAGAAAAAGAGGAGGAACTTGGGCTGACACAATAAACACACAGGGGAAAATAAGCGAAGGACACTTGGCAATTAAAAACTGGAAGAAAAAACAGCACAAACAATATTCAAAAGAAGGCCTATATGATATTCTGAGACTAGTAAACCAACTTGACCACAGTGAAAAATTGTAGGTTGGACAATTTTATTCCTACATAAACAGGACTCAGCTGGAAAAGTTTAGTCTTGGGTCCTATCTTTTTTTAAAATTGTATTACATAATGACCAATGTCTGTCTCGCAGCCAACTTCTGTACTGAGATGTACCCTGACTTCTCGTTTTCAAATTTGGCTTACTCATGTGTATTTTGCAGACATGAGTGTTTTGCAGAAGATAATATTTCTTATTAGAGCAAATTTCCTAGACAATACCAAAGGATTCTCAACAATTACTAAATATTAAATACACATATACAGAGAGAAATTAAAAAAGGTAAAACAGGTATGAACAGAGGAAGCAGAACACTTCTATTTCTAAAACTAAAGAATTTTAATTTCTACAACTAGAAAATTAGAAAAATAAATTAGGAAAAATATTCACAATCACTGTAATTAGTTCTTTCTGTGCTTGAGCTAATGACCAAAACAAATATCTCTAGCAATTTAAAACTGTTACTGGAGAAATACCCAAGTCATAAGCATCATGACTTTCATTTCCTACCATGACACTTATTTTAGAACCCCAATCATAGGGGTCAGATGGGTTCCATATAATCAGAATAACTAACATTGTTGCCAGAACAACTGTGAAAACAGTTCAGTGACAACACTCTGTTAATTTACTCCGACAGCCAGCATTAAACAGTCTGCTTATTATGTAGGGTGAAGCAGGTCAAAGAAGAAAGCCTTGGTTTGACCCTCTGGTCTTAAATCCTTCCCTGCTTGACCACGTGTTACTCAGCCGTGTCTGACTCTGTGACACCGTGGACTGTAGCCCACCAGGCTCCTCTGTCCACAGGATTTTTCAGGCACGAATACTGGAGTGGGGGGCCATTTCCTCCTCCAGGGATCCATGTCTCCAACAGCTCCTGCCTTGCAGGGAGATTCTTTATCCCTTGATCCACAACTCGGAGTCAACTCTATTAATCTTCAGTTGTCCCGAAGGCCAATTATCACACGGGCTCAATCTCTGTTATGGTTTTTAAACAGGTTACCAGTAGAAAGCACTCAGTTTGACAACAGAAAAAGACTTTAGTCTCTCAGTGACTTCCTGAGTCAGGTCCTTTAAAAGGATAAGATATCTCAATGAAGTGAGACAGGACAGTATTAGACTGGGGGTATCTTAATTCCTTTTTGGGGTTTACATTATTACTTAAGGGCCACTGACTTCTATTTCTCTGTTCTTTGACAGGCCTTATGTTCCACAGAAACAGAAACTGTTTAAGGATAGGGCTTTAACAAAGTAAGCTAGCTAGCCTGTAAGTTAAGATGCACTGTACTTTGTCTCATATGGTGGCTATTATGATTAGCAGTCAGAGAATTCAGTATATTCACTGTCTCTTACCACTGTTTGCTAGGAAGATTAAACAATACGAAGTGAGAAAATTCAAGTCAGATTCAGACAGCTTTGAAACTCAAGAGAAGTCAAGGGGAACTGCCAGGGAGAAGAGAGAGGAGGAAGGAAGCTAAAAATTTTAAAAACTTACTGTGATGGGTACTACACTTAGATACTTAATGTTAATTATATCCTTTCAAGTTAGGTTACTTTTTGTCTTACAAATGGCAAAATGGATCCTCAATATTGTTTTGCACAAGGTGACTAAGCAAGAAATGCTAGAATTGGGATTTGAACTTAGGTCTGCAAATAAGAGAAACTGGAACCTCATATACTACTAAGTAGAATATATAGCCATTTTGGGAAATAGTCTGGCAGTTTCTCAAAAAGATAAAAAATTACCATATGAACCAGCAATTCTACTTCTAGGTATATACCCAAGAGAAATGAAAATACCTCCACAAAAAATTCTACATACATCAGTGTTCAAAAAGGTATTATTCATAATATCTAAAAGTGGAAACAACTCTACCAACTGAAGAATGGATAAACCAAATGTGGTATAGCTATACAGTGGAATATTATTCAGCAAGAGAAAGGAATAAAGTACTGACACATGCTACAATATGGATGAATCCTAAAATATGCTAAGTCAAAAAGCCACAGCTGAGTCACAAAAAGCATGTATTTTATGATCTCATTTATATGAAATTGTCTAGAATAGGTCAATCCATACAGACAGAAAGTAGATTAGTGGTTGCTTAGAGCGAGGAGGGGTTCTGGTGGCTCAGAGGTTAAAGCATCTGCCCGAAATTCGGGGGACCTGGGTTCGATCCCTGGGTCAGGAAGATGCCCTGGAGAAGGAAATGGCAACCCACTCCAGTATTCTTGCCTGGAGAATCCCATGGATGGAGGAGCCTGGTGGGCTACAGTCCATGGGGTCGCAAAGAGCCGAACACAACTAAGTGACTTCACTTTCACTTTCAGAGCGAGGAGAAGAAGGGTAACTACTAAGTAAGTTTCTTTTTGGTGAAAATGTTTTAAAACTGACTGTAGTAACTGGCTGCACAACTGAATAAAAAAAAACTCACTGAACTGCATTACTTAAAGTGTGTAAACTGTATTTCTGTGACCAATACCCTAAGGCAAAAAACAAGCAAACAAAACACCACCAGAACACAAAAACCCAAAATAAAAAAAATCCCACGAACTTAAAGGTATGTCTGATTCTGACACTTTAGCTCTCCAAAGTCCGTGTTCCAGTTCCACTGTAAGGTCTAGGGACTGAGCCAGTATGTATTTATTGTGCTTTAATAACCCTAGCATCCATTTCCCTTTCTTTGCTGTTGTTCAGCCACCCAGTCCTGTTCGACTCTCTGTGACCCCACTGACTGCAGCACACCAGGCCTCCCTATCCCTCACCATCTCCCTAAGCTTGCCAGAGCTCATGTCCATTGCATCGGTGATGCCATCTGGTCATCCCATCCTCTCTTTCTGCCTTCAAGCTTTCCCAGCATCAGGGACTTTTCCAGTGTCAGCTGTTCGCATCAGATGACCAAAATACTGGAGCTGCAGCTTCAGCATTCAGGGCTTCTCTGGTGGCTCAGATGGTAAAGAATCTCCCTGCAGTGCTGGAAACCAGGTTTCGATCCCTGGGTTGGGAAGATCCCCTGGAAAAGGGAATGGCTACCCACTCCTGTGCTCTTGCCTGGAGAATTCCATGGACAGAGGAGCCTGGCAGGCTACAGTCCATGGGGTCTCGCACGACTGAAAGACTAACACTTTCCCTTTCTTAGTAGCACCCTAAACTTTTTTCTGAGGAACTGCGTTCTCTCCAGTCCCTGATGGATAGTCTAGCCAACTTCCGCAGCTAAATGGAAACACCAATTGCTTTTTAATTCCTAGGGTCAGTTGAACTTAAATCTTAGTTTCAGGGAGAACAAAACGGATACTGTGGAGGCAGTTATGATTAAGGTATCTACTGCTCCCTAGAAAAAAAAGGAGATGGAAGATAGTAATTTCAAAAATAGTTATCTCCAGCCTAAGGAATATACTTCAGTTTTACCACAGTATCCAATGAAGACATGCATTTTTGAGAATTTAGGAAAACAATTCTTTTAGCCATAGTAAATTCGTGTTGGCAGGAGGAATGAATTACAAAAGAATTAAGAATGTTCTAATTCTTAACTATAAATTTGATAAATGACTAATTAGACTTGGTTAATGAAATAATTCCTCAAAATAATGAGATTCCCAACTTGATATGAAATTTGGTTGCCAACAGAAGTAAACTTCTGTTTTTCTCTCAATAATTAAGTACCTGCTATTCCATCACCTTCTTATCTATAAAGTCCTCAAAAGTTGTGCCTGAAGTCTGGAAACAGCAAGAGCTGTCATCTTTCAATCATCTCCAAGTTAATATAAGGTTTTGCAATGTTAAACAGAATAGAACAGTATACTCCTAGGTACGCCAAAAAAGCCTGTTACTATAGAGCTATGCCTTTAAAATGGCAAGGTTATGTTACTGTGCACAGCATTCAGACCTAGAACTAGAGTCACAGATGGCTGTACCAAAGAAAGATGTGTGGAACCAATCTGTAGTGTATCTGGTTCCAGTTTGTCGGTGTAAAGTTATATCCTCTCAAAAGAAGATTTTAAGTGCCCAATTTTCCAATAATATTATACCGTACCCAAAGTGCACCCAAGTTTCATCTCTAAAGGAGGTGACACCCATCAAGCAGCTTTTATATTTGGAGGGGAAAAAAAATGCCTGGATAACATGGTAAAACTAAGTACTATACAAGACAACAGACACATTTTGGGGGGCGGGGGGGGCGGGGAAGAAAACAACGACAAGAAAATAAGTAAGGAGAAAAGGTAGATAAAAACAGTAGAAGAATGCCAGTCATGAGGCTGGATTTCACTAGAGAACCTCTCAACTTATTATTGAAGTCCTAATATTTATGGTTTGTTACACCGAGTCTAAGAAACATGTTATCTTATATTTTCCATGGATTCTCAGACAAAGCAATACTACAGGAAAAGTCAATGTGAATGGCAGTCTCAGGTATATATAATACCTTAGATTCATACTGTGCTTGCTATTTCAAAATACACTTTGAAGCACTACAGATTCATTTCTATCGTTGCAATCAAGTTGAGTCACACAAGTATTTTCGTTTCCCAGGGCATACAAAAATTACGCTTACAATATACTCTAGTCCATTCAGTGTGCAGTAGCCTTGTGTAAAAAAACAACATACATACTTTAATTTAAAAATACTTTAAAAATACTAACCATTATCTGACAACACAGGGTTGTCACAAACCTTCAATTTGTTTAAAAAACAAAAAGACAAATGCAGTATCTACAAAATACAATAAAGCAAAGCACAGTAAAACAAGGTATGTCTGTACATTACATTTGATCCTCACAAAAAAAATCCTGTGAGGGAGTTCATTTCTACTTTACAGAAAAAGCCATATGGTAGACTGGTTAAGTGGCTGAAGAGTTACTTGCCTATATGCTATATCAAACTGAGGATGCAAATAACAAAGTGAATTTAAAATTTTAAGACAAAGGTGTGAAACATGAGACATTAAGGGTTCATCAAGAATTAAGTCTGCTAAATGAGCCATATTTTTTGATAAACTACTACATAAAATAAAAACCTGTAACATTTATTGAGCATTTATCACTTATTAGCCACTGTACTAAGGATACTAACATGAGTTGCCTCACTTCATCTTTACAACAACCCTATGGTATACACTGCTGTATCAACTTTATAGGCTAGAAAGTTGAGGCTTAAGAGACATCTCAAATAATCAACTTGGAAAGCAGCAGAGCTGGATTCAACCTGGGCAACCTGAATGCAAAGCTAGTACTCTCAAAACAGTTCTCTAGACCAAGTTCACCTACAGACATCTGTTAATCATAATTTCATCAAAACAATACAACTGAGGGCCTATTAGCTGCCACACACCCTGCTAAGTATAAGAGTTACAAAGTGGAATGATTCAGTAGGAAAGTAACCCATAAAACTTTTCATTCCTATAGATAAAACAGATTAATAGGAACTACATTATAAAAAAACAAATTCCTAAATATTTTTGGTCTCTGCACTCAGACTGCCTAATGAGGTATAACTTTATCTTCATACTTTTTCCAACCACAACAAAATTCTTCCAGCTTGTCCACAAAGGCACTCTCATTCCTAGGCAATCACTATTCTAGTTCTCCACTTGGAACATGGATCATTTCTTCCAGGTTGTTCCATTTCTCCTAATGTCTACATATATGTGCCCATTATATCACACTGAAATTACCTGTGTAATTAGCAGTCCTTTCCATCAGACTCTGAGTGCAGAAACCCTATTTACCTTGTTCATCGTAACACCCTCAGGGTCTAACACTTTCTAGGTCACTTGACACATACTTGTTCAATGAAAAAGTGCCCAATGATGTCACAGAGTTTGTCCTGAGTACAGCTTGGATTTGATAGCTTCAACTTATGTGAAGACAAAGACACATCAAATTTGTATATAGGTCTACATACATGTGTGTATATATACATATATTTCCTTGTTCTTTCCACTGAAAGAGTACACCTAGTGTTTAGATCTTGGTCTCTAATACTATCCCCAACTAACTGGAATCCGAGTTCTTTGGAGAAACAGCTGATTCTGAGGCTGGGGAAGCGTAGCTGTACTGATAAGCTTGGCATCATCATATACCACCAAAAAGGAAGCGCTCAAGAAAAATGAAGGGGGAAGGAAAGGTAAAAAGATAGAGCACAGAGTTCAGTGACACTACTCTTTATGATACTATAATGGTGGATACATGTCTTTATACATTTATTCAAACCCACAGAATGCACACTATCAACAACGAACCCTATTGTAAACTACGGACTTTGGGTGATAATGTCAACATAGGTTCCTTAGTTTTAACAAAAACTGCTCTTGTGGGGAATGCTGACAATCAAGGAACCTATGCATAAATGTCAGCAGGGATTTATGAAAAATCTCTTATGCTCAATTGCTATAAACTTAAAACTGCTTTACAAAATAGTTTATCAGAGGAAAAAATGAAAGAGGCACATTACAAAAACAAAGGAACTGGCTTGAAGGAGCTCACACTGGCCAAATATGGGACAATTCAAGCACAAAATACCATTTAATAAAAAAGGAATTTATAAGTAACACTGATAATATACAGATACATCAAGGAGGAATTAGGGGGAAATTTTGATGAATAATGTATCAGCATTGCCTTAAATGCTCCCCACAGACTGTTAGTTTCAAGGGGAGGGGGCAGGGCCGGAATTATGTAATATAAAAATCAAGATACCATTTTGAAAGGGTAATCAAAATTAAAATCACCCTTGGAATAAATGAACACTGTAACTCCGAAAGTGACTTCTGCAGTATTCTGGCTAAGAATGCATAAATTAAATCAAATCACATGGAAACAGGAGACAAACTCAAAATGAAAAATGTTCTACTGGAATAAAAAAAGGAAGGGAGTTCTATTTTTAACATGTCAATGTCATAAAAGACACCCCCCCCCCAAAAAAAAGAGCACGGAAAAACTCACTACTAAAAGAGATATAACAATTACATGCAATATCTGATCCTAGGATGGGTCCTGTACAGAAGAAAAAAAAATACTTTAAGACAAAATTTGGGACCTAATTAAAAATCAGACTACAAATGACAGATGAATTCGAAATACTGCATTAAACTGACTGAGCATAACTGTACTATGCTTATTCAAGAGAATATCCCTATTCTTAGGAGATATATAAGTGAAACATTTAGAGACGAAGTGCCATGATTTTGTAACTTACCCTTTTAAGGTTCAGAAAGTGTGTGTTCATGTACAAGCATACATACAGGTGCGCACACACTGGAGAGCAATACTGGTTCACTAAACCATCAAAAAGTATGCAACACTTAATTCATAACATTACATAGGAGGTAAAAAGGGGAAATATACCTGAATAGGAGATGGCTTTTCCCAGCCCATTTCAAAAATTCCCATCAGCAACTCCCGTTTCAAACAGTAATCTTCAAACTCATTTCCTTTTGTGGAGGTCACATCCTGGTCAAACAAAAACAGACAAACATCAAAAGAATGAAGTACAACTGTGTTCCTTTAGTAATTACCATGTTTAAGAAAGTGTCTGAGAGACTCTTTATCCTATTTAAAAATATATATGCAGATTAGTTCTCTGTCCTAAACTATAGTTCAAGTTATTTCCGAAAAACAGCCACTCTAACACAAATCAGCCATTTAAAAACTATGTCTTGGGGAAAGACCAGCCACCCTGTGGTCATTTTCTTCTAGGAAGTGATGGAATACTGTTATTTCTATATAAGTACCATGCTGTGAACTGTAAACCACAAGATGTAAAGTCAAAACCTAGTTCTACCATGCATTGCCTACAAACATCCTAGTCTAAACCAGAGTCTTTCAAGCCCAGCACCACTGACATTTGGGCCAGAATATTGTTTGCTCTAAGGGGGCTGTCCTGTAGCATATCCTCAGCCGTGATAACTTATTGCTAAATGCTTCTGAGGGGACAAAAATCACCCTTGGTTGACACTGCTGGGCTAAGAGAACTAACCTCTCAACTTCAGTTTTTCCATCCACAAAATGCAGATAAAACCTAACCTGAATCTTATTGTGCTTCTAGAAACAAAAGAGACTTTTGAGAAAATGCCATGAAAACTATGTGTTCCACAAGTGAGATAAGATACACATATGTATAAACACAGTATTTAATATGGATACACATTATTACCAATTCCTCCAAATAGTGGAAATTTCTGGGAATTCATCATATATAAGCTATACAATTTCAACCATTTAGACTTAAGAGTAAATAAACAGTGCCTACTGTCATCATCAAGTAACTACTTCACTTTTAAGAGTTTCCACATCATTTTTCCACTTGAATGTTACAACCAACTTACCGAAGTTTTGATTCTTAGATCCTTTGGAGGGAGTTTTAAAGTCTTTTTCCAGTCATCACCAGGTCTAGAGAGATTACAGTAAAATTGAAGTATCAGAGTTCACAGCATTACTATTCTAAAATACAAAGGTAATTCATCTTGATGATAATTTCTAAAAAGCACACTAATGTATTGCCATTTACTTAAGAATACAGGTAACAACAGAGATAAACAACTCCAGGAAAAATACTCTTATAAAGCACAACAATCTAGGGAGAACTTAAAAAATCAAGAATGGAAGGAAAAAAAGATATCCATCCTCTTTAAGAGAAGCATGTTGTATACAGTTCATCTGTTTTCAAAACTGGTAACCCATGTGTTTTGTCTGACCTAAATAGTACTGCTTCATTTAAAGTTGCCAACATTAAAAAACTAGGATATTTTGTATAAAGTTGATTCTGGATTTTCTTGTGTGTGTGTGGGGGGAGCTTTTAGCAGCAACACTGGTTCCAAATTTCTGCATAGCAACAGTTTGATAGGCATTAGTAACTGGAGTTTAAAATCAAGCACCTGATGCCTTTAAATAGGTCAAGTCCCCTCTCATCTGGCAATCCTCTATGCTGCTGTTGCTGCTAAGTTGATTCAGTCGTGTCCGACTCTGTGCGACCCCACAGACAGCAGCTCACCAGGCTCCACGGTCCCTGGGATTCTCCAGGCAAGAACAATGGAGTGGGTTGCCATTTCCTTCTCCAACGAACGAAAGTAAAAAGTGAAAGTGAAGTCACTCAGCCGTGTCCGACTCTTAGCAACCCCATGGACTGCAGCCTACCAGGCTCCTCTGTCCATGGGATTTTCCAGGCAAAAGTACTGAAGTGGGTTGCCATTGCCTTCTCTGGCAGTCCCCTATAGGCATCTGATTTTGTAGCTCCTGGTGACTAGCTAAAACCAAAGAATCTATAAAGTTTCAGACTTCAGTTCAAGCCTTGACTCTTCTACGTATCAGTTCTGTGACCCTGCAACAGTTACTTTTCTAAATCTCCATTCTTTCATATATAAAGATATAAAAGTTATATAAAATAGCTTCTATAAAGCACTCAGCACAGTGCCTGGAAAAATTAGCTGTTAATAAAAAACATCTCTCAATCTTCTTTAATGGGGATGCTTGAAACCATGAAAGAAAATAACAAAGAAAACATAAAAATTTTTCTTTTTGGTCATGTAAAAACTTCAAGTAATATAATATCCAAAGCATCTAACAGAAAAAAAGACTGTCAATAAAGCAGACAATGCTTTCAACTGTCTTTTAAATTTTCACCGATTTAATGATAACAGCTCATAATTAAAGCGCCCCCCCCCCAAACATCTTGAGTATTCATTCAGGAAGATAAGGACGTATTTTACTTACAGCTTCATCCCACATAATCCAAGATACTCTATCAAAGGAAACTATTTGCCACCAAATCCAAGAGTTCTAAAGCCTTTCACCCCAGTCTATAATACCACACCAAAGTTTCTGAGCATTTTCAGTTGAACATCCTAGTAGGACAGCTTGTCACATTGTCAAATTCACTAAACAGTGGATAAAAATGCAGACGATACAATGCAAAATCTTCCCACAAAAAAATTTATCATCTTAGAAAGTTAAAAATTTTTTTAATGAGAGATTAACTAACAGAGACAGGTATTAACTATCTCTGAGACATGGGATCTAGGAGTCTTCACAGAAGAGATGGTATTTCAACTGAAATTGAAAAAGTCACAGAATTGGAAAAAACCCATTTACCTAAGAAAAGCCAAAAAAAAAAAAAAGAAAAAAAGGCAAAATCCACTGCAGTCTCAAATCAGTTTAAGCAGAAAATGCTCTCAAAATGGAATAATGCAGCTTTATGTTTCAAATTCAAAGTAGACTAAATGTTGCTAGTCTATTCATAATTTGTCAAGACAAACTGCAATTTAGAAAACATTTTTGATTTCTATACTAATTAAAGTATTCACCTCAAAAATAATAATATGCATTAATGCCAATTCTCCCAGCGACCAAATGAATTCTGTTGAAAATTTGGGCTATTTTTCTTTAGTAAATGCTTCTTTTAAGCATGGAAAAGACTTAAGATTGTAATAAAACACACACTTTTTGAGTTTCCTCACATTTCTAGAGGTTAAATCAACTTACACAGCTAGATTCTTAACAAACACAAATACCAAATGGGTCAAGATTCTTAATTGTTAATTTTCTATTAAACTGATTCTTCGGAATCATAGTCACCATTCACATACTTTAAAGTGTACACTTAAAAAATAAAAAAATAAAAAAAATAAAGTGTACACTTAAAGAGGACAGCCTGCTGCTGCTGCTAAGTCACTTCAGTCTGTCCAACCCTGTGCAACCCCACAGATGGCAGCCCACCAGGCTTTCCCATCCCTGGGATTCTCTAGGCAAGAATACTGGAGTGGGTTGCCATTTCCTTCTCCAATGCATGAAAGTGAAAAGTCAAAGTGAAGTCGCTCAGTCGAGATGACAGCCTAAATGCTTTCAAATTTAAAAGAAAAATATTCCGTAGTAAAATAAGGCTCTTAGTTTTTAAAAGTCTTCAAAGAGGTTTGGGACTATTCAGAGATGTGTTCCAAACTGTTTGAAGTCCTGAGTTCCCTATGATATAAACTGCTAATTATTTTGTGTATGTGTAAAAGGAGAAAGCGTATTTTAAAAATAAAATAGGACAGAAAAGCAAAGTGTCATAGACTAAAAATAAAAAGTTATGGATAAATTTTCTGAGTACTTTTGAAGTTCAGAAAGCTGGACAAGTCTTTAAGATTGGCTTTAACTGCCATTCAAACTAGGATAAAGTCAAGTTGTCACACTAGAAAAAAAGCCATACTGGCAAAAACAAGATGAATCTGAGCTCGTTATGAAAAAAAGTAATATATATTATCCATGCCTATGTTTGTTACTTAACAAACCTGAATTAATTACGACAGAGAGATATTCTTCTATCACAAATACCTACTGACCATAAACAGTCAACTGTCCTCTATTCAAATCAAAATGGTTAAACTAAAATGGTATACATAAAGTAGTCAACAACAAAGTAGCGAAATATATCTCCTTGGTGCCCCAAGTGTGTTTATCATTTATTCTAACACTTACTTAATAGTGGTGGTCATACTCTGTGCTTGCTGCTGAGTGCCATTATTGATTGTGTTGGTGTTTTTCAGCTGGTTCATCTGTTGCTGAGTCTGTGTGCCCCCTCCTCCAGGGCCACCACTGGGCTTCACAGGACCCCTCAGCTGACCATTTTGACTGGATAGACCCATTATAACAGGGTTCTCTGTTCTGGCCGTGCTCATGCTGTATTAATTTTAAAGATGTCTCTTTCAAACTTCAAAACTTTTGAAAGTCAGTAGAGAAACTGTAATAACAGTTTATTAGGCTCTCCAAAACGAAGAGATAAATATAAGTCTTGCTCAATATATGAGTCCTTTATTGCAATGCAGGCAAGCACCTGTAAGTCTCTGAACGGTAAGCAGCAGTAACTTGCTCTCATGCAGGAATCAACTCTTTATTTTTTAAAAAGCCCTCTAACAAGGTTGAGTTATGTATCTGAATCTCACTTCAATCTGAAACAAAGAAAAAAAGTTAAATCAGCAAACAGTAAATTTTGAAGAAAAAAAAAAAACACCCCTTTGTTGTTTCCATTTGAAGTACTCCTTTATAAGCACTCTCTTCTTTTAAAGAATTAAGGATACAGCTGCATGTAGATCAAATCACTATCCAGGATAGGAAAGAGGGGGGAAAAAAATGAATTGCTTCAAAAACCAAACCTGCACTGAGACAGATCTCATTTAAACTGTCAGTTCAAAGCAACCCAGAAAATATCAGGTAGAACAATACTGTGATTAAATTAGCATTAGCTGTCAGATGATAATCTCTTCCCTTCAGTTTCCTCCCGGAAGAATTCTCTAAAGTCCCTGCCACCTCTAAAAGTCAATGATTCATTACATTCAATTGCATTACAACTCGATGAAGAATGGCACAGCTTAATTAATGTAAATCTACACAGGAACAAGGCAAAACCATTCATTCTTTTTTTTTTCTGTTTCTGACAACTGAGAATCCTTGAAGAGTTGAGCTTTTGATTTCACTTTGTGCTTTCAGAAAAGCATTATGTACGCCCTTATGAATTTCAACTAAAGAAGTTAAACCTGAAGAAAACTACATTTTATTTTTTCCCCTAAGTTTTTGCCCTTTAAAAACAATAACTAAAGCAGTCAAGGGACATAAATACATCTACACGTCAAAATCTTCTGTTCAAAAAACAACCAAGAAAACCTTTAGCTATCTTACTTAAGTCTGACTACTACAGAAATGTTACATTTTAAAATATAACACTTTCAAAAGTATGTCTCAACTTGAAGTAGCAATTTTTTAATTCAAAAAAAAAAAAAAAAAAAAACCCAACACCCCACAAAAAGGAAATTGTTATTCAGTCACAAAGTCTCACTCAACTCTCTGTGACCCCACGGACCCCATGGACTGCAGCATGCCAGGCTTCCCTGTCCTTGACTATCTCCCAGAGTTTGCACAAACTCATGTCCATTGAATCGGTGATGCTATCCAACCATCTCACCCTCTGTCGCCTCCCTCTCCTCCTGCCCTCAATTTTTCCCAGCATTAGGGTCTTTTCCAATGAGGAAATTACCTGTGCTTTAAAAAAAAACACAAATCTGTGAAAGAATAAAGACATTACTAACTTTAATCAAACTTTCTAGGACACCCAGAGTACTGATTAAGTTATTTAAAAAAATTATTCCCCAAATAAAATTATGTTTTTTAAAAGTAAGACCTTAATTTCACAACCGCGGGTGAGAGGGAATAAAGGCCTACTCTGGTGTGTTAACACCTTTATATTTTTTACCAAAAATACAGTAGCTAATTAATTACTGTTCCTTCTGCCATACACCAAAGCTTCTCAAACAATACAAATTTTAAATTCTCTTTGATGTCTTCTTTTAAATTGAAAATAAAGTTGCTCAAAAGCAAATCCTGATTATCACATACACAAAGCTGTATATTTTGAAGTCATGCAGAAACTGACTACCTCTTAAGCAGGGTAGTTAACAGCCACCAGTTCAAGGTAGTAGGTGGTTTCCTGTATTGACAGGTTTATATATGATCAGCGATATCACCTATTTCACACCTGAAGATTACTTATTTGCAAAGCACTAAGAGGATGAAGAGGGCAACTTCTAAAGATTAAACGGTAATATTACTGTCCATCATGCACGTAAGACCTCGTATATCTCCCTAGAGCCAAAATGTGACTATGTGAGAACTGCTCCCCTAATTAAGCTGCACTGCAGCTTTACGTCTCAGGAAGAGAAATAGTCCTCCTACCCATTCCCAATTTAGATTTCCAAGTTGTATTTCTACATTTTCAAAAATACGAACGAAACAGAGACTAGTTGGGAGGGAACCCTAGCGGAGTTAATTACAGCACTTCCCAGACCGTAGTTAGCGATTGACAGTTTCACACCCAAAACAGTCTCGTCATCTCCAAAAAGACCTTTTGTTTGCAAATGCAGCGCAGTTTCTCTAAGCTCGGTCTGCAAGTTGGAGTGACTGTTCTATTTTGAAGGGGCAAGGGGACTGAGAAAGAGAAAGGGGAGTGAGTGATAAAGGAAAGAAGCTAATGATTTTGATTTGTAAGGAAATAATTTCTTGTTTCCCTCCCCTTCATATCCCCCTCCAAAACCCCTACACACTTCAAGTCAACTCCCTGGGCCCATAAACACAAAAGGGTTGGGGCCCTGCAATCGCATCTGCGCAACCAGAGCAGAGAACCAGCTCCACAGCTAGGAAACAATAGGGACTCCCCCCAAAGAGAAACCTTTAAGTCCGACAGCCCCTTCTTTCCTCCGACATTCGGAGGCCCCATAATCACCCCGTTATCGACCTGCAAGGCCTTACTCCGTCAAGCAGCCGGCCCTCTTCCAAACTGAGCCCTCCGCTACAGCATATCCCTGCCGCCCCCTATAGGGCCGCCTCGTACCCTATAACCTCCACCATCTCCCTAAGTCCTTGCCGCCCCCTACGGTCCCACCCTCCCTCGTCACCCACAAAGCTCCTCTGAGGAATTCTCCCGCTCTTCCTCCGGACCCCGCCGGGCACAACACTGCTCTATGCTACTCCTCCCGGCGTCCCCACCCCACAGCTGGCGCCCGCCGCCCGCCTTCCTCCCCAAGGCCCGGCCAGGCCTCAGGCCTCCGCCTCAGAGCGCCCCCCACGCCAGCCTGGGGGCTTCCTGCAGCCCCCGCGACACGGCAGACCGCCACCCCTCCACCTCACCCCACTCCCCGCGGCTCAGGCCCGAGTCCTACCACCGAGGCCACTCCCGCTCGGCACCCTCGGTCCTTTATTGTTGACTCGAAGCTCCCAAAATGGCGGCGGCTCCTTCCTCCTCGGAAACCTCCGCCCGCCCCCACCCGGCCCCTCGCTTCGGCCTCCTCCCGCCCCCGCCCCGCCCCCGCTCGGGGGGCCGCTCACGCTCGCCTGCCTTCGCCCGCCCGCTCGCTTGCCCGGCCGGCCAGCCCTACCTTCGCCGCTGCCCGCTCTCAAGGCGCCGCCGAAGCCGCCGCCCGGACTGAGCTAACTCGGCTCCCCCGCCCCCTCCGTCGCCGACTCCCCCCACCCCCGTTCTCCGCATGGCGGCCGCCGCGGCTCCTCCTCCGCGCAAGATGGCGAGCGCCCAGCTGCCGCCGCTGCACCCGTCGCGGCTCCTCGGCCTCCGTTGCTTCGCGTCAGGAGAAATCCAGGCCGAGGAGCCTTCCTCGGGAGAAAATGGAGGGCAGTGTTTTTCCACCGACGGGGAGCCTGCGGGGGCTGAAATGGAGGGAAAGTTGAAAGGGAAATATGGATCCCTTCAAAGAGAAAGGAGAACTGCCTTTTACACAGCTAAGGAGAAATGATCCGGGAATGGTGGGTGGGAAGAGTCCCCCCCAAAAGTGGAAGTCGAGGGCTTGGGACCCGAGGAGGATCTGCTTATTCCTGACCAAGGACCCGGTAGCGATTCGGGGACGAGAGAGCTGACCTGACATCTCTCGCGGGCCAGGGAGGCTGCTGCAGGTCCAAGGGGGCCGCGTCCGAGCCCCTGCGGGGCGCGCCTCCATCCAGGAACGCGCGGAACCAGTGGTCCGGAGGCGCCGGCACGCACCCGGGAGTGGGGACAGGAAAGGGGACCTGCCGGGACGGGTGCAGCAGGGAGAACCCCGGGGAGAGCGCGGGGCGGGGGCCAGGGGGCGCTGTGCGCGGGCGGGCGGGGGCAGGGGTGGAGAAGGCTGTGGGAAAGTTGGGCGAGGTTGGGGTGCTGGGGTGCGACCGAGGCAGGAACCCAGAAAGCGAGCCTCGGAGAGGGAAGTGGGAGACTAGAGCAGCGATTCCCGCTTTCTCAGCACTAAAAGGGCAATCCTCAAAGAGAGGGAACCAGGGAGGCCGAGCCTCCCCAGAAGGAAGGAAACGCTGCTAGAGTCAGTTATGATGGGAATAGGAGTTCTGTACAGAAATGAACTAGAAGACCAAGCGTAATTCTTTCCCCAGCCTGACCCTCATCAGAAAGATATTTATGTATTTGTTCCCATAATTACGTTTCATATTCTGATGTCTCCGTTTATCCTTAACAGAAATAACAGGAATGCAATCTTGTTCCAGGTAAAACAAAAATCGGAAGCTAGCAAGTTGGCTAGGTTAAAGGAAAAATAAAAACCTGGGTCTCACTCTCAACTGAGAGACAATATACCAGGCAATGACCAGACCATAGGTTGACAACAGAACTCCGACCCACAACCTCTGCTGCAACCAACAACGCGAAGCCAAACCACAACCTCTGCAGTGATCAGCTCAGAATGAGCCAGACTCGCTCATTGACTGCCAGCTTCCCTAATTTTTGCCTGTGTTTCCAACTCTGGACCAATTAGAGAAAGCCAAATATGTTCCCCTAAACCAATCACGTTAGACTCCCCGCTTCTAGTTAGCCCGCCTCCAGCTTCCCCGAGTTAACCTCCAATCAGAGCAAACCCTGAAGCCTTCACCCATCCCCATCCGCCCCTTTATTTTTAACTGTGGGCGTGTGAGTCCCCAGCTAAGTGAAGGTGGCTGGCTCTCACTGTAGCAAGCTTTGAGTAAATAACTTGTTCTCATTGGTGGTCATTTTTATTTCCACACAGCCAAAAAAGAGGTGTTAAAGAAATGTGAAAAGGCTGTTCTTGAGATTTTTTTTTAACGGTCCTTTAACAGTTTTTTGGTTTTTTTTTTTTTTTAATTCTAAATTTGTAGCATGTGGTTGCCCACCCAGCTTTTAAAAAACCCACTCATCTAAAGGAAATAACTAGCATCTTGTGTCCACACCGGAGAGAGAATGGCTAAGTGGTTGTTTAATAAAATGTTGAGGTCTGAGGCCCCACTGTCTTGCCATGTAGCAGGAATGTGAAGTGGAGGAGGAGAAGAAGTGAGTAGGAGGGAGAGGAGCCTAGGGATTTAAAACAGGCCACAGCCTACTCCGGTCTCTTCCCTAGACCTCAAAAAATGAGACCAGCCAAAGGAAAGGGGTTTGTATTCACAAATAAATTTCTTACCTTCAAAGGGGGCCTGGCTGAGGTCATGACGAAAACCAAAAGTGAGAAGGCAACCAAGATTAGAACATGAAATAGCTGCCTGTTCTCACCTAGGAATCCTGCCAGGGCTAACACCTTTAAAGATTCTGCATGATGTTTTTATAAGATCTCCTTCCATCTGAGTTATTTATGTCAGCCCTTTTCAGTTCTCTGAGAAGTATGGATGGTATAGAATTAAATTATGGAACCTTAGATCTTTTCTCGGTTCAGTTTACTGATTGATTGATCCAATTCAAGTAGCTCAATACCTTTTTTCTCTCTAATTCAAACAGATTAACAAGAATGATAGAAAATATGACACCTCACACACATGAAATTTATATTTAAAAATATTATATAAATCCAACCCTTTGGCCTTATTGAATATAATATATTGGGGGATCTGTGGTAAATATGGTTTACCGAGGGTGTGCTATCCCCAGTGAGGTCACCTAAAAAAATTTCCCAAAATGTATTGGTCATTTTTATTTTGTTTGTAGTCACTCTCAATTCACCCTACTTTTTTTCAACTATGATGCTGTAAGCTGAAGTGTTAGGCCTGGATTTTTGGCTGGCTCCTGGAGAATCTGTCTGTAGGAATGCTATCTTAAAGAAAAAGATCCACAAATAGAATTGAGGTTTTCAGTATCTCCGTTTGAAACAACAGGGTGTGTGTGTGTGTGTATGTGTGTGTGTGTGTATAAGAATGAGATGCAACTGAAAAATACTACCTGGAATTCAATCATAGTAATGGGCCCTCCCAGCGAATACTGTTTGCCAGCTTCACATCCTGTCCTTGACTATTTACTGAAAAATAACAAAAAATTTCAACTGTAATTTATAATATTTAGAACCTAGAATTCTAAGTAATTTAAACCTGGAATATATACATCTATGATACTATCCTAAAAACCCAAATGCTTTCAACAGGCTAAAATGGGTTTCACACTTTTGCTTTCTGTAAGATTTTTTTAAGGAAGCATGATGGTTTTTTTAAAAACTCAAACTATAAGCAAATGTATTCATTACCTAGAAGAAAAAAGGTTCACCCACATCACAGCCTAAATAAAATGACTATATCACACCTGGCTAAGCTTTCTAGTACAGCATTTTCCTTCCTTCATGATTTGAATTAAAATGTTCTGATTTTCCAAAAGCAAGTTCAAAAAAGTTCTTTTCCAATTTTGCTTCAGCAACATCTAATAATTACTAACCAAGACTAGTGAACCAAGGCTAATGAACCCAAAAAGCCAAGTACCATTTTCTTTGGACTTTAGAACTGGTAAAATTTGCCTCTTTGATTTTTACACCAGAAGAAAATGAAATAGCGTCAGCCTACCTAGAGCTTAGCAAAGATAGCCTCAGAGAAGTGCAAGTTGCGTGCCATGGGTACTTATTCATGTCTGACTCTGCAACCCCATGGACTATAGCCCGCCAGGCTCCTCAGTCCATGGGACTTTCCAGGCAAGAACACTGGAGTGGCTTGCCATTTCCTCCTCCAGGAGATCTTCCCAATCTAGGGATTGAACCATGTCTCCTGCTTTGGCAGGAGGATTCTTTACCACTGAGCCACCAGGTAAGCCCTGGTGCAAGTACTACACTGAAGTTAATGCCTATAAAGCAGACATCTTTAATCACTGAGAGAGCACACCGGACACACTTTGTTGGAATAAATGTTCCACTTCCAGAGTAAACTCAAGTTGAAAAGTAGGAAAGCGGAGGAAAGTGAGTGCCTTAAACACATTTCCCCCAAACTACCACATTTGGTCTGCAGAATTTTATTCCTTTTGACAGATAACATCTCCCCCTTCCCTGGGTACCACAACCAGCTAGTTCAACTCACCTGTGTCTTCTGACCTCCTCAGGTCCCAGGATTATTTATGTTCTGGTCATCACTAAGAGAACTCTAGCTGTAAATTTTGCCTCTTCGGTTTTCTTTACTTACACCAGCAACTTTAACTTTCATTAATTTGAGAATAATGTGTGGCTGGGAAGATTCTGAAATCTGGAAACTGTTATTCAGGTATAAATTTAATTCGTTTTACTCAGATCAAGAAAGAACTGACACTGTCCCCATCTATGATGCCTTGGTATTCTTAGGTACTTTCTGAGTTAGCTTGGAGCAGTTGCTAACCGGTGATGTTGATGGGGACCCTGGCAATCCCATGGAATTGTTGCTATGTGCATGGTGCCTCCTTTGTACCCAGGACCTTGTAACAACATTATATTTCTGAATAACCTTCTCTGCTGCAGTAGTTACAGTCATGACAAAGTGCCTGGGCCTGATTTCCTGCCTCTAGTCACTTTGCAGAGCCTTCTATTGATCCTTGAAAATAGAACTATGATCTTAGGTATGAGTCCTGGGAAGATAGCTTAGGGCTGAGGGCTAGGCAGTCTGCAGCCCTGAATACCATTGGTGGGTGAAGTCACATCTGTGGCTTCCAGGACAAGACAGGGAACAAAGGAATAAAAAGTATTTCTGTGCAGAGGTTTCCTCAGTGAACTTCCTAGCTCTTTACCTGCTTGATGAATTTTGAAGTTATTCTTTATCATGTCAGCCACCTCCTGAATAATCCCTTGCATGCATGTGTTCATGCCGTCGCTTCGGTAGTGTCTGACTCTTTGCGACCCTATAGGCTGTAGCCCACCAGGCTCCTCTGTCCACGGAGCTCTCCAGGCAAGAACACTGGAGTGGGTTGTCATGCCCTCTTCCAGGGGGTCTTCCTGACCCAGGGATCAAACCTGCGACTCCTGTATTGCAGGTGGATTCTTTGCCACTGAGCTGCCGCGGAAGCCTGGTGAATAATCCCTTACTATCTCCCAGTACCTTTTCACCACATGGCGTCTACATTCTCTTGAAAGATTAGGCCTGTCAGTGTGCCTCTCCAGTCTGGTTTCCCACTCTCTCTCCAATGCCTCGATCGCTCTGGTCTCCTCAGGACCCATTCCCTCACCTTCCATTGTTTCCCTCAGAAACCCCCTCATCTCTTCCTCAGAGCCAGTCTCAAGCCCATTCAAACCAGTAGATTCCCACAGGCTCCTATCTTCCCTCCCTTCTACTTCCTGTCCAATCACAGCTTGGGTTCTAGAGTCAGTCAGATCTGGTTCAAATTCTGATTCTGCCACTTGTTAACTCCATAAACTTGGGAAACTTTCTTAACATCAGAGCTTCAGTATCCCCAATTATAAAATGGGGAAAATAGGACTTAGAGCTGTGGTGAGTGCTCAGTCAAGTCTGGCTCTTTGTGACCCCGTAGACTGTAGCCTACCAGGCTCCTCAGTCCATGGGATTTCCCAGGCAAGAATAATGGAATGGGTTGCCATTTTCTACTCCAGAGGATCTTCCCGACGCAGGGACTGAAACCGTGTCTCTTGCATCTCCTGCTTTGGCAGGTGGATTCTTTACCACTGAGCCAACTGGGAAATCCTAGGACCTAGAGCTATGTGAGACTAAATGAGGATTTGCAGGTGCTGTGCTGTGCTTAGCAGTGTCCTACTCTGCAACCCCACGGACTGTAGTCCACCAGGCTCCTCTGCCTGTGGGATTTTCCAGGCAAGCATGCTGGAGTGGATTGCCACTTCCTTTTCCAAAGAACTTGTAAAAGTTGCTTTATTTTTGTAGTTGGTAGATAGCACTCAAAAACCAATTATGTGGTGTTGCTATTATTGGTTTATCGACTTTCATCTGAACCTCAGCTTTTTCTGTCGTATTAGGCAATCTGTGATGGGCCCGTCAGTTCTTTTCCCCCAGCCTCTATTCTCCTTCAGTTTGGTGCCTCACCAACCTCAGTAAACAAGAGCCATGCTCTGGTTTCACAGCTTCTGCTTGGGGGGGTGTTGGTGCTAGAGAGAGCCCTGAAACCAAGCTAATTGGCTCAACAACAAATTCTTGCTTCCACACGTCAGCTGAGCCCTTTCTGAGGCCCTAGAAACTCTCTCTGGTAGTTCGCAATCAGGGCTAATCATTAGTGTCAACACAAGCACTTTTGAAAACATGGGTGTCTGGGTCCCACTCAGAGGAATTAAATCAGAACCCTTGGAGCAGTATAATTTTTTGCTTGAAAGTTCCCAGGAAGAGTATAATGTACAGTCAAGGATGAGAATCGCTGTTGGGCAAATTTTCTCCCACAGCAGCATTCCAAACTTTTTCTTCTATGTATAAGCCCACCTTAAAATCAAAGATGTTCTATAGACGCTTCATTAACTTTCCACCTCCCACAACAGACTTCTGTTGATTCTGTCTTGGAGGATAAAGCATCACATTTCCTATCTCTAGACTCTCTTAACTGTCACATCTTTGTTGTTTTTGCTATTTAGTCGCTCAGTTGCATCCTACTTTCTTGGGACCCCAGGGACTGTAGCCCGCCAGGCTCCTCTGTCCATGGGATTCCCCAGGCAAGAATACTGGAGTGGGTTGCCATGTCCTTCTCTAGGGAATCTTCCCAATCCACAGATTGAACCTGCCTCTCTTGCATTGTTAGGTGAATTCTTGACCACTAAGCCACCAGGGAAACCCCCCCCCCTCCCTTCACATCTATCCCTTTTAAAATAAAATACACCAATGGTAACTGCCTTCATTTTTTTTTAAATTTATTTGGCTGCATTGGGTCTTAGTTGCAGCATGTGGACTCTTAGTTGCAGCATGTGGGATCTAGTTCCCTGATCAGGGATCAAACCCAGACCCCCTGCTTTGGGAGCACAGTTTTAAGCACTGGACCATGGTTCTTCCTTTTAACTTGAACCTGAATTCCTGTCCAGGTTTTTCATGATTCTAAACAACAAACAAAAATAGTCTTCCTCACTTCCATTACTTGAGTGAGAGGAGGGAGAAGCTAGCATTTACCTTGGGGCTGACATCATCCAGTTATGAAATCCTACCTGTTCTTGCTCTGGGGTATCACTTCCATCTCTCCTCTTCCATTATTACTGCCACTGTCCCAATCTAGGAGTTTTTTTCTCTTGCTTGGATTATTTCAATAGCTACCCGGATTTCTTGCTTTAACCTCTTTCCCTTGCTAACCCACCTTATACACTAGCACCAGGGTAATTTTTCCAGTTATATCAGTGTTCTATTCAAGCCTGTTTAGTGATTCTCTATTACCCACAGAATAAAATTTAAATCCCCTCCTTTCTTTGCACACTAAGTAGGGAGCCTCTGGAACCTCCTCACTCTAAACCTCATGAATGTGAAGCTAGTCCTACTGACTTGCAGATCACTGCTGAGGTTAGACTCTACTTGAGATTTTTTTTTTTTTGTCTTTCAATTTCTTGATTCTTCTCATCGTTTAAATTTCAGCTTAAATGTTATTGCCTCTGAGATGAACATGACTATTTTTTTTTGTCTGTGCCATGAGGCTTAGAGGGTTTTAGTTTCCCAAGACCAGGGTTGGAACCCAGGCCCTTGGCAATGCAAGCACAGAGCCCTAATCACTGGGATGACAGGGAATTCCACTGATAGTGCCTTTATAAATAGTCTGCTTCCCCACCCTGGCTTTCCTGGTGGCTCAGTGGTAAAGAATCCGCCTGCCAGTGCAAGAGACATGGGTTCAATCACTGGGCCAAGAAGATGCCCTGGAGAGGGAAATGGCAACCCATTCCAGGATTCTTGCCTGGGAAATCCCAAGGACAGAGGAGCTTGGCGGGCTACAGTCCATGGGGTCACAAAAGAGTCAAGCACGACTCAGTGACTAAGCAACAACCTCCCCCCTCACTCTTTACCACATTAAGCTGCCTAAAATTATTTTGTTTGCCTGTTTATTGCCTGTGCCCTCCCAAGCAGCAAGCCCAACTCAGCCCATTTCTGGTTTCACTGATTCATCCCAATTGCTCTTTTGTGCTCGCCACCACTTCAAGCTCTTTCCCTGTTGAGATAATGCAACCTGATTGTTCAGAGTAGTCTGTGTTTAATGCCTGGATTGCTCCACAGTAATTATGAATAGTGTCTCTGTTTTTTCTCGGTAATGTTCCAATCTGGACAATAAATTATACAACCACTGTCATTCACAGCCTTGTAGCATAGCCATTTGTGCGAGCGCACTGTCGCGCCAGTCGTGTCCGACTCTGTGATGCTGTGGACTGCAGCCCACCAGGCTCCTCTGTCCATGGGATTCTCCAGGCTAGAATATTGGAATAGCTTGCCATGCCCTCCAGGGGATCTTCCCGGCCCAGGAAGAGCCTGTAGCTCCTGCATTGCAGCTGAGCCACGGGGAAAGCCTTCATAGCCATTTGCACCTATGTCTTATTTCTAAGCTCACTGAAGACAGGAAGCAAGTCACATTCCTGTGTCTTTCATCAATAACACATAGTAAAGTATTTTGTATAAATATAGTAGAAAGTGGCACCCCACTCTAGTACTCTTGCCTGGAAAATCCCATGGATGGAGGAGCCTGGTGGGCTGCAGTCCATGGGGTCGCTAAGAGTCGGACATGACTGAGCGACTTCACTTTCACTTTTCACTTTGATGCATTGGAGAAGGAAATGGCAACCCACTCCAGTGTTCTTGCCTGGAGAGTCCCAGGGACGGGGGAGCCTAGCGGGCTGCCGTCTATGGGGTGGCACAGAGTCAGACATGACCGAAGCGACTTAGCAGCAGTAGAAAGTTCAGAAAGTGTATATCACATATGTGAAGAGTCTAGCAAAATAGCTAACACATTCTAAGTGTGTTAGGTTAAAACAAAAAGATCAATATATGTTGCTTTCCTTTGCCCCATGTCTCCCAAGCTCTTTGTTGACAGGCTGTGCCACATAATTCAGTATCCAATTACACACTAGCTAGTTTGCTTTTATTGAGTTTTTGTGTGTGTGTGAGTGGTCGTATTTCTTCTACTAGATTGGAAACTCTTTGAAGGCAAGCATCATTGTCTTATAATTCTCTATTCCACGTAGCAAAACTAGTTCATGTTTATAAACTTGTTGATCACTGAGGTTCTCCACACTCATTGGCTGGTAATTTGTAGGAAAGAGTGAAATGATGACCATGGTAGGAGGTATCAGTTTAGGTCCCAACAATCAGAGGCAACAGGGTTGAAGATCACCTTCCCTCTTTTTAGATGATGCCTCTTGTGTTCTTCCAGCCAACAAACGTAGGAGGAGTAGGAAATCCTATTCCTAAGGATTTCAGTGACATTTTCCGAGTATGGGTTCAAAAGATCAGGTAGTAGTTATGCAAAAGCATGGTTGTCTTTTGGAAGTAGGGGAAGAATGAAAACTATGCATAGTGTTGAGACCTGACTTCGGAGTATGAGCTGGGATTGAGTTCCTCAGCTATTTGACCTCCCTAAACCTATTTTCTCATCTGGAAAATCAGAATGATACCTCTGCCTCTGGGGTGGTTGTGAGAAGAATACATGAGAAATAACACATTAAATGCTTAGCAGAGGGCCTAACTTATTGCAAGCCTCAGTAAACAATAGCTATTTTTATAGTGGGTGATCTAGGTAGCTAAAGGTTTCGATGCTAAAGGTGGGGTAGCTAAAAATATAATTGCTATCGAATTTTTAGTTAAATCTTGTTTCTAGTGTCAGTGACAGCTGTAATTCTTTACCTGTTTATTCATTCAACCATTTATTCTTTTGTTCATTTATTCACTGTTCATTCGTTTATTCTATGCCAGATACCAGGATTCCCTGGTAGCTCAGACAGTAAAGTGTCTGTCCACAATGCAGGAGACCCAGGTTTGATCCCCTAGTCCGGAAGATCCCCTGGAGAAGGAAATGGCAATCCACTCCAGTACTCTTGCCTAGAAAATTCCATGGATGGAGGAGCCTGGTGGGCTACAGTCCATGGGGTTGCAAAGAGTCGGACACGACTGAGCAACTTCACTTTCTTTCATGCCAGATCCACAATAAATGTTTATTAAATATTGTTGAATAAGGGTGATGTGAAGAAAGAAATTGGAGAAGGCAATGGCACCCCACTCCAGTACTCTTGCCTGGAAAATCCCATGGACAGAGGAGCCTGGTAGGCTGCAGTCCATGGGGTCACTAAGAGTCGGGCATGACTGAGTGACTTCCCTTTCACTTTTCACTTTCATGCATTGGAGAAGGAAATGGCAACCCACTCCAGTATTCTTGCCTGGAGAATCCCAGGGACAGAGGAGCTTGGTGGGCTGCCGTCTATGGGGTCCCACAAAGTCGGACACAACTGAAGTGACTTTGCAGCAGAAGAAAGAAATAGGTGAGGAAGATTAAGAGGTACAAACTTCCAGTTACAAAATAAAAGAGTTGTGGGTGTGAAACGTTCAGTGTGGGGAATATAATCAATAACTATGTTCTTTGTAAGGTGACACGTGGTAACTAAACTTATTGTGATCATTTTGAAATGTGTAGAAATAGCAAATAACTACTCTATGTAATAGAATGAACATAGTCTTGTAGATCAATTATACTTCAAAAACAGACAAACAATTAGGATTGACATATGTACACCACTATCTATAAAACAGATAATTAATGAGAAACTTTTATGTAGCACAAACAACTTTACTTGGTACTTTGTAGTGACCTAAATGGGAAAGAACTCCAAAAAGAGGGGATATATGTATACATGTAGCTGATTCACTTTGCTGTCCACCAGAAATTGACACAGTGGTGTAAAGCAACTATAGTCGAATAAAAAACAAACAAATAAACCCATAGTGAAAAAAGATCAGATTTGTGGTTACCAGAGAGGCAAGTTGGGGCAGGAGGAATTGGATGAAGGCAATCAAAAGGTATAGACTTCCATGCATAACATAAATAATTACTAGGAATGTAGTGTACAATATGATGAATATAATCAACACAACTGTATAGTGTACAAGAAAATGGTTAAGAGAGAAAATCCTAAGAGTTCTCATCACAAGAAAAATTTTTGTTTCTATTTCTTTTATTTTATATCTGTATGCAATGATGGATGGTCACTAAACATTTCATGATGTATGTAAGTCAAATCATTATTCTGTATTCCTTAAACTTATTCAGTGCTGGATGTCAATTATAAATAATTATAAATAAAGCTGGAAGGAAAAAAATTCAGTTACAGTTAAAAATGTTGACTTATTTGTTGCCTTGCAAATAGCTGAGAAAAGAAGAGAAGCTAACAACAAAGGAGAAAAGGAAAGATATACCCATCTACAGACAGAGTTCTAAAGAATAGCAAGGAGAGATAAGAAAGTCTTATTAATCAAACAATGCAAAAAAATAGAGGAAAATAACAGAATGGAAAAGACTAGAGATCTCTTCAAGAAAATTAGAGATACCAAGGGAACATTTCATGCAAAGATGAAATATCCAATAAAGGACAGAAACAGTACAGACCTAACAGAAGCAGAAGATATTAAGAAGAGATAGCAAGAATACACAGAACCATACAGAAGAGTTCTTAATAACCCAGATAACCACGATGGTGTAATCACTCACCTAGAGCCAGATATCCTGGAGTGGGAAGTCAAGTGGGCTTTAGGGAAGCATCACTATGAACAAAGCTAGTTCAAATCCTAAAAGCTATTTCAAATCCTAAAATATGATGCTGTTAAAGTTCTGTACTCTATATGCCAGCAAATTTGGAAAACTCAGCAGTGGCCAGAAGACTGAGAAAAGTCAGATTTCATTCCAATTCCAAAGAAAGGCAATGCCAAAGAATGTTCCAACTACCACACAATTGTATTCATCTAGTGTCCGACTTTATTTTTTGGGGCTCCAAAATCACTGCAGATGGTGATTGCAGCCATGAAATTAAAAGACGCTTAATCCTGGGAAGAAAAGTTATGACCAACCTAGATAGTATATTCAAAAGCAGAGACATTACTTTGCTGACTAAGGTCCATCTAGTCAAGGCTATGGTTTTTCCTGTGGTCATGTATGGATGTGAGAGTTGGACTGTGAAGAAGGCTGAGCGCCTAAGAATTGATGCTTTTGAACTGTGGTGTTGGAGAAGACTCTTGAGAGTCCCTTGGACTGCAAGGAGATCCAACCAGTCCATTCTGAAGGAGATCAGCCCTGGGATTTCTTTTCTTTTTTTTTTTTTTTCCTGGGATTTCTTTGGAAGGAATGATGCTAATGCTGAAGCTCCAGTACTTTGGCCACCTCATGAGAAGAGTTGACTCATTGGAAAAGACTCTGATTCTGGGAGGGATTGGGGGCAGGAGGAGAAGGGGATGACAGAGGATGAGATGGCTGGATGGCATCACTGACTCGATGGACGTGAGTCTGAGTGAACCCCAGGAGTTGGTGATGGACAGGGAGGCCTGGCATGCTGCAATTCATGGGGTCGCAAAGAGTTGGACGCGACTGAGCGACTGAACTGAACTAACATGCTTAGCAAGGTCATGCTCAAAATTCTCCAAGCTAGGTTTCAACTGTACATGAACCAAGAAGTTCCAGATGTTCAAGCTGGATTTAGCAAAGGCAGAAGAACCAGAGATCAAATTGCTAACATCCATTGGATCATAGAAAAAGAATTCCAGAGAAACATCTGCTTCATTGACTAGGCTAAAGCCTTTGACTGTATGGATCCCAACAAACTGTGGAAAATTCTTAAAGAGATGGGAATACCAGATCAGCTTACCTTCTTGAGAAATCTGTATGTAGGTCAAGGAGCAACAGTTAGAACTGGACATTGAACAACAAACTGGTTCAAAATTAGGAAAGGAGTATGTCAAGGCTATATATTGTCACTCTGCTTATTTAACTTCTATGCAGAGTACATCATGTGAAATCCCAGGCTGGATCAAGCACGCACTGGAATCAAGATTGCCAGGAGAAATATCAACAACCTCAGATATGCAGATGACACCACCCTTATGGTAGTAAGCAAAGAGGAACTAAAGAGCCTCTTGATGAAAGTGAAAGAGGAGAGTGAAATAGCTGGCTTAAAACTCAACATTCAGAAAACTAAGATCATGGCATCTGGTCCCATCACTTCATGGCAAATAGATGGGGAAACAGTGGAAACAGTGAGAGTCTTTATTTTCTTGGCCTCCAAAATCACTGCAGATGGTGACTACAGGCTTGAAATTAAAAGACACTTGCTCCTTGGAAGAAAAGCTATGACAAACCTAGACAGTGTATTAAAAAGCAGTTTAATACTTAATTAAAAAGCAGTTTAAAACTTAATTAAAGCAGTTTAATTTTGCTGACAAAATTCTGTATAGTCAAAGCTATGGTTTTTCTTGTAGTCGTGTCTGGATGTGAGAGTTGGACCATAAAGAAGGTTGAGCGCTGAAGAATTGATGCTTTCAAACTGTGGTGCTGGAGAAGACTCTTGAGAGTCCCTTGGACTGCAAGAAGATCAAACCAGTTAATCCTAAAGGAAATCAACCCTGAATATTTATTGGAAGGACTGATGATGAAGCTGAAGCTCTAGTATTTTGGCCACCTGATGTGAAGAGCTGACTCATTAGAAAAGACTCTGATGCTGGCAAAGATTGAAGGTAGGAGGAGAAAGTGAAAGTGAAGTAGCTCACTCAAGTCCGACTCTTTGCGACCCCATGGACTGTAGACCACCAGGCTCCTCTATCCATGGAATTTTCCATGCAAGAGTACTGGAGTGGGTTGCCATTTCCTTCTCCAGGGGATCTTCCTCAAACCTGGGTCTCCTGCATTGCAGGCAGATACTTTACTGTCTGAGCTACCAGGGTGCTGACTAGGAGGAGAAGGGAACAACAGAGGATGAGATGGTTGGATGGCATCACTGACTCAATTGATATGAGTTTGAGCTAGCTCTGGGAGATAACGAAGGACAGGGAAGCCTGGCATGTTGCAGTCCATGGGGTCACAAAGAGTTGGACACGACTGAGCAACTGAACAACGACAACAAAAAATGTTGAATAAATAACAGAGTAATAAGTAACATGAGGAGATGATGACATTTTGGGAGATATGCGCTCAATGTTATCTCTGGATGAACATAAAATGTCCTGTGACTAAGGTCAGGGTGCTGGTTGCTGAAAGTGCAAAACCAGTGACTTCACCTACAGGGAACACAAAATATGTAACATTCCTTCAAGTCTTCTAACCTGTTACTGACTGGCAGCAGATGACTGCTTCCTGTGTGTGTGCCTGCTCAGTTGCTTCAGTTTTGTCCTTTGCGACCCTATGGAGTGTAACCTACAAGGCTCCTCTGTCCATAGGATTCTCCAGGCAAGAATACTGGAGTGGGTTGCCATGCCTTTCTCCAGAAGATCTTCCCAACCCAGATTTCAGACTTGGATTTTCTGCATTGCAGGTGGATTCTTTACTGCTGGGCCACTGGGGCAGCCTGACTGCGTGCTACTTTGTGCAAAAACTCAAGGTTGCAGGGGTCAGTCCTCAGTTTCCCTTCTCTGCCTCTAGACTCATCTTCCACAGAATCTAGCCTTACATCTTCCCTGACATCCCTTCCTTCCAATGCTCCAGGCAGAGTGAAGCACTCCCACTCTGGTGCCACCATTGTGCAAATTTCTATTACTGTGCACATCTCTTGGTATCAGAGATAACTTGGTTGTAGATTCACAAGTACTGGATCTATCTATGCCTCATTCTTTATATGTCCAACACCTGACATAAGGCCTGACGTTTGATAGGTGCTCAGTAAATATTTATTGAATGGGCTCTTGAGCAAACTAAACTGTACATTCCCTTTAGTCTCCTTTTCAAAAATAATCCTTCCAAAGGAATTACATAGTATCTCAATCTCTACTTCCTCATCCTTGATCTTGTCCTGATGTCTTATATCCAATGCATCGCCAAGTCCTATGGGTTCAATCTCTAAAATATTTCCTGAATCTGTCTGCTCCTTATTACCCCATTGCCTCCAATATCAACCAGACAAATTGTTTCCCACTGGCCTGTTTCCTGCTGTTGTGTCCTAAGCTGGGCTCCCTACTTGCCCCTTCTTATCTTATCCCAATCTATTGTCCACACATCCTCAGTGATATTTTTCAGGTAAATGACAGCATCAGCACCTTGCATTGTCAATAGCTTCCCAACATGCTGAGAATATGCTCCCATTTCCCTTCCCTGGTCTACAAGGGCCTATATTATCCAAGTCCTACCTATCCTTCCTATTTCAGCTCCTGCAACTCTTCCTTGTTGCTCATTATACTCCAGCCACAGTGGCCCTTGGAAGTTCTTAACGTCAGCAAACTCTTTCCCACCTCAAGACCTACTGTTTTCTCTAACAGAAGCACTTCTCCTCTCTCCTTACACAGCTGGCTTCTTATTGTTCTTCAAGCAAATATCATTCCTCAAAGATCCTCCCGAACACACAAACACCCTGTCCTCTATCACAGGATCTTGTTTATTTTCTTCATAATTCTTATCAGAGTTCTAATTATTATATTTCATCATGATGACTTGGTTTGGGGAGGTGTTTGTTTGTTTCTGGCTGCATGGCATGTGAGACCTTAGTTTCCTGACCGTGGATGGAACCCTTGCCCCAAGCAGTGGAAACACGAAGTCTTAACCAGTGGACCGCCAGGGAAGTCCACCATGATTATTTGTTTACTGTTTGTCTTCCCTATTAGAATATAGGTGAGCATGGAACACAATGTATATTTTATTCCCCACTGTATCCCAAGTGCTTAGTACAGTCCCTGGAGCAAAGAATATACCAAACCTGTACAAGTGAATACATGAATGAGTGCCCTCACTATTTTAAGTGCAAACTGTCTAGCTTTTCTTTTAATTTGCAAATAGGTATAAGACTCCTCAGACAAAAGGCTAAAGATTTACCCTTGACTTTCTCTTCCCCTTGCAGCTGCAGCCCTGTTGCTTCTTCGCTTACTTGACCAAAGAGTGGATTGTCTGTCTAGACCTCATCCACTCCCACTCTGTGAAACAGCTCTCACTAGTACCATGAATGACCTCTTTGTTTTTAAATCCACAGACATATGCTCCACTTCTCAGCCTACTTGACCTTTCTACAGCCACACTTCCTCAATTTGGTTCCACAGAACACTGGTCCCTTGAGTGGCTCTAATGAAAAAATGTGTTCCTGTTCCTCCTATTAAACACCTTTATAGCATCCTGTGCTTCAACTCTGTAGCATTTAGCTCACTTGCAGTTAATTTGTTTAATTAGTTAATATCTGACTTTTCTGAGGAATGCATGTTCTTGAGGGCAGGGACCCTTATCTGATTTTTACTGAATAGACCCATATTCTAGCATGTAAAAGATGTTTGTTGAATTGAATGAACGAATGAATATGTTGCCCTCAGGGGAAATCACAATGTGAATACATTAAATGTAAAATCCTACACAGAAGAAATTTGTTCAAATTTATTTAGATCAGGATTTTCCAAACTCAGTTGCCCATAGCTCTCTTTGTTCTCTCACACTCCCAGTAGAATACCAGCAAACATCCTGGGGGAATTTATAAAACACACATGGGAACATGTTACTCTCCAGTGTTACATTTTGTTGAATAATCATTGTTTCTCCATATCTTCCTCACCTGACTCCTAAGGACTCCACTTTTCCTGATTCTCTTTTTTTCCTTCGCAGATGATCTCACCCATCATGAGGTCACCAGGCATTTAGTGTGTTGTTAACCACCAATTGTATAACCCCCAGGCCTGCATCCCATCTAGTGACTAGATACATCTATCCTGGCTGCCTCACTAGCCTTTCATCCTGTGTCTAACCCCTGCAACCTCCCTGGCCTTCTTGTATTGTATATCTTGGTTAATGGTATCGTCATTCATCTAAGACAGAAACCTAGAGGTCTAAATTAAATTGATCAACTTTATTTCAGAAACATTGTTTATAACTTGGGCTCCTCTGGTGGCTCAGGTGGTAAAGAATCCGCCTGCAACGCAGGGACCTGGGTTCGATCCCTGGGTTGGGAAGATCCCCTGGAGGAGGGCAACCCGCTCCAGTATTCTTGCATGGAGAATCCCTAAGGAGAGAGGAGCCTGGCAGACTACAGTCCATGGAGTCCCAAAGAGTTGGACATGACTGAGTGACTAAGCACAGAACAGCCTATGTAGAAATACTGAGACACATTCTGGGGATAGAACAATAAAACAATAAACAGGTAATTATAATTATGTGTGATAAGTGCTATTATAGAGGAAGTAGACAGAGTTCCCTGCAAGAGTCAGCAGGAGGGGGCACATAACTGGCAGGGTTTTCCAAAAGAAATTAAGTCTAAACTGAGACAGAGATATGAGTCAGAATTAGCCAGATGAATGGGGAGGGGAGAATGAGAAGTGCACACACAAAGCCTGGAGGCAAGACACAGTTTGGCACATTTGAAATAAAAGTAGTTCCCATTGGCAAGAGAACAGAGCTATGGGGAAAGATGAGGCTGGAGAGAGGTGGGCAGGGCCAGATCATGCAGGTCTTGTAGGTCAGATAGAGTTTGTAGTTTACCTGAGGGCAACGTAGAAATCATTTAAGCAGGGAATCAGAAGCTCAAATGCCTAAATCAATGTCCTAGAGGAAGCAATGGGGCCCACAAAGACTCTCAGAGTGCACACTCCCCTGAAAGCACCCAACTTTGAATTTTAAAACTGTGACCTGGGCAAGAGCCACAGTCACACTTTTTTTCTTTTTTAATTATTTATTTAGCTGTGCCAAGTTTTAGTTGCGGCATGTGGGATCTGTAGCTGCAATATATGGGCTCTTAGCTGTGACGTGTGAAATGTAGTTCCCTGACTAGGGATAGAATTCGGGCCCCCTGCATTGGGAGGGTGGAGTCTTAGCCACTGGACCACCAGGGAAGTCCCGCATTTGTCTTTTAGAAAAAGAAATTAGATGTATGGAATGAAGCTAGGCAAGAGGCAGGAAGATCAGAAGGCAGTCCAGGCGAGAAATGAAGGTTTGAGTGGGAATCAAGTGTGGAGGGAGAGAAGTGGTAGGTTCTAGAGATATTTAGGAAGAAGAATCACCAGGCTTTGGGATAAATTTGATCTGTGGCTAAGGGATGATGAATTTTATAATTTTATATTTTATGTCATGGCGAGAAAAATTTAAACAAAATTTTTCTTTGCCCATTTGAGCTTCCTCCTTTCCCTTTGGTATGTATTGTGTATCTACATTAACTAGATCTCCTTAGGAGATAACATCTTTCTTGATCTCATCAAGGGTCACAACTCCTCAGGAGATCCTTCCTTCTTACTTAAATATTATAGCCACAACGACCCATAATCTGGATTGTGTACGCTGCCAATAATACATCACTTAATATAATAAAGCCCTCTGTCTCAAAAACTGATATAACTGTATTTTGACCTTTAATGGGCTGAACTGTTCTAAGCACTTTCTGAGAAGCTGTTCCCAAGTTATACTTCGGCTCAAATAATTATTCATCAACAGGGAGAAATCAAGATTTGTTTATTACTGTTATTGCAATGAGGATTCTATAGGACAGTGAAAGAGATGGCAAATAGGTCAATGGTAAGAACAGCCAAATGGAAAGAAACCCAAAGAACTAAAAAGATGAGGGGTTAAAAGAAGATGCAATTAAAAAAAAAATGTATTTGGGCTTTTGACCTTGATACTGAGTCATGAAGGCAAATTAAAAGCCTGAAAGTTCAAACTGGAGTTCCAGTAAGCAATGCCAGATTAAACATGCATTTAATTCCACTTCCTTTCGAAACTCTACTAAAATGACAGAAAAGAGGCTGAAAAAACAAAACAAAACATTGCTTAAGAACAAAGAGAACAAGAGAGGAGAGGAATGTTGACCGAATTAGCAGAACCAGAGAAGTGGCTTCCTACACTGACAGAGAAAGCCAAGAAGCAACTTGGATTTCCACCCCACAACTTGCAAAGGCTCAGGAACTGATGACATTGGTACCTCTCGAAGTTGTGGAGAGGAGGGACTATGAACAGGAGATGGATTGAGAGTCTGGTTAAAATGCTGTTAGACATCCAGAATCGCTCACTGACCCCAAATGGCTGGGCAACCTCTCCTCTCTTCCCTCATTCCAACAGAAAGCTGGAGATCTAGTTTCTGGAGCAGGTAAAAGAGACAAAACCCTAAAGATACAGCCTTTAGCTGTTCCTCAAAGAAATAGACCTGCAAGATCAGTAAAGTACCCAGATGATAAGCAAACACTCCCCTCCACCCACACACCCCCACTTAGACAACCAAGAATCACTAGATATCTGAGAATGCCCTCTTATATGAAGATGAGACCAGAACAAATAGAAAAAAACTACTTACAGAAAACAGACTAGGTAGAAACCTGCCTCCTGTCTTCCTGTCTTCTATTCCCCTTCACTAATTTAGTCCCAACTCCATGGGAATGAGCAGATAGATATCTATGAGGGGTTGGGAGAGGTGGTATTAAAGCAGGGTGAGCAGGACTTCTGTGGGCTGGAGACAGTGAATGACACTGGCAGCCAGGTACAGGCTGTTGAAGTCTAAGTAGAGTCACAAGGAATCCACAGAGGTATCGAGCCCAAGTAGGGTAAAAAGAATATTTGCAGAGGGAGTGGGAGTGGCGGCAGCAGCTGCCTGCCAGTGTTTTAGAGGTCAGATGAGTCAGACAGGCCATCAAGCATTGAGGCTGCTGTTGCTGCTGCTGCTGCTAAGTCATGTCCAACTGTTTGAGACCCCATAGACTGCAGCCCACCAGGTTCTTCCTCCATCCATGGGATTTCCTAGGGAAGAATACTGGAGTGGGTTGCCATTTCCTCCTCCAGGGGATCTTCCCAACCCAGGGATCAAACCTAAGTCTCTTGCATCTCCTGTACTGGCAGGCAGATTCTTTACTAACTGCACCACTTGGGAAGCCCAAAGCATTGAGGGGTAGGTGGCAATAGGCCCAAGCTTGGTGTCAGAGCCTGGGCAGGGCAAGGAGAGTATTTGTCCAGGAGAGGCAGGGGCAGCCATACAGTCTGGGAGATCAGAGTTTGAGCAGAGTAAGGAGTTATGTCCATAGCCAGTTTGATATGTTAGAGCCAAAAGGGAGGGAAGACAGCATGTGAATGGGGTAGGGGCTGGATATGACAGTGGCCCCAAACAGGTTATGGGTATCTAAGTAGAATAAGAATGACTAGGTCCGGGAAAGGCAAGTATCTGCAAGTGGAGTTCTGGATACACATATTTTCTAGCTTTATCCGCTGAGGGAGAGCTTGGAAACAACAATGCGTGCACGCGTGCGTGCTAAGTCACTTCAGTAGTGTCCAACTCTTTGGCTGGCAACCCTATGGACCTCTGTCCATGAGATTCTCCAGGCAAGAATACTGGAGTGGGTTGCCGTGCCCTCCTCCAGGGGATCTTCCTGACCCAGGGATCAAACCTGTGTTTCTTATGTCTGCAGCATTGGCAGGCAGGTTCTTTACCACTAACGCTACCCGGGAAGCCTGGAAACAACAATACTCCAATGGCAATTAACACCTCTACTGCCCAAATCCTGGTGTCTAAATACCATCCTCAACTAAAAGAAACCTGGGACCCTTGAGGAAATGATTGATTCCAGAGTTGAGATAGGGAAAGTACAAGATAAAACTGGACCATCTTTCTGTGTCAGAAATAAAGAGATTCTTAAAGAATAATGCAGACAAAGCAAAAGAATATAAAGGGGGCTTGATAGGGACTCTCATTAACAAAATCTGAGCATCAAATAAATAATGACAATCAAAGGTTATAATACATTGAATAAAATAGGAATCTATATGTCCATACTGATATAAAAGTGAATAAAGACGTGAATGGGTAGAAGAGAAAAATTTTCCTTACTTTTAGAATGACAACTAATAAATTAAAAGGAATAATAAAGTGAAAAATCACCATTTGGCAACCATCATAGTAAAAATTCATTAAGCCAAAGAAACTAATGAGTAAAAGTTTGAAGAGGAACAGGATATATACACAGTCTCAAAGTACCTCTGCACAAAATGTTTACAAAATTACATGGGGCAGAAGAGTAACTTCACATGGAGAAACCTAGCAGATACCACTTTAATCAGGTGGTCAAAACAATCTCAATAATGGGACATATTGAAACCGGTTATTACCTGGTATTAACTGATGTGTGTGTGTGTGTGTGTGTGTGTGTGTGTGTGTGTGTGTGTGGTTAGCTGTGCCCAATCTTTGTGACCCCATGGCCTGCAGTCTGCTAAGCTCCTCTGTCCACGGGATTTTTCCCAGCAAGAATACTGGACAGGGTTGCCATTTCCTCCTCCAGTACTGGTGGCACCAGTGGTAAAGAACCTGCCTGCAGGAGATGCAAGAGACACAGGTTCTATCCCTGGGTCAGGAAGATCTCCTGGAGAAGGGAATGGCAACCCACTCCAGTATCCTAGCCTGGAAAAATCCCATGGACAGAGGAGCCTGGCAGGCTGCAGTCCATGAGGTCGCAAAGACTGGACACGACTGAGCGCGCAGGTGCAGGCCTCCAGTGTTACCTGATAGGAGGCAATAAGGACACATCATCACTTCATGATGTTCTTGCTCCCAAAAAGCATAACCTGAATCCAGTCACGAGGAAACTCCTGCAGTGGGATTCTACGAAGTAAGTGATCTGTAAAAAAACTGTCGAGATCACGAAAGCCAAAGAAACAGTGGAATAACTGTTTTAGACGGAAAGAAACTAAAGAGATATGACAATAAATGCAGTGTATCATTGGCAATTTACCCATGTTGGCAATTTACTCTCAAATGATTTAAGAAAAATTTTCTTTAAACCATTCTTGAGGGGACTTCCCTGGCTTCCACTTAGGGGTCATGGGTTTGATTCCTGGTTGGGGAACTAAGATTCCACATGCTGCATGACACAACCAAAAAGCAAAACCAAACAACCCGTTCTTGTCTCTTTTTTTTGAAAATTTAGACTTTTCTTACAATAAAAAGAGAAATTAAATTAAAAATATATCACTAATATCCTCAGAGAAATAAGTAGCTATCAAATTAATGAAACAATAACAGACACTATGAAAAGAAACACTCAAACAAAACAGAACTCTTGCAAATTAAAAATATGGGTGCCCTGGCACAATTCCGGGTGCCCAGACTCTGTCATCAGGTCCAGCCCAGGGTTTCTAGTCGTGAGTGAGGCGGCATGTTGAGATGCAGCTTGGAAAACCAGGACACTCAAACCAGACAACTGCAAGATGCTGTCACAAATTTGGAGAAACATTTTGGAGAGCTGTGCCAAGTCTTTGCTGCTTATGTGCAGAAAACTGCCAGACTGCGAGACAAAGCAGACCTCCTGGTGAATGAAATCAACGTATATGCCTCTACTGAGATCCCGCATTTAAAGCAGGGCCTGAAAAACTTTGCTGACGACTTTGCCAAACGTCAGGATTATTGACAAGCTGAGGTTGAGAGACTTGAAGCCAAAGTAACTGAACCTTTGAAAGCTTATGGAACCATTGTAAAAATGAAGTGAGATGATCTCATAGCAACATTAACAGCAAGGAATTGAGAAGTTAAACAATTAACTCAGTTAGAAAGAACACATCAGAGAAACCCATCTGATCGACATGTTATTTCGCAGGCACAGTGGATGTTCTAACTGTTGCTTCCTGACCTGCATATAGGTTTCTCAAGAGGCAGGTCAGGTGGTCTGGTATTCCCATCTCTTTCAGAATTGTCCACAGTTTATTGTGATCCACACAGTCAAAGGCTTTGGCATAGTCAATAAAGCAGAAATAGATGTTTTTCTGGAACTTTCTTGCTTTTTTGATGATCCAGCGGATGTTGGCAATTTGATCTCTGGTTCCTCTGCCTTTTCTAAAACCAGCTTGAACATCTTGAAGTTCACGGTTCACATATTGCTGAAGCCTGGCTTGGAGAATTTTAAGCATTACTTTACCAGCGTGTGAGATGAGTGAAATTGTGCGGTAAGTTTGAGCATTCTTTGGCATTGCCTTTCTTTGGGATTGGAATGAAAACTGACCTTTTCCAGTCCTATGGCCACTGCTCAGTTTTCCAAACTTGCTGGCATATTGAGTGCAGCACTTTCACAGCATCATCTTTCAGGATTTGAAACAGCTCAACTGGAATTCCATCAGTTCCACTAGCTTTGTTCGTAGTGATGCTTTCTAAGGCCCACTTGACTTCACATTCCAGGAGGTCTGGCTCTAGGTGAGTGATCACACCATCGTGGTTATCTTGGTCGTGAAGCTCTTTTTTGTACAGTTCTTCTGTATATTCTTGCCATCTCTTCTTAATATCTTCTGCTTCTGTTAGGTCCCTACCATTTCTGTCCTTTATCGAGCCCATCTTTGCATGAAATGTTCCCTTGGTATCTCTAATTTTCTTGAAGAGATCTCCAGTCTTTCCCATTCTATTGTTTTCCTCTATTTGTTTGCATTGATCGCTGAAGAAGGCTTTCTTATCTCTTCTTGCTATTCTTTGGAACTCTGCATTCAGATGCTTATATCTTTCATTTTCCCCTTTGCTTTTCGCTTCTCTTCTTTTCACAGCTATTTGTAAGGCCTCCCCAGACAGCCATTTTGCTTTTTTGCATTTCTTTTCCATGGGGATGGTCTTGATCCCTGTCTCCTATACAATGTCACGAACATCAGTCTATAGTTCATCAAGCACTCTATCTATCAGATCTAGTCCCTTAAATCTATTTCTCACTTCCACTGTATAATCATAAGGGATTTGATTTAGGTCATACCTGAATGGTCTACTGGTTATTGTCACCCTGCTTATTTAACTTATATGCAGAGTACATCATGAGGAATGCTGGGCTGGAAGAAACACAAGCTGGAATCAAGATTGCCAGGAGAAATATCAATAACCTCAGATATGCAGATGACACCACCCTTATGGCAGAAAGTGAAGAGGAGCTAAAAAGCCTCTTGGTGAGAGTGAAAGAGGAGAGTGAAAAGTTGGCTTAAAGCTCAACATTCAGAAAACGAAGATCATGGCATCTGGTCCCATCACTTCATGGGAAATAGATGAGGAAACAGTGGAAACAATGTCAGACTTTATTTTTTGGGCTCCAAAATCACTGCAGATAGTGATTGCAGCCATGAAATTAAAAGACACTTACTCCTTGGAAGGAAAAGTTATGACCAACCTAGATAGTATATTCAAAAGCAGAGACATTACTTTGCCAACAAATGTTCGTTTAGTTAAGGCTATGGTTTTTCCAGTGGTCATGTATGGATGCGAGAGTTGGACTGTGAAGAAAGCTGAGCACCGAAGAATTGATGCTTTTGAAGTGTGGTGTTGGAGAAGACTCTTGAGAGTCCCTTGGACTGCAAGGAGGTCCAACCAGTCCATTCTAAAGGAGCTCAGCCCTGGGTTTTCATTGGAAGGAATGATGCTAAAGCTGAAACTCCAATACTCTGGCCACCTCATGTGAAGTGTTGACTCATTGGAAAAGACTCTGATGCTGGGAGGGATTGGGGGCAGGAGGAGAAGGGGACGACAGAGGATGAGATGGCTGGATGGCTGGATGGCATCACCGACTCGATGGACATGAATTTGAGTGAACTCCGGGAGATGGTGATGGACAGGGAGGCCTGGTGTGCTGCGATTCATGGGGTCGCAGAGAGTCGGACACGACTGAGCGACTGAACTGAACTGAACTGACAATGGATGTCAGGAACAACTCGTCATCTGGAGGAAATTACTGACAATTTTGAAAAGCAGAAAATAAAGGATATAAAGACTGTATTTTCAGAATTTATCACTATCGAAATGTTACTTCACAGAAAAGCTTTAGAGGTCTACACTGCTGCCTACCAAAATATACAAAAGATTGTTGAAGAAGATTAGAGTTTTTCTGACATTCTCTATATCCACAAGATTATGCATCCCGTTTAGATATTGTAAGAGCAAATTCAAAGTTACCTCTTCAGAGATCATTGTCATCTAAGTGTGTATCTGGAACAGGACCTCTCTACTAAGAAAGGATCAACAAACAGAAGATAATGATGAAGAGGATGAAGATTTAGATGTTATAGAAGACGAAAATTAAATTTCTTAAGTAAACTTTGCATTTCTATTTTCATCTTAAATGACCTGGAATCCAGAATTACTAAAATTGTAAAGCATAATACTGGCTTGATACGTTAAACCTCAAAATTAAAATGCTATTGGAAATTTAGAAATTATTAAAGGAAATTTATGCCAACAAAAAAAAATATGATAGCAGAACTTTTTTGTCTACTTACAAACTGTCATGATAGTAAGATATTGCACATTTATTGACTACATTCCCCACACTGCACATTTCATGGCTGTGACTCATTTATTTTACAACTGAAAGTTTGTACCTTCTAATCTCCCTCAGCTATTTCTTTCCTCCCCCCACCCTCTTCAACTCTGGCAACTACCTGTTTATTCTGTGACTGTTTCTAGTTTGTTATGTTTGTTCATTTGTTTTGCTTTTTAGATTCCACGTATAAGCAAAATCATACAGTGTTTGTCTTTGTCTGATAACAGAAATTTTTTAAAAAATACATAATAGAAAGCTTGCAAGACAAATTTGAGGAAATCTTACAGAAAAAATTATAAAGATAGATAACAAAGAGGTTAAAAAGCAAAAACAAAACAAGCCCCATAATAATTGGGTTAGACCAGGGGTTACAACATCTGAATAATAGGTATTCAAGAAAGAGAACAGAGAAATCAGCGAGGAGGAATTTATCAGATGAACAGTTAAAGAATTGAAAGACGTTACTTTCCACATTGAAATGTCCCACCTAGAGCCAGCACAGTGAGTGAAAACAGACCCACAATGAGAAACATTACATCTTCAAGGTACACCAGAAAATCTGGGATAAAGAGAAGAACAGATCCAAGAAAGGAAACAAAACTAATTAAACATAGAGAAAGACTTAAGAATCCAAATGATTTGAGACCTATTAGCAGCCACACAGAACTCGAAGGCAGTGAAGAGATATCTTTAAGATTCTGGGGAAAAGTTACTTACAGCCTAGAACCCCCCAGTATAGCCCAGCTATCCATGATGTAGGAAAGGAAAGACATTTTCAAGCATGCAGAGTCTTCAAAAATTAATTTCCCAACTACAGGAAATGGTGGCTGTATTTAGGAAGTTATTGAGGGATATACTTCACCAAAATGAAGAAATAAACCAAGGCGGAAAACATGGGTTGAAAAGACACAGCTCAGAAAAAAGTGAAGGGAATCTGAGGATGATGGTGAAAAGAAGTCCTGGGCAGACACTATGCACTTGGGGCCGCAACAACCAGTCCAGATTGGAGTGGGTCCAGTGACTCCCGGAGAGGTGTTGCCAAAACGAAAGGACTAGAACATCCAAAGCACTTAATGTATTGAGCGAGGATTTCATAGTGAGGGGGATGTTTGGGGCTGAATTAATATGTACCTAGAAAACTAAGCATCCAAACAAATAAACTGAAAAGATAATTATTAACTTCCAGGAAGCAAAACGTTTTGCAAGAAAGGAACACTAATATGACATTATATGACTCATTTATGAGCAGTATTTACAAAGCTTTAATGACTTAATAAGGCTTCCCAGGTGGCTTAGTGGTAAAGAATCCGCCTGCAATGCTGGAGAGGTGCGTTCGATCCCTGTGTTGGGAAGATCGCCTGGAGAAGGAAATTGGGCAAAACATTTCAGTATTCCTGCCTGGAAAATTCCATGGACAGAGGAGCCTAGCATGCTACAATCCATGGGGTCACATGACTTAGTGTCTAAACAGCAATGACAATGACTTCATAATCTTAATAAGTCTAAATAACCAAAATTATGATATAACTATATTAGGGAATGAGGAATGGGACATATAAACCAGTGGTAATGGTGGTGATGTGTAAGTGTAAAAGAGAGATAAATCTTCATCTTCCATAACAGGGAAGCCAGTAGAAAATATGTAAAACAGAAAAATCAGTAAGTAGCAGCATAACCATGTTATTTAAGAAATGCTGGAAAATACAAAGCAATCAGTTAAAAGAGTAAAAAGTGAGGCAAGCAAATGGATTGAAGGGAGCAAGAGACTACTATTTTTGTTTCTTGTAATAAGTCTTGCAAAATTTTTAAACATAGAAAGAAAACCAAAAAAGTAGAAAGGGAATTGTCTGGCAGTCTGGTGTTTAGGACTTGGTGGTTTCACTGTTGTGGGCCCAGGTTTGAGCCCTGGTGGGGAACTAAGATCCCACAAGTGTGCATGGCTGGGAAAAAAAAAAAAAAAGGAGGAAGGAAGAAGGAAGGAAGGGACAGAGAGAGAGAAAGAGGAGGGAGGGAGAAAGAAAGAAAAAAGAAGGAAGGAAAGAAAGAAAGGGAAGGGAAGGGAGGGAGGGAGGAAGTAAAAAGAGACTATCCATTGGGGGAAAATGTTCAGAGTGAAACTATTGAAAACTTGTTTGGGGAGCCTTAATTTGTTTTGTTTTTGGCTTTATGTTTGTTTATTTATTCATTTTTGGTTGTGCTGGGTCTGTGTTGCTGCTCTCAGCCTTTCTCTAGTTGTGGCCCATAGACTTAATTGCCCCTCAGCATGTGGGATCTTCCCAGACCAGGGGTTGAGCCTGTGTCCCCTGCATTGACAAGTAGATTCTTGACCACTAGACAGCCAGGGAAGTCCTTGAAGGAAGTCCTTGAGAGTCTTTGCTTTTAAAAATCTGTCCCCCAGGCAGTCCTGGAGCTCCTACTGACCGGATTCTTTCACTGAATAGTGGAAGTCTCTGAGCTGCGAGTTGCAGAGGATGGAGTCAGGCCTCAGCAAATCTGTCCAGAAGCATTGAATGTTTAGACCCTATGATGTCTTACTTGAGGGCCCTTTCTCAGAGCATACTTTCCCTTGTTTTATATACAATTTTAACACATTTGGTTACTAGGAATTTAATATAACCGAAAAAAAAAAAAAAAGAACTCTAGATTAAGAAATGTGAGACCTGGGTTGAAGTTCTCTTTCTAGTTACAATGACGTGTATTAATTTGTGAGCTAAATCATTAGTTTCTCAATCTGTAAAACCAATAATAATATTCCTATTATCTCAAAGCATTGATGGGAAGTTTGTATTTGTCAGAACTCTTTTGGTTACAAATGACAGAAACTCAGAAGCCCAATTCAAACCAGTTTAAACACAACAAAGATAAATGAAAAATGGGTATGTATGATGGCGTGAGCTCATGCAAGCTCAAAAGTCTAGGATTCAGATGTTTAGACGATATTGTTGTAGGTCTATGTCCCTCCATCTCCCAGCTATTTTTCTGTATGTTAGGATCTTGGCAGTAAGATAGATGGGCAGCTCCAGGTTTAGCCAATTTTATAGCATTAAGATAATCTTCAGAAGTACCGTTTGCTTGACCAATCTGAAAAATCCTAGGACAGATTTGATAGGCCCAGTTTGGGTCATGTGTCCATCTTTGAACCAGTCTTTGGTGAAGGAGATGGAATATTCTGACTGGTCAGGCCCGACCCTAGCGCTATTGACAGACAATGATGGCAACTGCAAAGGTCCCATAAGCATTTTGCAATTGCTAAAGTGTAGTGCAAATGTAAGTAGCATTTATCATCTGCTGATAGTAGATTAGAAACTGTATTAGAAGGGAAGACAGTCTGTCATAAATAAGCTCTACCCTAAGAGCAAAGAGAAGTGGGAGCCAATAGTAGGGAAACTGATAAGAAAAATGATTAAAATCCTACATGAAAACTTTAGATGTGCAGTATTCTGAGACATTTGGTGTACAAATTGCTTTATAATCTTTACCCTATTGTTATCAATTTAGCAAATTTTTGTGTATGTTGAAAAATTAGTGCTTGCCTATGTGTTTAACTTGTCCATCTACAATGACTTTTCTCGAAGTTTCCAGATAGCTGGTGATTTAACAGGGACTCTGTCCTAGAGAAAAGTTAATCTCATGGGGAAGATTGTGTAGATTTATTACATGGCAGTGCAGAATGTGAACTAAATCAGTCTTTTACACAATCAACTCTACACAAAAATGAAGTTTTCGCTTCCACTCTCAGACAGAATATTGAATTGGGTGGGTCTATTGAAATAAGACAATACGCATGTTTTCACGTTAAGCTTGCTTGGCCAGATCTGTTGAGCTAAAAATATATCCACTTTACCTACGTATAGTATGTAAATACATCTCTCTCTGGAGATCTGGGTTTAATCTTTTGAGTTCTCTTTTGCAGTTTCCTTTTTAGCAGAGTGTAGTTGATGGGATCTGCCTCTAGCAGCACAAAGCACAAGGTTTTTCTTGGATTTTCATATCGACAGTGCTTATCACAGAAGATGACATGTTTCACCCTTTCTCCCATATCACACACAGCTCTGACATTAGCTTCACTTGTTGCTACAGGACACTCTAGGAGCTTCTGTTCAGTCAGATCTCCTCTTCAGCTGATCTATATGTCAACCCATTAGGAATGTCAGTATGTATCGTGTAATGTCTGTGATCACAGCTTGTCCCAAGTTATGACTTTATTAGGAAGAAGAAGAAGGAGAATGAGGAGAAGAAAGGAGAAAGAATGGTTGATACATAGTTCATTTATGAACCTTCCAGATTTTCATCGCTCCCCTCAATCCATTTCCTCTAATTCTTTTTTTTTTTAATTGGAGTATCATTGCTTTACAATGTTGTGCTGGTTTCTGCTATACAGCAAAATGAATCAGCCACATGGATACATATATCCCCTCTTCCTTGGATTTCCTTCCCATTTAGGTCAACACAGAGCAATGAGTAGAGTTCCCTGTGCTGTATAGTCTGTCCTCATTAGTTACCTATTTTATACATCATTTCAGTTTAGTCGCTCAGTCGTGTCTGACTCTTTGCGACCCCGTGAATCGCAGCACGCCAGGCCTCCCTGTCCATTACCAACTCCTGGAGTTTACTCAAACTCATGTCCATTGAGTTGGTGATGCCATCCAGCCATCTCATCCTCTGTTGTCCCCTTCTTCTCCTGCCCTCAATCTTTCCCAGCATCAGGGTCTTTTCCAATGAGTCAGCTCTTCACATGAGGTGGCCAAAGTTTTGGTGTTTCAGCTTTAGCATCAGTCCTTCCAATGAACACCCAGGACTGGTCTCCTTTAGGATGGACTGGTTGGACCTCCTTGCAGTCCAAGGGACTCTCAAGAATCTTCTCCAGCACCACAGTTCAAAAGCATCAATGCTTTGGCACTCAGCTTTCTTCACAGTCCAACTCTCACATCCATACATGACCACTGGAAAAACCATAGCCTTAATTGAGTGAGTGAGTGAGTGAAGTCGCTCAGTCGAGTCCGACTCTTTGCGACTCCATGAACTGTAGCCCACCAGACTCCTCCATCCATGGGATTTTCCAGGCAAGAATACTGGAGTAAGTTGCCATTTCCTTCTCCAATAGCCTTAATTAGATGGACCTTTGTTGGCAAAGTAATGTCTCTACTTTTGAATATGCTATCTAGGTTGGTCATAACTTTCCTTCCAAGGAGTAAGCGTCTTTGAATTTCATGGCTGCAATCACCATCTGCAGTGATTTTGGAGCCAAAAAAAATAGAGTCTGACACTGTTTCCACTGGTTCCCCATCTATTTCCCATGAAGTGATGGGACCAGATGCCCTGATCTTAGTTTTCTGAATGTTGAGCTTTAACCCAACTTTTTCACTTTCCTCTATAGTAGTGTATATATGTCAATCCCAATCTGCCAATGCGTCCCTCTCACCCACCCCCATTTCCTCTAATTCTTAATTTTATCTAGGTCGTTCATTGTTTTGGATCACTATTTTGTACCAATTTGTATGTGCCTTGCCATGCTCAGTAGCTCAGGCGTGTCCTACTCTTTGCAACCCCGTGAACTATAGCCCACCAGGCTCTTCTGCCTATGGAAGTTTCCAGGCAAGAATAATGAAGTGGGTTTCCATTTCCTACTCCAGTGGATCTTCCCAACCCAGGGATCAAACCAGCATATCCTGCGTTGGCAGGTAGAGTCTTTACTACTGGGAAGCCCACCAATTTGTATATATATCACTAATTCCTTGAACCTCTGTGCTGTTCATCTTCTTATAAAAATGGATTACTATTTACTTACACAGTTTTAATAGAAAGCAAAGTGTCAATACCCAAAGTATTCATAATTCTAATCTATTCAGCGCCAGAAAAAGAATGGAAGTCTTTGCAGGAGGCAATGCCATTGGTGAGAGGTTAGTTTCCACAAAGAATGTATAACTTGGGAGGCAAATAATTATCACACACTCAAGAGTGCTATCACACCAGGAGAGAGAGATTAGGAGAGAAATTTAAGGGGGCAAAGAGAAGGGGGATAGGTGGGTTGGCAGAAAAAGGTGATGGTTAATTGCAGAGTTATGGGAAGTAGCCATGAGGGAGAAAGCAGAGGGATAGAGCTCAGGGTGGAATTCAGCAGTCCAACTAGGGGAAAATAGTTATGTTTGTTTATGTTTCCATGGCAACCAAGGTACCTTAGAAACAGGAAATAGGCCAGGTGGAGAAATAAAGAGAAGTGCAAATCCCCAAATCACAACATCCTTAATTGGTTGCAGATTTTCTTTGTGTTAGCTTTACAGAGATCACTTGTTTTTAGATTCATATTTAATTTTTTTCCTGCAAGATACCTATTTGTTTGGGGGAAGTTAAGAACTACCTCTGAAGAAAGGGGCTTGTATATTGATTTCATTTCCATTCAGTCATGGAATTTAAAAAAAATAGATATTATTCAAAATGGAGATGACTGGAACACTCTTCTTCATATTTTTAACTTCCTTCTTGTAACAGGTCAGGAAAAGTCCTCTAAAAAGTCTATCCAGACCAGAGAAAAGTTGGTCATGGACATGTGACTGCTGACGTGTTAGCATAAATATATCTTGTCAACTCAGAGTTAAACTGTAATCTCCTAGTGCTGTGCTCAGTAGCTCAGTCATGCCCAACTCTTTGCAACCCCCTGTGATGTATAGTCCAACAGGCTCCTCTGTCCATGGAATTTTCCAGGCAAGAATGCTGGAGTGGGTTGCCATTTCCTTCTCCAGGGGATCTTCCTGACCCAGGGATCAAAACTGCATCTCCTGCATTGGCAGGAGATGGAGTTTTTACTGCTGTGCCACCTGGGAACCCTGATCTCCTAGTAAGGGACTATATATTTACAGGTGGCCTACACTTTTTCCATGCTCATCCATCTTTCACATTGACACTGGAATTATCTTACATATACTGTTTAATGGCCTTCGTTTGCCTGCAGAATATAGGACTAAACTCTTTAAATGCATTCAAAACCCTCCTCAATCTCCTTGATATTCTCATCTCTGGTTATATTCATCGTTCTTCTCCATCAACTAATTTTCCAAGTCTCAGTTCAAAGCCACCACCTCTATGAAGGGGCTTCCCTCGTAGTTCAGTTGGTAAAAATCCTCTTGCAATGCAGGAGACCCGGGTTTGATTCCTGGGTTGGGAAGATTCCCTGGAGAAGGAAATGGCAACCCACTTCAGTATTCTTGCCTGGAGAATCCCATGGACAGAGGAGCCTGACAGACTACTGTCCATGGGGTCACAAGAGTCAGACAGGACTTAGCAACTAAACCACAACTAAAAATAAATGTTTAGTTATTTTCATGTCTGTTTCTTCCTTTAGCATAGCAGTTCCCTGAAGGCTGCTTCCAATCTTTTTTTAAAAAATAAATCCTTATTTATTTATTTTTGGTTGCACTGGGTCTTCGTTGCTGCACTTGAGGTTTCTTTAATTGTGGCAAGGTGGGGCTACTCTTCGTTGTGGGCTTCTCATTGCAGTAGCTTTTCTTTTGTGGAGCACAAGCTCTAGGGCATGTGGTTTTAGTAGTTGTGGCCCACGGATCTAGTTGCCTGAGATATGTGGGATCTTCCTAGAGTAGGGATCGAACCTGTGTCGCCTGGATTGGCAGGCAGGTTCTTAACCACTGGACTACCAGGGAAGCCCACAATTTTAAAATCTGTTAATATCATTCTTCCATCATTCCTCCATACCTATCATTCATTCATTTAATCAACAAATATTTACTGATCACCTAATCTGTGCCAAAGAGTGTGAATGAGTAATTCTCCTTTTATAATAATAATGGCAATAATTAAGAAGAGAATAATGGTTAATGTTCACCGAGCGCTTACTATTGTATCATGTGCTGTGAGAAGTTTTATACTTTTTATTTTGAACTAATTATAGACTCACAGAAAGCTGAAGCAGTAGAATATAGAGTCCTATTTGCTCTTCCTTCAGCTTCCCCTATGGTAATATCTCATAGAATTGTAGCACAATATGAAAACCAGGCAATTGACCTGGAACAATATTTTAAACTAGACTCTGGATCTTATTCAGCTTTTGCCATTTTTTAGTATGCATCCTTTCACATGTTTGTAGTTCTATGCAATTTTTAAACCACGTAGATTCATGGAACCAACACCGCAGTCAAGATAAAGAACTGTTCTACCACCACAACAGATGCGCTCTTACTTCATACTTGTGAGCAACACACACACCAGCCCTGACCCAACAGCCATCAACCATCTCTCGCTCTGTACAGTTTCGTCATTTCAAGAATGTCATTATCAATGGAATCATATAGTGATTGACTTTTTTCATATGTTATGTTTTTTAATTTTTTAATGAAATATAGTTGATTTGCAATGCTGTGTTAGCTTCAGGTGTACAGCAAAATGATTCAGATGGGTAGCTAGATTTCCTTTTTTAACTTAACTTTTTAAATTAATTTATTTTAATTGGAGAATAATTACTTTACAGTATTGTGGTGGTTTTTGCCATACATCGACATGCATCAGCCACAGGTGCACACTGTGTCCCCCCCATCCTGAACCCCCCTCCCACCTCCCTCCCCACCCTATCCCTCTAGGTTGTCCCAGAACACCAGCTTTGAGTGCCCTGCTTCATGCATCGAACTTGGCACTGATTGTCTATTTTACATATGGTGATATACATGTTTCAGTACTCTTCTCTATAATCATCCCACCCTCGCCTTCTCCCACATAGTCCAAAAGTCTGTTCTTTACATCTGTGTCTCTTTTGCTGCCTTGTATATAGGGTCGTTGTTACCATCTTTCTAAATTCCATATATATGTGTTAGTATACTGTATTAGTGTTTCTCTTTCTGACTCACTTCACTCTGTATAATAGGCTCCAGTTTCATCCACCTCATTAGAACTGACTCAAATGTGTTCTTTTTTATAGCTGAGTAATATTCCATTGTGTATATGTACCACAACTTCCTTATCCATTTGCCTGCTGATGGACATCTAGGTTGTTTCCATGTCCTGGCTATTGTAAACAGTGCTGCAATGAACATTGGGGTACATGTGCCTCTTTCAATCCTGGTTTCCTCAGTGTGTATGCCCAGCAGTGAGATTGCTGGGTCCTATGGCTATAGATAGATTCCTTTTCAAATTATTTTCTATTATAAGCTATTACAAGCATAACCTCTAATTCTCTGTGCCATACAGTAGGTCCTTGTTGGTATCCACTTTATACATTGTAGTGCTCTGCTCAGTCAGTGAATCGGGTCTGACTCTTTGTGACCCCATGGACTGGAGCCCATCAGGCTCCTCCGACCATGGAATTTCCCAGGCAAGAATATTGGAGTAGGTTGCCATTTCCTTCTCCAGGGGATCTTCCTGACTCAGGAGTCAAACCTGCATCTCCTGCATTGACAGGCAGATTCTTTTCCACTGAGCCACCTAGGAAGCCCATATATGGTAATATGTATCTGTTAATCCTAAACTCCTAATTTTCCCTTCTCCCCTCCACTTTCCCCTTTGGTAAATATAAGTTCACTTGCTAAGTCTTTGAATCTCTTTCTGTTTGTAAATAAGTTCATTTCTATCATTTTTTGTAGATTCCGTATGTAAGTGATATCATATATTTGTCTTTGTCTGACTTAGCATCGTAATCTCCAGGTCCATCCATGTTGCTGCAAATGGCATTATTTCATTCTTTTTTATGGCTGAATAGCACACACATGTATATTTCACATCTTCTTTATCCACTTGTTTGTTGATGGACACTTAGGTTACTTGCATGTCTTGGCTATTGTAAACTGTGCTGCTATGAACATTGGGGCACTTGTATCTTTTTTCTTTTTTGGCTGCTGCTGGCTCTAGTTGCAGCATGTGAACTTAGTTGTGGTATATGGGATCTAGTTCCCTGGCCAGGGATCTATCCTCGTCCCCTGCACTGAGAGTGCAGAGTCTTAGCTGCTGGGCCATCAGGGAAGTCCCCATGTATCTTTTCTAACTAGGGTTTTTTCTTTTCCAGATATCATATTTACATTTAAATTCATGATCAATTTTGAATTGACTTTTGTATAAGATTTGAGATTTAGGTCAAGGTTCTTCTTTTTCTTTCTTTTGCCTATAGATATTCAATTTCTCCAGCACCACTTATTGAAAAGGACATTCTTTCTCTATTGAATTGTTTTGTCCCTTTGTGAAAATTCAGTTGGGCATAGTTGTGTGGGTCTATTCCTGGGTCTTTTGGTCTGTTCCATTTATCTATGTGTCCATAAGCCTTAACATAAGATGGTGATTCCTCTTACTTGACTCTTTCAAAATTGTTTTAACTGTTCTAGCTTCTTGGCCTCCTCATATAAATTTTATTTTATTTATTTATTTGTTTTAGAGAAACATTGTATTTAGTGTTGAAGTTTAGCTCTCTCCAGCACTGGGCGTGGAGTTGTAGAAGCAGGGGTGGGTAGGTAATCTCCATGGAGCCTCACGTGTCAAAGAGAATGAGGAGGGTTTTTCAAACAGAAAAACCCCATAACCTCAGTCAGGGCAAAGCCCAGAATGGCATAACAGAAGAGCTGCTGCTTCAGAAACAGGTTTCTGGCATAGCCAATGATCAAGCTGCCAAACACTGTTCCAAATCCGGCCCCTGAACCAGCCGCACCAGTTATGGCAGCCACATCACCAGTAAACTTGGCCGCTGTGTCAACGTCTCGTCTAGCCAACTTCCGCTTGGCCACCTGGATTGGGACACTGCTGTAGGAAGGCTGTTCAAATGGGACCTCTGGCCTCCTCAGGAAGAAGTCAGACACAGGACTCGTTAGACCCGGTACAAGAGCGGATCAGAGCAGGAGGAATAAGTAGTGCCCTGGTCGTCTGCATTTTCTCAGTCTCTCAGCTTTACCTCTGGCTTCCTTGGTGGCTCAGATGATGAAGAATCTGCCTGCAACGCGGGAGACCTGCGGTCAATCCCTGGGTCAGGAAGATTCCCTGGAGAAGGAAATGGCAGCCCACTCCACTATTCTTGCCTGGAGAATTGAATAGACAGAGGAGCCTGGTGGGCTACAGTTCATGGAGTCGAGGAGTCAGACACAACTGAGCAACTTTAGCTCTAGCTCTAGGACTCCATATAAATTTTAGGTTAAACTTGTCTGTATCTACAAAAAAAAATCTTGCTTGGATCTTGAATTTTAACATTTTAAGTGTTTTCATTTATTTTGTTTTTATTAAATTTCTTTTTATTACTTATTCTATTGTATGCCACACAGATGGTCAGAATACTTCAATTTTCTTGCATTTTTAAGAGATAGGACAAGCCCACTTTTGGCATAGTGGTCACCAAGCTGTTTCTATACATGATATTTACATGTGTTCTTTAAACTTCTTAATAACTCTAAGAAAACGATATACTAGTACTTCCTCCATTTGACAGATGAGAAAAATGAAGCATGAATAGAAGAAATAGTTTGTCCAATCTGCAGGCAGATTCTTTACCAACTGAGCCACTAAGGAAGCCCATATTAGGGGCATAGCCATGCTTAGATACAGGGGCTGGGATCTCACCCAAAAGATACGCCTATTCATTGAATCAGACTTCTCTGATGGCTCAACGGGTAAAGAATCCACCTGCAATGCAGGAGACCCAGGAGATGCAGGTTTGGTTCTGGGTGGGGACAATCCCCTGGAGAAGGAAATGGCAACCACTCCAGTATTCTTGCCTGAAAAATCCCATGGAAGAGAAGCCTGGTGGACTGCAGTCCTAGAGCGACTGAACACACGCACACGTTCATTGAATCACTCATCGTAGTCCTACCAATTTTCTGGGGTCGGGAAAATCCCTCATTTGGGAACCAGAAACTGACTAGAGGACCCAGGGGGATAGTCAGCTAAGCCACCAAGGTGACACAACTGTCTAGACATTAGATCTTGTGTGGTGGGAAATAAAAGCACACCTGCTCCCAGTGAGTGTTTAGGGGACAGAGGAAACAGGAACATATGCAAAGTGCTTGGGTATTTGCCCAGTCTGAGTGGGTTACAGATCATTCAGACCAGGCTCATGAGTTAGCTAGAAAAGGGTCAGGAAATCAGACTCTTCTATACTATTTTCTAAACGTCATTTTATTGAGATATACTGTGGATATAGAAAAGTGCAGAAGTAATAAGTGAGTGAATGAATTCACCTCAGTGAATTTCCACCCCTGTAACCAGAACCTAAATCAGTGAGAGAGAGCATTACTAGCCCTCCAGGGCTAGTAACCTGTGCCCTTTGTCGTCACCAGTTCCAGTGACAGTGACTCGATTGCAAACACCCCAGATTTCTCTGTTTGGGAAATGGAGGTAAACAGAACCACACAGCAGGTCCTCTTTTGTGCCTGCTTTAACCCTCAACCCACACATTTTTTACCTCGAGTTGTAGTTTGTTTGTTGTGCTGTATAGTATTCCATTGCGTAAAGATACCCTAATTATCTATTCTACCTCTCATGGACATTTAGGTTGTTTCCAATATTTGGCTATTGCACATAATACTGCTATTATCGTCCTAGTACATGGTTTTAGTGAACAAATATACACAAAAAATGCACATTGAGTACATTCCTAGGAATGAACCTGCTGAGTCTTTGCATGTATATGATTGTGATCGGCTTTAGTAAATACCACCAATTGTCCGAAGTCATGACGATGCTTCATATTGTTTTCAAGAATGTCCTTTTGTTCTTTATTGTTTTTTTCTTTTTCAATCCATTTATTTATTTTTGGCAGCACTGGGTCTTCATTGCTGTGTGCCGGCTTTCTGTCATCGTGGCGAGCAGGAGCTAGTTTCAATGTGTGGCTTCTCGTTGCAGTAGCTTCTCTTGTGGAGCAGAGGTTCTAGGGCGAGCAGGCTGTAGTAGCTGCAAATCCCTGGCTCTAGAGCACAGGCTCAATAGCTGTGGCTCATGGGCTCATTTGCTCCACAGCACATGGGTTCTTCCTGGACCACGGATTGAATCTGGGTTTCCTGTATTGGTAGGTGGATTCTTAACCACTGAGCCATCAGGAAGCCCCTCCCATACTTTTTTAAAATAGAGTATTTTGTTGAGTACTCTGGCTGATTTCATCAATACTCAAAAGATTTATAATCTATGCTTGGGCCAGAGGGTCAGAGAGGAAACAGCAAAGACACAGGAAAACTGATAGACAACAAGGTCCTACTGATAGCACAGAAACGAACACGACATTGTAAATCAACTATAGTTCAATTAAAAAGAAAAAAGACGAAGGAAACTTGAAGGAGGGGGAGCTGGGACAGAGTCAAGACCCTGGTTAGCCAGTTATTCTATCTAGATATTTTCTCTCAAGAGCTAAGCTTCAAGGGTTCTGGTTTATTTTAATAAACCACAATGTTCCCTTACATAGTTGAAATGCTTGCCGATGAAAATTAGTTAAATTGCCCCATTATTTCTTTAGGTTAAATAATGAAACTCTGAGCTTAGGTAGAAAGAGAACTTGTATGTTTTCCGACATAACAGATGTTCAGTAAATATGTGGCTGAATAATCAAATAATTAAACAATTGAGTTTCCTAAAACTTCATGACTATGTCTCATGGCCTGGCGTAGCATGCTTGGTTCACTATGCAGATGTTAACCCTGCGTCTCAAAATCAGTGGTCCAGGCCCTTCTCCTGTGTATGTGCTCAGTTGTGTCCAACTCTTTGCAACTCCACGAACTATACTCATCAGACTCCTCTGTCCATAGGATTTCCCAGGCAAGAATACCGGAATGGGTTGCCATTTCTTCCTCCAGGGGATCTTTCCGACCCATGGATCAAACCTGTGTTTCTGGCATCTCCTGCATTGCAGACAGATTTTTTTACCATTAGCGCCACCTGGGAAGGTACCCCAAGTACCATGAGACTGTATCTCAGCTTTCTTGGCATGATGCATGTAGGATCAATCAGCTGGACAACCACCAACTCAGGTGGTAGAGCCTGGCACCACCCTCATAGAGATCATGGTCACGAAGCAGAGGTGTTCAGACAGAAGGTATGAAATAACATGTACACATAGTAATGGAGCTGCTGCTTAACTGTTCACAAGTGTGAACAAGAGGCTCTTGTACATAATCTTCTGAAAAGCCTTATGAGGCATATTAGGATCTTCATTTCATGTGACAAGTGGTTCAGAGAAGTGAAATGAATCATACAGGGTCACGTGCTCTGTCCATGGAATTCTCCAGGCAAGAATACTAGAGTGGGTTGCCATCTCCTTCTCCAGGGGATCTTCCTGACCCAGAGATCAAACCCAGGTCTCCTGCATTGCAGGCAGATTTTTTACCATCTGAGCTACCTGGAAGCCCAGGACACAACTGGGCTAAGTGGTAAAGCCTAGAGTTAAACTTAGGTCAGTCTAAATAAAGATCCTGGGATTTCAATAATGATGTGTGCATAGATAATACAAAAATTAAAATTGCCTTGGCTCTCAAGTACATGTGTATGCTAAGTCGCCTCAGTCATGTCTGACTCTTTGTGACCCTACGGACTGTAGCTCGCCTGTGGACTATAACCTGCCTGTGGACCCTATGGACTGTAGGTTTCTCTGCCCATGGATTCTCCAGGCAAGAACACTGGAGTGGATTGCCATGCCCTCCTCCAGGGGATCTTCCTGACCCAGGGATTGAACCTGACTCTCTTATGTCTCCTGTATTGGCAGGTGGGTTCTTTACCACTAGCACCACCTGGGAAGCCTTATGATATTATCAATTAAATTAAATACATTTGGTGCTTACTATGTGTTTTTCAGCTGCTAAGTCGTGTCATACTTTTTGCAACTCTGTGGACACCAGCACACCAGGCTCCTCTGTCCTCCACTATGCCCTGGCGTTTGCTCAAATTCATGTCCATTGAATCCAACCATCTCATCCTCTCATCCTCTGCCCCGCATCTCATCCTCTGCACCCCCTCCACCCTTCTCCTTTTGCCTTCAGTCTTTCCCAGCTTACTATATACTGAAGACATATGTGTTAACTTAAGCTAATAGTAAAGTCCATTTATTTTCTCTAAACACTCTTTCAGCTGGTTAGGAGATAACTTGACCTTGAATGAAAACTCTTTTTTGATGGTCAGAGGAGAGATGAACAGGAACCTGAGTGAGCAGGTCTTAGCCACAGTTAAGGAAGGCTTTCCATCAGAGGAGACACGCAGGAGGAAGGGAAGAAAACGACTTAGCAGAAAAAGGCAGGAAGGCAGCCTGAATTATCCCCATCAGAGCTTTCTTTGCTTTGTTTTCATGACAGCTCTTCACTTCTTGAAGGCTCAAGAAAGCAGAATAGATATGAGGGCTGTTGACAGATTCTTGCATCGCTGGGCTGCAGGGAACAGAAACACTCTGGGCTGCAGATGACTGACGTGGCTGGCCACCTCGGCCACTGGTCTGCCCTCTGGAGCTGGGTGATGCCAGCTCCTTGGCAACCCCGCAGGCTGCTGTGACCCTGGGCTGGGTGGGGGGAGGGGCAGAGCACCAGGTGACGTGGCAACACTGCAGTACCTGGCCAAACTCAGAGACCTGCAGTCCTGCAGTCCTGCGGCAGATCAGGGGCGTAACTGCAGGAATCCTGGGAAAGAGAAGGGAGAGAGAATACCACTGGTGCACGATTCTAGCCAGAAAGGAAATGCTATGAAATTCTGCTTCCTGGCCTGGCTCCCAGGGTGCTAATGCTTGGAACTGTCCGGTCACCCAGACCGTTTCAATTTTTTTAATCACGTGCAGCTCCTGCCTTGGTGTTCGGCTTTCTTTTGCCCCTCAGTTTCACATGGCCCACTGAGGCCCCTGCTCATGATTCAGACTGAAATAGCGGCCTGCTTTGCATGCCAGCTCAAGCTACATTTCAGTTCTTGTTTCTTTGAAAAGGTCCTGCCAGGGAAGCAGAATGAAATGTCAGGTTCCGGTCTGGTATTCCCCCTTAACCTTCACGTTGTAGTGTGACTTCTGTGGGATTCCCACTCAGGCCCAGAATTCCTGCATGTTAATAGACTGGTCTAATTTAGACATGGGTGGATGACGTGATGATGTCATGGCCCTCTGAGATCATACTCTTTTGCCTTCCACAGGCCAGCTGAAATCCAGATTAATTAACCCATCCCAGTCTCCCATAGGACATGCTTATTATATCCAAAAAGTTATCAAGAAATTCTCAATTTCTTCCTACAAAATAACCAGATTTTCTCAATGATCTGAGCCAGAAACTCACTCAGCTAACAACTGGCTCATCCTTATTGATATTTAAACCATACCTGTCCTAAGACAGTTTGTGTTTAGTTTTTCTATTCCTGCCTTGGGCATAAATAGAAAATGATTTTGCATCACTTTTGCAGGGCACCTCATACCAAATCTTTTCCAAATACAAGTCCGTTTAGATCTTTCTGTGTGTGTTAGTCACTCAGCCATTTGCAACCAGGCTCTTCTGTCCATGGAATTTTCCAGGCAAGAATAGTGGAGTGGGTTGCCATTTCCTTCTCCAAGAGATCTTCCTGACCCAGGGATCAAACCTGGGTCTCGTGCACTGCAGGCAGATTCTTTGTCTGAGCTACCAGGGAAGCACATTTAGATCTTTACCGCAGTCTTAAGGCACTTAAATTTAAGGTTGTATGTAAGACAATGGGAACTTAAATTTGGAGATTTTTAAGAATGGAAATTCTCAAGACCGTGGTGTTTTGCCCAAGGCTACATTTGTCAATTTTTCAGGCTGTTGAATCTGGTCAGAAATAGCCCTTTCAGAAATGGATATTTGTACTCTGACCCCACTTTTTCAATCTCTCCACTTCACAAAGAAATGCCCATTTCTAGATATCTATGTATTTAATATCCTCTTTATTTAGAAAGCCGCTTTCTGTATATTCTGAGCAAATGACCCAGGTGTGTTAAGAGGGTGGTAGGAACAGAAAAGCTAGGATCCAAAGTAATTGGTCAGAATTGGTCAAGGACCCCACCTGAAAAGTAAATGAACTTGAACAGTTCACAAAAGAGGAAACATGCATGGCTAAAAGACACGTGGGAAAATGTACAACTTCACTAATAACAAAAGAGATGCAAATTTTTGAAACCAGGTACCATTTTTTATCTATCAAAACTTGCAAAAGTTAAAAAAAGAAAAGAAAAAAAAAGACTATCCAGTGCTGGCAAGCATGCAATGCAAAGGCTATTCTTATGCCCTGCTGTTGGGAAGGCAAATTGATACTGCTTTTAGAGAAATAATCTGGTGATGCATATCCTATATAAATGCATATAAATTATCCTAAAACATTATCCAAAATATATACAAAGAGTTATTTACAAATATTCAGTGTTATATACGAGGCTGAAAAAAATAGAAACATCTTAGGTACCAAAAAATGAAACTGGTTTAATACATTTTAGTTTATTCCCACAGTAGAACATTAATGCAATCATTAGAAAAGATGCTTTGCATAGTTTCTAGTAAATTGGGGAAATGCTTTGATTTCTTTTTTTAATTTTTGATTTTTTTTGAAAATTTTTCAATTGAAGTATTTTGATTTATAATGTATTAGTTTCAAGTGTACAGCAAAATGATTCAGACAGGTAGAGAGAGATTCTTTTTCAGTTTCTTTTTCCTTATAGGTTATTACAAAATATTGAGTGTTGTTCCCCGTGCTGTGCAGTAGGTCCTTGTTGGCTATCTATTGTATATATAGTAGTGTGTATCTGTTAATCCTATCCTCCTAACTAATCCCCTCCCCCTTCCCCTTTGATAACCATAAGTTTGTTTTCTATGTCTGTGGGTCTATTTCTGTTTTGTAAATAAGTTCATGTGTATCTTTTTTTTTTTTTAATTCCACATTAAGTGATATCATATGATATTTGTGTTTTCCTGTCTGGTTTACTTCACTTGGTATGATAATCTATAGGTCCATGTTGCTATAAATGACAGTATTTCATTCTTTTATGGCTGCATAATATTTTATTATATATATATATAGGCACACGTACACACACACACACGTGCACACACACACACATGCACACACACGCACACACACACACATCTTCTTTATGCATTCTTCTGTTGACGGACATTTAGCTTGTTTCCAAGTCTCAGCTATAGTGTCTGCTGCTGCTAAGTCCGACTCTGTGCAACCCCATAGGTGGCAGCCCACCAGGCTCCCCTGTCCCTGGGATTCTCCAGGCAAGAACACTGGAGTGGGTTGCCATTTCCTTCTCCAATGCAGGAAAGTGAAAAGTGAACTTGAAGTCTCTCGGTCGCGTCCGACTCTTCACGACCCCATGGACTGCAGCCCACCAGGCTCCTCCGTCCATGGGATTTTCCAGGCAAGAGGACTGGAGTGGGGTGCCGTTGCCATAGTGCTGCTATGAAAATAGGAATACACGTATCTTTTTTGAATTATAGTTTTCTCTGGATATACGCCCAAGAGTGGGATACCTGGATCATATGGTAGCTCTATTTTTAGTTTTTCAAGGAACCTCCATACTGTTCTCCATAGTGGCTGCACCAATTTACATTCCCACTAACAGTGTAGGAGGGTTCCTTTTTCTCCACACCCTCTCCACATTTATTACCCCAGCATTAATTATTTGTAGACTTTTCTTTTTGCATAAAGAAAGATTGAATGCGTGTTTTTTTGTTTTTTTTTTTTTTTAGACTGGGCTGTGCAGCTTGAGGGATCTCAGTCCTCCGACCAGGGATTGAACTCAGACCATGGCAGTGAAAGCCTGGAATCATAACCACGAGGCATCCAGGGAACCCCCCGTTTGTAGACTTTCTGATGATGGACATTCTGACAGGAGAGAGGTAATACCTCATTGTAGTTTTGGTTAGCATTTCTTTAATAATTGGCAAAATGGAGCATCTTTTCAGGTTCCTGTTGGCCATCTGCATATCTGCTTTGGAGAACTGCCTGTTTAGATCTTCTACCCATTTTCTGATTGCGTTGTTTGAGGTTTTTTTATATTGAGCTGTAAAAACCATATATTTGAAAATTAATCTCTTGTTGGTAGAATCATTTGCAAATATTTTCTCCCATTTTGTAGGTTGTTTTTCATTTGTTTATGATTTCCTTTGCTGTGCAAAAAGTTTTTAAGTTTAATTAGGTCCCCAGGCCTAGGCTCCTATGAGGTCAGTGCTTTTGCCCTGGGTTTCTGTGCATGCAAGACTCTATGTGCACCCTCCAAGAGTGGAATCTCTATTTCCCCTAGGCCTGAGGATCTCCTGCAATCAAGCCCTGCTGGCCTTTAAAGCCAAATGCCCTGGGGACTCTTCCTCCTAATGCCAGACCCCTAGGCTAGGAAGCCTAACATGGGGTTCATAACTCTAATTTTCATGGGAGAAATTCTGCAATATAATTGATTTCCAGTTGGGCTTCCCTCATAGCTCAGTCAGTAAAAGATCTGCCTGCAATACTAGAGACCTGGGTTTAATCCCTAGGTCAGGAAAATCCCCTGGAGAAGGAAATGGCAAGCCACTCCAGTATTCTTGCCTGGAGAATCCCACGGACAGAGGAGCCTGGTGGGCTACAATCCATGGGGTTGCAACAGTTGGACACAACTGAAGCGACTAAACCACCACGAGTTTATGGGTTGCCCACCTTGGGAATATGGGTTTTATTACATCACAAGTATGCCCCTCCTACCATCTTGTTGTGACTTCTTCTTTATATCTTTGGATATAGAATATCTTTTTTGATTGGCTCCAGTCTGGTTGAGAAACTAAGATCTCACATGCCATGGGGCAACTAAGCCCAAGCGCCACAACTACTGAGTCTACTTGCTCTGCAGCCCAACAAACGATCCCACATAACACAGTGAAGATCCTGTATGCAGCATCTGAGATCTGACACAGCCAAATTAATTAATTTAAAAAAATTTTAAAAGACTGGGTAATGCTGATATAAGGAGAGCCATATAAGAGCCAAAGGAACAGATTTGGGAGTCCAGAAATAGACTCTTCCTATTATGGCCAATCAGTTTTCAACAAGGTGCTAAGACAACACAGTGGGGGAAAGAATAGTCTTTTCAATGAACAATGCTGGGATAACTGGATATCCACATGCAAAAGAATGCAGCTGGACCCCTTTTTTACACCACACATAAAAACTAACTGGATCATAGATCTAAATGTAAGAGCTAAAACTATACAATCTTAAGAGAAAACATAGAAGTAAATCTTCGTGACTTTAGGTTAGACAAAATCTTCTTAAATATGACACCAAAAGCACAGACAACAAAAGAAAAATAGATAAATTGGATTTTATCAAAATTAAATATTTTGCGGATGAGAACATGACCAAGAATGTGAAAAGACAACTTACAGAATGTGAGAAAATATTTACAGATTATTCATTTGGTAAGGGACTTATACCCAGAATAAAATGGGTATTCTAATATTCATTCTAGTCATGGTCACACAACTTTGTGGTTATACTAAAAACCATCCATCTGTGTATACACATTAAATGGACGGATCATATGTACATAAATTGTATATTCTGGGAGAAGTCCCTTATCAAATGAATGTTATAAAATAAATGTTATAAAATGTTAGTCACTCAGTCGTGTCTGACTTTTCGACCCCATGGAATGTAGCCCACCAGGCACCACTGTCCATGGGATTTCCCAGCAAGACTACTGGAGTGGGTTGCCATTTCCTTCTCCAGGGTATCTTCCTGACCTAGGGATTGAACCTAGGTCTCCCACGTTGCAGGCAGACTCTTTATCATCTGAGCCACCAGGGAAGCCTGGAACTCTTATAACTCAACAATAAAAAGATAAATAATCCGGTTGAAAAATGAGCAGACTTAAATAGACATTTCTCTAGAGAAGAATTACAAATGTCATTCTTTCTAATTTGCTTATTCATTTTCTATCACTGCCATTTATTATCTTATAGCTGTGGAAGTCAGAAGTCCACCACAGGTAGAAATGGAGAGTGGCTGGTACTGCGTACAGGGTTTCTGTTAAAAGTGATGAAAGTATTCTAATATTCATTCTAGTCATGGTCACACAACTTTGTGGTTAT
>NW_024070201.1:28672064-28893791 GCF_014754425.2 Oryx dammah
ATAAATTGTATCTTAAAAAATTCTATCTCAATAAAGCTGTTAAAAATTAATGTGAGTAAGGTAAGTAGGATCCCATAATCAGTTTTATTTAAAAAGCCCACTCAAACTGACTTAATAAGGGAAATTTATTGACTCATGTAACTGAAAAGCACAGAGGAAGTAAAGATTTTAAGTGCAGGTTAGTCAGAATCTCTTTTCACCAGGAGCGGGAACTCCAACATATGTTTGCTGCTGCATAAGTGGAGGAGGTGGGCTGGATATTGTGAAGAAAACATCCACTATGAAAAAAAAAGAAAAGAAAAGAAAACATCCACTATGATCCTAACGGAAGAAAATAGAAGAAGGGCAAGTTCAAATATGCGTATGAGAGAATGCGTGCATCAGTTACGGGGGCAGTCCTAGAGACACTGAAGCCAGGGAGGAAGACCACCCCTAGGATGAGGCCTGAGAAAACCAGCTAAGATTAGTCATAAAGCCACTTTAAAAGTGCTTAGGACTGATTACTAGTAGGTATGGGATTTCTTTAAGGGGAGAGGAAAACATTCTAAAATTAGATCACTGTGAATATACTAAGAAATACTGAGTTATATACTTTAAATAGAAAAACCCTTTGAATTGTATATGAATCATATTTCAATAAAGCTGTTTTTTAAAAGTATTTAGAACAAGAGGATCACTAACTAGTGCTCAGGCATAAAGCTCCAGATTTGCAAGTGGCAGACAGAAAATCTCCTATGTAGAGCTGCACTAAAGTCAGCGGAGTTAAATGTGAATTGAAGTCCAAGATACGGGAAAGATAATAAGTGAACCTCTTTGTGTTTTAAAGACTCCAAACCCCAATAATTACTCCTAGGGCACTGAAAGAAATTGTAGGACTAGCCACTATTTAGCCCATGTATGTGTGCGTGTGCTAAGCCTCTTCAGTTGCGTCCAACTCTTTGCGACCCCATGGACTAACTCGCCAGGCTCCTCTGTCCATGGGATTCTCCAGGCAAGAGCACTGCAGTGGTTTGCCATGCCTTTCTCCGGGGATCTTCCCAACCAAGGGATCTAACCCGAGTCTCTTACATCTCTTGCATTGACAGGTGGGCTCTTTACCACTAGTGCCACCTGGAAAGCCCATTTACCCCATAATCTAAGAGAAATTCTGGAGAATTGGGGAGGGAAGAGAAGTTTTTTTTTTTTTTTATGGTTTTTATTTATGTTATCATATGTTATCATATGTTACCCCTCTTTCAGGGGGTTCTTTCTGTTTTGTTTCATTTTTTGGCCACACAACGTGTGGGATTTTAGTTCTCTGACCAGGGTAGGAAACTGCACCCACTGCATTGGAAGCAATGAGTGTGAACCACTGGACCACTGGGGCAGTCCCATGGAATGAGAAGATTTGAAGACAGGCACAGATCTGATTTTTCAGAAGTGGTTTGGGTAGGATGAAAGGAAAGAGAATTCTCCTAGAACCTTTAATAAAATCAAACCTATTTCCAAACTCTTTAAGGTAGGGACTTCTTCTGTTGGTTCACATCTGTATCCTCGGCTCCTAGAACATAACTAACCCGTTATAGGCACTCAAATGTTGCAAGAGAATGGGGCACAAGAGGATGGTGGTCATGTCCCAGGTCTTGGGTGAGTTCCTAGGACAGGCCGCCAAGTAAGGGTCCTCAGCTTCACACAGGAAAGAATTCAAGAGCAAGCCATACCAACATGAAAGCAAGTTTATTAAGGGATACACACACTCCACAGACAGAATGTCAGCAGACTCAGAAGGCATGAGGCCTCCAGGTGCCAGAGTGGTTAGTTTTTCTGGGCTGGGTAATTTCATAGGCTAAAAAGTAGAAAGATTATTTTAACTATTTGGGGGAATGATTGGGAATTTCCAGGAACTGGGCCACTGCCCACTTTTTGGCTTTTTATGTTCAGCCTTAGAACTGTCACAGCACCTATGGGTATGCATTTTAGCATATGGTAATATATTACAATGAATGTATAACGAGGCTCAAGGCAACTGGAGGTCGAGTCTTCCGCCATCTTGGGCCTCATTGTCTCTAACCAGTTTATATTGTATCCTCAACGGCTATGTCATTCTTTTAAAAGTCGCACCCTGTCTCTTTCTCTCCTGTCTCACAAATATTTGTTCAAGGTTGTGTGTTGACTCCCTCAGGATTGGCTGTAGAGGGAGACTCAGTGCACAGTGAAATCACATGAAATTTAGTCTACATACACAGTAAATCTTGGACAAAACAAACAAACAAAACAAAACTTGGTGAGTGTTTTGTAGCTATTGTTACAAATTAATTTTGAATTTGTTCAAATGCTTTTTTCTGCCTCTATTGAGATAGCCACATGGCTTTTCTCCATTGTTCTATTAACACGGTAAGTTACATTAATTGATTTCAAACCAAACTTGGGAATGCTGTGTTATCCTCTTTACCTGCTGAATTCCATTTACTGATATTCTGTTAACAAAGAAGCTATCTGGGCCTAAGGGAAGATTTTTTTTTTTCACTCCAAATTCAATTATTTGATTGATATAGGACAATTCAAGTACTTGATTTCTTCCTGAGTCAGTTGTTATAATTTGTCTCCATCTCATCTAAGTTGCCAAATTTTTGTTGGAATAAGGTTTTTCGTATTTCCATTGCTGTCTTTTAAAAATCTATAAGATCTATAGTAAAATCATCTTTTTTACTTGCATCCCAAACTAAATCTTGGGACAAGAGTCAGACTTCAAATTGTAGGCAAACAAGGTCCACACATTACCGTTGGTTGCTATGTCTCTTAGGCCTCCTATGCTTATTTTCTTTTCTTAGTCAACCCTGAAGGATCTGTTTTAGGCTTAATTAAAGCTGTTGGGAAGAAAAGCAGACTCCAGAAACAACAAAAAGCAAGCTCATTGTTGATCTTGGGTGAGATTCTAGAACATGTTTGTGAGCAATACAAAAAACTTGATCACTGAGAGCTGTTGTATATTCATCAAGAACAATTTTACTTTATTTTCTAAATGTTATATATCTACCTCCCTTGCACAGTTGGGATTGTTTAAACTCATATTTTCTGTAGGCCTGTTTTGTACCAAACATTATGCTAGGTGCAGGCAAAACAGGGGTGAGAAAAATAGACATACTGTCTCTTCTTACTGTGTACTGAGATTGCCATTTAAACAATAAGTAATGAACAGACATATTCAACACAAAGTGTGTTGAGTGCTATGAAGAAATTGTGTAAGATTATCACAGGGTGACCTCATTTGGACTTGGTGGTGCAAGGTAGGGGAGGTTGCTCCAAGTAAAGCCTCCAAGAGATTTTTTTTATTCATTTATTTATTATTTTCTTTTGGTTGTGCTGTGTCTTTGTTGCTGTGCGGGCTTTTCTCTAGTTGTGGCAAGCAGGGGCCACTCTCTAGTTGTGGTGCCTGGGCTTCTCATTACAGTGGCTTCCCTTGTGGCAAAGCACGGGCTCTAGGGCGTGTGGGCCTCAGTAGCCGTGGCTCCCAGGCTCTAGAGCACGGGCTCAGCCGTTGTGGTGCAGGGGCTCAATTGCTCTGTGGCATGAGCCATGGATCATGTCTCCTGCATTGACAGGCAGATTCCTTATCACTGAGCCACCAGGGAAGCCCAGGAGCTCATGTTTAAAGATAAGTAGGAGTTAACCAGGGAAATAGGGCCAGGAAGAGTGCTCTACACCAAGTGAACAGAATGGACAAAGATCTTGAATCAAGAAAGTATTTGGTAAGTTTGAGGAACTGAAAGAAGGCTACCGTTGCTGGAAAGTAGTGGGAGAATGAGATGAGTTGGGGCCAGAGAGCTGAAAGGGTCAAATTTATGCAAGCTTTAAAAGCTTTTGGCTTTTGTCCTAAAGGGGCTAGAAAGCCCTTGAAGTTTAGGCAGGAATGTAGCATGATCCAATTTTGCTTTACTTTTTATTATAGAAAAATTTAAACACATATGACAACATATAGTGGTAATATGAACCCCTTCACGATATGAACAGCTTCAAAAATTATCAACTTACAACCTTCTGGATTTGGGAATAAGAAATAAAAATCCCCAGGAATTCTTGATGTTATAAACTGTTCTGTATTTTTCATAACACCTTATTTACATGTTTTAAATAACAGTGAGTGATCTTAATAATCAGTTCTCTGTATTGAAGTTATAGTAAACATTTCAGAAGCTTGCTACAAAGAAGCAATGTAATAATAAATGCACATTTATTATTGTTACAAACCAACATACTATGACAAGATTATGTATTTCAATAACATGTTAACATCTCTATCAGATACAGACATTTGATAATGGAAAACACTGAATGATACTCTAAAAAGTTAACACAAAATAAATGCCAAAAAAAAAATCATCTTAAAAATTGAGAGATAATGCTACCAATATTTAGTATTTAAAAGTCAGCATTCTTGGGACTTCCCTGATGGTCCAAGGGCTAACACTCTGAGCTCCCAATGGAAGGGCCCGGATTTGATCCCTGGTCAAGGAACTGATCCCACATGCCACAACTAAAAAAAGAAAAGATCCTGAATGTCACAATGAAGATCAAGATCCTGAGTGCCGCAACTAAGACCCGGCTCAGCGAAATAAAGAAACATTAAAAAAAATTTTTTTTATTGAATGAAAGTCAGCATTCTTGCTGGAGAGAATGTGAATACCTGCTGTTAGCAGCAGAAAGAACCCCAAACACACACTTTTGAGATGGCAGTGAAGGTAAATTGATGTGAATGGGATCATGCTGTGCTTTGGTTTAGGTCAACACCACCAAGATGGTACAACACATTGTAACAGCCTCAATGCATTCCAGCATCTTTTTGTTGACACTGTAATAGTCTAAGTGGAACAAAAGGTGGGCATTAGAAATTTACAGGGAGATAAGATTGGATAGTTAGGGAGCATGAGGACGCTTAAAGAGGAGGGCGAACTACAGGACAAAAGAAGCTTGTTTTTGTGCATGAGGAACAAGTAGGGAAAGCGAAAGCAGTGGAGGGGCCCAATTGATGAGATCAGAAAGGCCCACAAAACAAATGTCTGGTAGGATTTCGTCAACACTTGTTTGAGTAACTTTCTGTTGTCACTGGGAAACCTGGGGGACTTTCTCCTCCAAGATGAACCAGGCCCATACACTGACCACTTTCACTTGTTCCCTGGTGGCTATGCTGAGTCTGCGAAGGATTGCATTAATTTACTGGGAAGGTGTCAAGGGATGCAGATTAGGGGCTTACATGATCACACATTTGTCAGTTGGCTCAGTTCAGTTTCACACTATGATCATTATCATCTTGCTCTCTCTTTTATTCCTTGAAAAGGCCAAGTCTTTCTGTAAGCTGAGACTCTGGTAAAGTCCCTTCTTAGCCAGTTTACCCTGTCTCTGAACCCATAGTTCAACGTAGAGCTATTCTTACTCCTTTGATTACTGGAGTTACCAAATCCCTTTTTGTAGGGCAGCCATCCCCAAACTTTTTGGCACTAGGGACCAGTTTCATGGAAGACAATTTTTCCAGGAACCAGGGAGAGGGGGGATGGTTTGGGGATGATTCAAGGGCATAACATTTATTGTGCATTTTATTATCTCAGCTCCACCTCAGATCATCAGGCACTAGATCCTGGAGTTTGGGGATCCCTGGTCAACTGTACTGGTTTCATGCAGAAACTGCTCCTCTGTCTACATGCTCTTTTAAATGTGGTTGTTATATAAGTAAGTGCATATGAATACAATGAAATACAATGTAGCCTGTGTAGAGAATGATGTAGATCTATCTATATAAGGATGTGGATCATCAAGTTAAAGAAAAAAGTAAGTTACCAAACATTTTGCAGCATTGTTGGGGGGGTGTGTGTGTTTATAATTGCATAGAAATGGTTCTGGAAGGATACCTTTTAAACTCTTGACTCCTAGGTTGGAGTATATGTATAAAACAGGAATGAAACAATAATTTCATTTTCACTTTACTATATTATTTTTATTTGCATGTATTACTTTTGTAATTTGAAACAAAAAATCTTAAACTCAAAACCTTGCTTTCCTTAGATTCACTTGAACCTTAATTTGATGGTATCTCTGAAGGAATTCCTCAATTAGACTTTCTTCTGTTCTTGAGTGAATAAAGATTAAGGGAGTACCTACTCTATGTCAGAAGAGTTAAAGAGTTAACTCTTAGAAGAGTTAAAGACCAGAGACAGCTGTGTCCTTTCCTTTAAAAATATTTATTTATTTGGCTGCACCAGGTCTTAGTTGTGGCATGTCGGATCTTTAGCTGCAGCAGGTAGGATCTAGTTTCCTGACCAGGGATAGAACCCAGGCCCCCTGCATTGGGAGTGCAGAGTCTTAGCCACTGGGCCACCGGGGAAGTCCCACCTGTGTCTTTTAAAGACTTCAAAGTTTACAGGGGGAGAGAGATGAGAAAACAAGAAATTAAAGTACAATGTGATAAATGCTTGGATGCTACATCTGGGGTACTTGCAGAGTAAAAGAAACAATATAACCACCTTGGAGGACAAGAGGGGGAAATGGGCAGGAAAGTTTCCAGGGCAAGTAATGACCACAGCAGTCTTTTCTTTTCCTTAATATTTTAATTATTAAAAATTTCAAACACACAGAAAAGTTGAAACATCTGCAGATCCACCACCTAGATTCAGCAATGATTAACAATCTACCATAGTCACTTCAGTTCAGTTCAGTCGCTCAGTCGTGTCCGACTCTTCACAACCCCATGAATTGCAGCACGCCAGGCCTCCCTGTCCATCACCAGCTCCCAGAGTTCACTCAGACTCACGTCCATCAAGTCAGTGATGCCATCCAGCCATCTCATCTTCTGTCGCCCCCTTCTCCTCCTGCTCCCCAATCCTTCCCAGCATCAGAGTCTTTTCCAATGAGTCAACTCTTCGCATGAGGTGGCCAAAGTACTGGAGTTTCAGCTTTAGCATCATTCCTTCCAAAGAAATCCCAGGGCTGATCTCCTTCAGAATGGACTGGTTGGATCTCCTTGCAGTCCAAGGGACTCTCAAGAGTCTTCTCCAACACCACAGTTCAAAAGCATCAATTCTTCGGCGCTCAGCCTTCACAGTCCAGCTCTCACATCCATACATGACTACTGGAAAAACCATAGCCTTGACTAGATAGAGCTTAGTTGGCAAAGTAATATCTCTGCTTTTGAATATGCTACCTAGATTGGTCATAACTTTTCTTCCAAGGAGTAAGCATCTTTTAGTTTCATGGCTGCAGTCATCATCTGCAGTGATTTTGGAGCCCCCCAAAATAAAGTCTGACACTGTTTCCACTGTTTCCCCATCTATTTCCCATGAAGTGATGGGACCGGATGCCATGATCTTCGTTTTCTGAATGTCGAGCTTTAAGCCAACTTTTTCACTCTCCTCTTTCACTTTCATCAAGAGGCTTTTTAGTTCCTCTTCACTTTCTGCCATAAGGGTGGTGTCATCTGCATATCTGACGTATAAGTAATAAAGATAAATAAATGCTAAGCCATTGAAAACTTTACCCCTACATATTTAAGCAGCTAGCTCCTAATAATAACATTCTCTTACATAACCACAGTGCCATGATCAAGCATAAAAATTAACATAATCTCTTTTATGGGAGTTCCCTCGTGGTCTAGTGGTTAGAATTCTGGACTTTCATTGCCACAGCTCCAGGTTCAATTCCTGGTCGGGAAACTAAAATCCCAAGATGCATATCAGGGCCAGAAAAACATCCATTAGTCCCTTTTAATCATCTAATAGCTAGTCTATATAGAAACCATTCCAATATCGCCAAAATGTCTTTTTTATTTTAGTTTTGGCTGTTCTGGGTCTTTGCTGCTACACCTGAACTTCCTCTAGTTGCAGCGAGCAGGGTCTTTGCTGCTACACTTGGACTTTCTCTAGTTGCAGCGAGCAGGGTCTACTCTCTAGTTGCAGTGCCTGGGCTTCCCATTGAGGCAGCTTCTCCTGTTGCGGGGCATGGGCTTTAGCCTGTGCAGGCTTCAGTAGTTGTAGTGAGCAGACTTAGTTCCCCCAAGGCATGTGGAATCTTCCTGGATTTGGACCAGGGATCCAATCCATGTCCCCTGCATTGGCAAGCGGATTCTTAACCACTGGACCACTAGTGGAGTCCCCCAAAATGTCTGTTATGGGTTGTTTTTCCCCAGTCCAAGATCAAATCCAGGCTCACACGTTGCACAGTACTGCAGTGATTTGTACTGTGAGAACTTGGTTCAGCTGGAGCTATGTTTGCCAGAATCCTGTTCCCTGGATGGTTTCAGGTTGGAATTAGTCAAATGAGGGATGGGCACGAGATTCAGAGAGCAGAAATGAAGCAGCAAGTATGATTCTCTGAAGGTCATTGTGGTTAGATGTGGTGACTGTTAGAAAAAAGTGTTAAAAATGAGCTCAAGCCTGTTCTTGCTTTGCTCTCCTTTGTTGTTGTTCAGTTGTTACATCATGTCTGATGCTTTGCCACCCCATGGACGGCAGCACGCCAGGCTTACCTGTCAGTCACCATCTCACGCCAGGCTTACCTGTCATTCACCGTCTCCTGGAGTTCACTCAAACTCATGTCCATTGAGTCAAGGATGCCATCCAACCATCTCATCCTCTGTTGTCCCCTTCTGCACTTCTTAGAGTCCTGAAATGCTTCCCAATTGTTGACCCTCCTGACCAACAGTGGCCCTGGGCCCACCTCCAGACACTTGCTGGTAGACCCGCAGAGGTGGCAGTTTTCATGAGCTTTCCCATCAGTGTCCCATGTCTGCTGGATGTGCTGGGTTTCCCATATTTGTGACTCCTTTCCTGATCCTCTGACTTCTCTGTTGGCCCTTCACTTCTCCAGCTCTTTCCAAAACTATGTAAGCTCTAATTCCCATAGAAAACTACACTTTTATTAACGGTCTTGTGCTGTGATTGGCTGAGGTGCCTTTTGTTTATTTAATATTTAATATTTGGCCATGCCGGGTCTTAGTTGCAGCACATGGAATCTATGATCTTTGTTGCACCATGCAGGTTCTGACTTGTGGCACTCAGGTAGTTGCAGCATGTGGGATCTAGTTTCCAACCAGGGATCAAACCCAGGACCCCCTGTATTGGGAGCACAGAATCTTAGCCACTGACTCAACAGGAAGTCCCTCCCATAGTAAACTTCTTATTTCATAATTCACAGTGGTTAAGCTTTCCTGACTGATACACTTACTGGCTCTGACTGTGGTCTCAGGGAAATAAATTCTTAAGGATGGGGATCTGGAATTGGTTTTCTAATCTAATAAAATTTAAACACATTAATGATTATTGCCAGTGGGAAAGGGGCCATCAGTGTTCCAAGGCATTCAGTGGCAAAGCAGTCACTTAATTCCCACTTGTAGATAAAGCTCACTGTGATAAATGCCTATGGAAGGCAAACCTTAGAGTAACCAAATATTTGCAGTCCTAGAACATTTTAGTAAAAACAGTGAGCTTTGTTAGTTGCTTCTAAGTGTGCTGGAGAGTTCAGAGAAAGAAAATAATGAACCTAGGCCTTTAAATTCCCAGCCCAAAATCTGGGAAAGGGACCAAAAACTTTCTCTAACTGCCATGGAGGAAACTTTTATCTCTTGTAGCCTCAGGGTCAAGATTTCTGATAACAAAACCCTGTTTTCACTTGGCAGGGAACTGAATTTCCATACAAATTGAATTCATAACCAAGCAGGGTCTCATGTAAAATAAGACATTGAGTGGGAAGGAATGAGATCCTGAGTCTTAGGATGGGGACACATGGGCAGATTCTGATGAAACTAAAAAGTCCTTAACCTCTAAGTTCTGCTGACCCTCCCTGGGCAGTAAAAATGAAGTTACTCTTCTTTTACCTGAAGAACCTGTAATGATCTCCCCAGAAGTCATTGCCTCGCAGGCAACTCATCCTCCTAGAAACCTAAGCCCACCACCTCTATTAGATCTGTGACCTGGTTCAAGTGCCAGCAGGCCCCAGCATGACCCATGAGGAAGCCCCAAACACACTAAAAGAATATCGAAAGTCTGTCAGTTCATACACTGTTTCGCTTTTTGTTTTGACAGAATTTCACCCTTACTGAAAATTACAAGAATAGTACAAACGATACTCTTTACCTTTCATCCAGACCCCCTCTGATGCCAATGTATAGGGACAGAAAGCCAGAGAAAATATGTGAGGATGGACCCTAAAGGTGTTGGGTCAGGATGGAAGGAATCTTTATTGGGGATTGGGCTGAATGTGTTTACAGGAGTACACTAAGCAGAGATTCTGGATTTAATGTATTTGCTCATGCTGGCTGGGAATAGCTCTAATAGTTTGATTAAATCCAAAAAGGGCTTTCCTTGAAGGAAGCTGAGATGTCAGAAATTCCAGTATTGAGGAGGAAAGTATTCTGAACACTAGAGTAGGTTGATAACATAAAACCAATGTGCAGTCTTCCTGGGTAGGATCCAGAAGATACTCCCTTCACCAGGGTTTTGAGACAGACATTGGTTAGAACACCAGCATCCTTGAAGAGGGCTACAGTGGTTTTTCCCTAAAGGCAGGCATGGTGGTGGGGAACACAGTCATCAGAACGCACTTCCTGAATTAACTCAATGGGAATGACAGGCTATCAGGTGTCAGAAGCAAAGTGGAGGCATTTAGTAACCTAGACAAGTTAGTGTAGTTACTTTAATGGGCAGGAGAGCCCAAAGAGGCATCAAAGTGGTTTGGCCTACAGAGCTTTAGCAGCAGCTAACTGATCAGAATGTCCCTGGGGCAGAAGTTTTACTTGGTTACTGTGAGTGAAATACTCTAGTTGTGATCAGAAATCTGACTTCTAACAATAGAGCAAGAGCCCTTAAACCAGTTCTTAGATTGCAGCTGGTTCCAACTTCTTGGAATGAAGGGAAGACTGAGACCACTTGAGGAAGGACCCTGCTCTATTGCCAAAAAGTCACACTGTAAATCTTCTACCAACACTTTCTCCTGAAGGAACCTGCAGCCATTTACCATGGCAACTGTGCATTAGGAAGGGGAGATAACCAGATTTTTAGGGGATTACTGAACATTGGCTCTGAACTGATACTAATCCCTGGAGACTCAAAATGCCACTGTGATTCATTGTCAATGTACGGGCTTAGGAAAGTCAGATGATCTTGAGTTTTGGCTTAGCTTCATATCACAACAATCCCAGTGGTTCCCAGAAACCATCCCATTATTTTTCCTCAGTTCCAGAATACATAGATGGATATATACTGCAGCTTAGATATACTCAACAGGTATCTGAGAAGATAAAACCAGCAACTGGTAGACATTCCCCTGACCCAGGAAGTAAAAGCTATCATGACAGAAAAAGTCAACTGGGCTTCCCTGGTAGTCCAGTGGCTAAGACTCCCTGCTTGCAATTCAAGGGGCCCAGGTTCCATCCCTGGTCAGGGAACTAGATCCTACATGCTGCACCTAAAGATCCCATGTGCCACAACTGAGACCTAGCTCAGCCAAATAAATACATATTTTTTAGAAAGAAAAGAAAAGGCTTAGTGGAGTCGCTAGAACTGTGTCCACTTCCTAAAACAGGCTACCAAAAACAGTATTGCATTCCTGGAAGGACTAAAGAGATCAGTGTCACCAACAAGGTCTTAACAGATACAGAGGTAGTTATTCCTACCATATGCACCATTCAGATCACCTATTTGTCTCTCCGAAGACTGATGGAACTTGGAGAATGACAATGGATTATCCAAACCTGATGACTCAATCACGACTGCTGTTCTAGGTATGATTTCTCCACTAAAGCAAATCAACATATCCCATGGCACTTAGTTTGCTATTGATTTGACTAGTGCTTTTTACTCCATACCTTTTAGAAGAGACCATCCAATGCAGTTTTCTTTTAGCTGGCAGGTGCAGCAGTATACCATCATTGCTCTATCCTAGGGCTCGGCCTTTGTCATTTTCTAGTTTGCAAAGACCTCTGACCTCCTTTGCATTCCACATAAATGCAAGTTGGTGCTGCTTGTTGGCAGGATGACTCAGTTCTTCATCACATGTGACTCTCCACAGGGATGCTTATGTGTCCTCAAAACACTGGGGTTGGCTTTCCCTAGAGCAATCTTAGGTACCCCTACAGCAATCTAAGAAAGAGCAAGATAGAAGCTGTAATGTCTTTTATGACACACCCTATTGCTTCAGTTTACTGGCCAATATTCTGTTGGTCACACGGATCAGCACTATTGAATGTGGGTGGAGACTCCCAAGCCCACAAATACCAAAAGAAAGGATTATTGCAGGCCACCTCCGAGGCTGGCCCCCATAGTCACGAAAATTATAAAGTTCTTTCTGTCTGTCCAACTTTTAGAAATTTGGAGTTGTTTCAGAATATGAATTTATTTTTAATGCTATATACATGCAAATCCTATTATTATTAATATTACTAATTGAATGCATCAAGTATTAGCCCAGAAGACAAGGACGCCAACTTCAATCCTGAATCTTATACCAGCTCAAGACATGTCCTTGAGCATTTCTTTCTCATTAACATCTTTGACCTTAACTTCTTTATTGGTAAAATGAAGAATAAATACCTGTCCCTTCCTCCTTCCCCCTGAAGTGCTTTAGTTTTCGAAAAATTGACCCTAAAGGTCAATCCCATAAAGCTCCTCATTTTACAAATGTGGAAACAGTTCTCTAGAGAAATGAGGGGATTTACCCAGGATCATGGGCTTCCCTGGTGTCTCAGATGGTAAAGAATTTGCCTGCAATGCAGGAGACCTGAGTTTGATCCTTGGGTTGGGAAGATCCAAGATCCCCTGGGGGAGGGCAACCCACTCCAGTATTCTTGCCTGGAGACTCCCCATGGGCAGAGAAACCTGGTGGGCTACAGTCCATGGGGTTGCAAAGAGTTGGACATGACTGAGTGACTAAGCACAGCACCCAGAATCACACAGCTGGTTAGTGACACAGCCAGAATTAGAGCTCCAGTCTCTTTAATCTTCAGTGTCTGCCTGACTATACTGCCTCTGCCTTAGAAGAAAAGTGCTAGGGAAATTCTGCAAATCTTCACGTTATTTATGACAACTCATAGAGTAGGGGCTTGCTATCAGCCTGGAAGGATATCTCTAACATTGTGATTCTTGAGCTTTGTAGTCTTAGGATCCCTTGACACTTAAAATTTTTGAGGACTCTCAGAACTTTCATTTATGTGGATTATATCTCTTAACAGAAAATTATTGTACTGGAAATTAAAATGAATAAAATACATTAAATGTTTTATTAATTGCTTTAAAAATAATAAATCTACTGTATGTTACATAACCTTTAAACAATTTTTTAGACTCTTTTTGGCTGTGCTGGGTCTTCATTGCTATACACAGACTTTCTCTAGTTGTGGTGTGTGGGCTTCTCATTTGTGGTGGCTTCTCTCGTTGCAGAGGACAGGCTCTACAAGACTTGACTTTTTTTTATTGAAGCATAGTTGATTTACGGAGAAGGTAATGGCAACCCACTCCAGTACTCTTGCCTGGCAAATCCCATGGACAGAGGAGCCTGGTAGGCTGCAGTCCATGGGGTTGCTAGGAGTCGGACACTACTGAGCGACTTCACTTACACTTTTCACTTTCATGTATTGGAGCAGGAAATGGCAACCCACTCCAGTGTTCTTGCCTGGAGAATCCCAGGGACGGGGGAGCCTGGTGGGCTGCCGTCTCTGGGGTCACACAGAGTTGGACACGACTGAAGCAGCTTAGCAGCATAGTTGATTTACAATGTTGTGTTAGTTTCAGATGTACAGCAAAGTGACTCAGTTTTATATATATACATATATATATACATATATATATACACACATATAAACACAAACATATATATACACATCAGTTCATTTCAGTTCAGTCACTCAGTCGTGTTGGACTTTTTGTGACCCCATGAACCACAGTACATATTATTTTTTATACATATTTATATGCATATATACATATTATTTTTCAGATTCTTTTCCATTACAGGTTATTACAAAATATTGAATATAGTTCCCTGTGCTATACAGTAGGTCCTTGTTTTTATATTTTATATTATATAAACTTTTAATTTAAAATAGTTACATCTTCCAAAAAGAAAAAAATATAGTGAAAAAAGAGTGGTTTTGTTCTACAGTTTTGCAAATCTCTTTAACGTCTGGATCATGAAAGACAGCTGGATTCTCATAACTACATCTGCATAGTCTAGAGCAATATCATATATCATGTAACCTCTGGAAAATTCAAGGTTTGTTCATGACAGAATGAGAGGGATAAAGACATTTAAGCATTATTATGAAAATAGTTTTGATCTCACAGATCCTCTGAAAGGGTCCCAGGGAACTCCAGGATTTGTGGACCACACTATGAGAACCCCCAATGTCATGCTATGCCACAGGCTCTGTTTTGCCCTATTTATCATTTTTATTAATTATTAATGATATTTTGTAATTAATTTTCTGAACTGAACTACAAAGTAATTGATGTTCACCAGTTTTGCAGATGATACAAAGCTGCAAAGGGATTATTATAAAAGGTGACAGAGTAAAATATTTACAGTAGTTCAGCAGACCAGAATCAAATAAAATTAAAAAGTGAAATGATCTGCATTTACATTTTACTTTATTTTTGATCAGTTGCACATGTACTAGAAGCTTAGGCTGGGAAACACTGGCCTCACAGCAGTTTGTATGAAAAAGATCTGGTGGTTTAGGTCAACCACAGGCTAAATATGAACCAACAGCTTACAACATAATGTTAAGCAGTATCGATAAAAGTGCAACCATTGAGCTGCAACAAATAGGCAGGGTTCTTTTCTTGGAGGAGGGGTGGGAGAGGATGGAGTTATTACAGTTTCTTTGCTCAACCTCCGACCTGGATTCCCCAAAAGTGCAAATTGAGTGCATAGGAGGCAGGCGGCATTTGTGCTCTGCTAACAATGTGGTTTGAAAAGCTTAAAGTAAAAAATGCCAAATCTACAAACAAAAGTTGTCTTGAGTCCTACAGGCCTCCATACCCAAAAGGATAAGGACATCCATCCCTCTATTTTGGACCTGCAAGTCTCCAATACAGTGCCCAGCCCCAGTCTGCATCAAGGGGGCATCTCTGTCCAGGAGGTGGCTTCAGGCTGCTTGTGGGAGGTGCTTTCAGATTTCCTTTGACTTGCTGAAATGGATCACCCCAGCAGTCACTCTGGCCACTTGCCCCTGTCCAGTGGGCCCTCTGCTTCTGGGAGACACTCTAGATCTATCAGCATCACCTTGAAGCTGTCCTCAACATCACCCTTCTGAACTTGACTTGATCACCTGGGTGAGGCTCAGCTCTTCCTGGCCTGCCCCAGAGTGGGAAAGGGCCTTGGGTCCTTCCTGCCTGTTGCATCTTTATGCCCTTGTAAAGTGGTTCCACCTTCTCCCTCTTGGGTCAAGAAACAAGCTTAGAAGTGAGAAGGATGACTCCAGTTGGCATTCACCTCATAGAAAATGATGGCTTCTCTTGCTCTGCTTGTCTGAGTCAGTCTTGACACCCTTCTAGTCTGGGCAATCCACAGTAGAGGATTATTAACAATTCCAGAGGTTGATAGAGGTGGTTCTGTCTCTGGAGTCAGATGAAGGTTCAAATCCCAGCTTTGCACTTGCTAATTGCATGACCTCTGCACTAATTACTCAAACTCTATGAACCTCAGCTTCCCTATTTATAGAATGAAGATGATAATATTGGGTATCATGAAAAATGAATGAGATAATCCATGTAAAGTGCTTATCATAATATCTGACACATGATTGTTCATTTAATATTATTGTATACATTACACTTTATATCAAAAAAATTTTTTTTTTGGAAATAGAATCTGAAGAGATGCCTTTCTGCCTACAACAAAGGCCATCAATGTTATCTGACCAGAAGTGGTGCTCCTGGGCCATTGGACCACTGGGCCACTGGGCCAGAGGCATCTCCTTTTGAGGGGGGTAGTTCTGCTCTATATTTGCATAACTAAAAGTCCCCTTAAGCAGTTTCCCTAGAGTGAAAATGGATTAACGTCAGCTTTGAAATGACAGTTTTTCATTTCCTCCCCTCCTATCAAGGCATCAGAGATTTGAGAGTCAAGTTTCAATGGAGCTCCAACTCCGAGTCTGTGTGTGTCCCCAACCACAGGAGAGCTCAGCCCCAAGAAGCCACTGTCCCTTCATTCAGCCATGCCTGTGCCTGACCCAGCCAGGCCCAGGGCAGGAGTGCAAATGGACGTCCATAGACCATATATCTAACATTTAAAAGTTATAAGTCAATATAGGGAACTGAATTACCAGTCAATACAGGGAAATGAACTGTATTCAATATTGTGTATTAACCTATAATGGAAAAGAATCTGAAAAAAGAATAATACATATTCTTTTTTAACATATATTCTTATATATATAGTTATATATGTATGGTTATATATATATATAGTTATATATTTATGGTTATATATATATATATATATATATATATAGTTTTATATATGGTGCTTCCCTGGTGGCTCAGACAGCAAACAATCTGCCTGCAATGTGGGAGACCTGGGTTTGACCCTTGGGTTGGGAAGATCCCCTGGAGAAAGGAATGGTTACACACTCCAGTATACTTTCCTGGAGAATCTCATGGACAGAGGAGCCTGGCAGGCTACAGTCCATGGGGTAGCAAAGAGTCAGACACAACTGAGTGACTAACACTTTTCACTTTTCAGTTTTATATATATATACACTTTTATTTATTAATTTCATTTTCTTTTCAAATTATTCCTATGATAATTTTATTTTTTTATTTTTAATTGAAATATAGTTAATTTCCAATATTTTATTAGTTTCAAGTGTACAGAAAAGTGATTCAGCTTTATATATATATACATTCAGTTTTATATATATATACATATATATATTCAGTTTTGTATATATAACTGAATCACTTTTCTGTATACTTGAAACTAATAAAACATTGTAAATTAACTATACTTCAATTAAAAAGTAAAATTATCATTTGAAAAGAAAATTAAATAAGTAGAAATCATAAGTCAAGCTAAGAGACTTATTAGATAAAATATAGTCTATCCTCTGTGCCTAGAGATTGTCACACTAAGTGAAGAAAGTCAGAAAGAGGAAGACAAATAACATATGGTATCACTTACATGTAGAATCTAAAATATGACAAAAATGAACTTATCTATGAAACAGAAACAGACTCACAGACAAAGAGAACAAACGTACTTGCCAAGGGATGGGGCATGGGAAGTGACGGTTTGGGAGTCTGAGGTTAGCAGATGCAAACTATTATATATAGAATGAATAAACAACAAGGTCCTAGTGTATAGCACAGGGAACTATATTCAATATCCCGTGATAAACCATAATGGAAAAGAACGTGAAAAAGAATATGCACGCCTATGGCTGATTCATGCTGATGTTTGGCAGAAACCAACACAATACTGTAGAGCAATTATCCTTCGATTATAAATAAATAATAAATAAATGAAAGTGTATATATATATACATATCTGTGTGTGTATGTGTGGATCACTTTGCTATATAGCAGAAACAACATTGTAAATGAACTATCCTTCAATAAAATACATTTAAATATCTATGTACATACATATAGACTATGTTCCTACCTTGAGAAATAGACCTTCAGAACAACCAGGAGGTCCTGGCTCTAATTTAGAATTCCTGGACTCCTTAGAGCTTCTCTCCAGAATGCGGAGGTGGAGGCAGGGCTGGCCTTCCCTTCTTCTAACCCTGCACCTCCACCCCGTCCTGCACGGGGTCTCGGGGGCATGCTTGTGACCGCCTCAGCAAGCACATCTAGGTTCCACTACACACCCAGACTTCAGGCCTAGGGATGCACACATAGGTGAGCCAACCTGTCCTTGGGATGAGGGGCCCACGAAAGAGGCCCTTGAAGGCCATGGAAGAGGGTGAGGGGCATTGCAAAAGGAATTCTAGGATCCCAGGTACATGGACTTGAGGGGAGAAGCCTGGTGGACACATATTCTCTGCTTCCTATAGGAAGGGGCAGAGCATGGGAGGGCCACAGCAGGGGTCTCTAAAGTGCAGGCCCAAAGTTGGAGCCCTTCTTGCTCTTGTCTTAGCATGCATTACACTCAGTGACTGTTTATTGACCATTTACTACAGGCCGGACACTGTGCTGCATATCAAAGCTGCTGTAGACAAGAAGACTGAGTGGTCTCTGTTCTCAAGGATCTCAGACTATTCAGGGGAGTTGAGCAATAAAGAAAGGAGAAAACAAATAGCAAATATTTATACATTTGGGGGGAAAAACACACTGTGAGAGAGGGAGCTGCTTGGGTTTGGGTGCAGGTGACCCAGGCTGAGGAACGGGGGATGAGAAACAGGGGAGAAGGGAGTAGAGGGAAGAGTACTGAGTTCAGATGGAACCGAGGACAGACCTGAGTTGAGAGGGGAGTGTGCGGGGAGGAGAATGGGGAGCGCCTGGGGATGAGGCGGGAGGTGGGCAGCGGGCCAGGCCACATCCAGGAGTTTGGATTGTACATAAGGAGTATTAAGAAGGGCGAGACTTCACTTACACTCTAAAAGTCTCACTCTCGCTGCTGTGAGAAGAAAGGATTGTGGGGTGCAGAGTGGAAGTGGGGAGACCAGTTAAGAGGTGGAGGCGGCAGCTCAGGTGAGAGATAATGGTGGCGGGAGTAAGATGAGGCTGCGGGGAGGGAGATGAGGATACAGACGGAGGCCGAATCCAAACGCCTTTGTGATGCTCAGAGGCAGGTGAGTTTGAGGAAGAAGGAAGCATCAAGATTGAGTGGCCTCTTTCCCTCCTGTCACAGACATGTCCTGTTTCAGTCACAGCTGCCTCTTCTCCATGAAATCCCTCTGACGGATGTTTTAAAAGGCTTAAATAGTCAAACCTGTTAACATTTGCCTCTGTGACATTTTCCCTATCATTTTCTTTCTTAAAAAAAAAAAAAAAAAAGAGTTTACAGTGAGAGAAGGAGAAATATATTATGACATCCCTTAGGTGTGAAATCTAAAAAGAAATGATACAAATGAACTTACTTACAAAACAGAAAGAGATTCAAAGACTTAGAGAACAAATTTATGGTTGCCCAGGGAGAGGGGAGGAATAGTTAGGGAGTTTGGGATTGTCAGGTACACACTGTTATATTTAAAATGGATAACCAACAAGGACCTACTGTAAATTCATTATATCGTTTTTCTTTTTTTTTAATAATTTATTTTGGGCCATGCTGGGTCTTCATTCCTGCATGGGCTTTTCTGTAGTTACAGCGAACAGGGGCTACTCTTCATCAGAGTATACGAGCTTCTCTTTGTGGTGACTTCTCTTGTTGCAGAGCAGGGGCTCTGGAGCACACCCTCAATAGTTGAGGTGCATGGGCTTAGCTGCTCCGAGACATGTGGGATCATTCTGACCCAGGGGTTGAATGCGTGTCTCCTGCGTTGGCAGGTAGATTCTTTCCCCCTGAGCCACCAGGGAAGCCCTTGTTATATCTTTTTTTTTTTTTTTTCAATATTTTTGTGTATATATTTGGCTGCACTGGGTCTTAGTTGTGGCATGTGGGATCTAGTTCCCTGACCAAGGATCCAACCTGGGCCCCATGTATTAGGAGGTTGGAGTCAGCCTCTGGACCACCAGGGAAGTCCCTATCTCATCGTTTTTTAATTCTCAAGTCCTTTATCACTTCAAAACTTTATATAATTTAGCTATAATTTCTTTTCCTTTTTCAGATTGGAAATTAATCTTACAAGGTAGTATTCTTCAAACTGTTGATGGCTACTCATAGGTATTGTGAGGTCAGCTTACTGGGTAGGAGCAAGAATTTTCTTTCTAATAGGATAGACTGAACTGAACTGAACTGTTCCATTGGTCTTTCTCTGAATTCTTGCTCCATTGTGGCACAGTTGTTATCATTGTGCTTGTTCATTGAACAGCTGTTAAGGGCTAAGCATTGTGCTAAGTGCTTTGCACCCAGCTGATACTCAATATTATAAGTTTGTGGAGAATGGATACCTGTATTGTGTATGGCTGAGTCCCTTTGCTGGCTACCTCAAACTATCACAACATTGTTAATTGGCTATTTGTGTGCTCAGTCATGCCAGACTCTTTGCAACCCCACGGACTGTAGCTTTCCAGGCTCCTCTGTCCAAGGGATTTCCCAGGCAAGAATACTGGAGTGGGTTGCCATTTCCTCCTCCAGGGGATCTTTCAGATCCAGGGATCAAACCCCTGTCTCTTGCATCTCCTGCATTGGCAGGCAAATTCTTTACCACTGTGACACTTGGGAAGCTCCAATATAAAATAAAAAGTTAAAAAAAAAAACAAAAACAATACTCTAAATGGTATTCTTCTCCCCACTCTCCTAGATAAGGACATTGAGGCTACAAGATGTTAGAAATCTTTCCAAAGGTGACTATATTAGTCCATTCAGGCTGCTACAACAAAGCACTGCAGTTTGTGTGGCTTAAGCAACAGAAATTAATTTTCTCACAGTTCTTGAAGCTGGAGCGTCTAAGATCAAGGTTCTGACAGAGTTTGGTTTCTGGTGAGGGCTCTCCCCCTGGCTTGCTGATGACCTGCTTCTTGCTGTGTTCTCTCATGACCTCTCCTTCATTCTCAGGCATGGAGGGAGACAGACAGAGAGATCTCTTTCTGGGTGCAGTCACACTGGGGGTTAAGGCTTTGTTTGACATGTGAATTTGGACATGTCCAGGAAGTGGTAGAAGTTGTTGTTGTTGTTGTCAGTAAGTTGTGTCTGACCTTTGCAACCCCATGTACTGCAGCATGCCAGGCTTCTCTGCCCTCCACTATCTCCTGAAGTTTGCTCAAGGAAGGAAACGCAAGGAAGTGGTAGAGCCAGATTCAATGCCTGGCTGCTTCCTCCAGAACCTGAATTCTTACTTATCACCCATTGCTCTCTGACAGGGCAAATCTCATCTCATTCTTTTTATTTTCTTTAAAAAAAAAAAAAAAAGAGCTATTCTTGGCCCTTTATTCTTTCAGATGAATTTCACAAATCACTTTGACACATTCTGCAGTGGTGCAAACAGATGTCTTCACACCGCTGAGTTGCCCCATCCAGGAATGTGCTACGTGCTGTCTGTCAGGGAAGTCACGTGCTTATCTTCATGCTGGTCTCGCACATATTTCTCGTCAGGGGGTTTTCTGAGGCGATTTTATTTTTAGTTTAGTGCTTCTCAAACTCTGATGTGCATACCATCACCTGGGAATCTTGAAAAGCAGACTCTGAGTCAGCAGGCCTGGGGCAGAGTCTAGGACTCTGCATTTCTAGCAAGCTCTGGGGTGATGCTGCTTTGGCGCTGGGGCCCACACGCTGATCACTGAGACTGTGGTCGTGCTATTTGGGATGGGATTATTTCATCTAATATTTTAGAACCTGTTACTGTGATTCTCTAGAAGAGCTAATGATTTTTTATGTGGCCAGTTTTGCATATTCTTCCCTCCCAGAGTCCGGCAGGCTTGCTTGTTGCTGTGGAGACCAGCTGGAGCTGCCAGGGTCAGGAAGAGGGTCTAGGGAGAGGGGACCATCACACCTAAGCTAAAAAAGGATGTATGGCATCCATGCCTGGAAGTCTAGGTAACTGGGACCAGTTGCCTGGCAGCAGCCACCCTCCCACCCGCACCTCTTGTGATATTACCCTTCCATGTGATTTAGACTCAGACCCAGCAAATTGTAGAGCTTGGTAGAGAGTCCAGTAGATGCTCAAGGAATACTTGCTGGGTGAATGACTCTGGGGCAATCCTATGCCCCGCCCTCAATAAACTATTCTTGCTGTTGGGGAAACTGAGGTCCAGAGGGCGGTCCTGTTTGAGCTAAATTATGGGCCTGACGAGCATAAGAACTCAAGTTCTTGACCTCTGCTCAGAGGTCCACCTTACTCTTGGCCTGAGAGACATCAGAGAAGCTCAATCCAAGATCAGCACACAGAGCTGAGAAGAGGCCTTCAAGATCATCTCACCCAGGGCATCCTAACGAGAGATGTGTCAGAACCATCAAGTTCCTGGCTGGGCCTTGCCCCGCAGAGTCTTATTCAATAGGTCTGTTGTGCGCAATACAGACTCTGAACAGTCCCCAGGTGGGTGAATCAGGTATGGAGCCAGCTTGGGAACCACTGTCCTGACCCAATCCTCTTATTTCACTGATCAAGCTACAAGGCAAGCCCCAACATCTCTCAAGTTAAAGCCCTTAAAGAACGGGCTTTCCTTCTCTCACACAAACATTTGTTGACTTGTTACTGTACCTGGAAAAATGGGATGCCAGGTCTAGCTGCCAAGGCAGCCTCGGACCCTGCGACTCTCCCCCTCCCCTCTCTCCCGATCAGGAAGCCCATGGTTGGATATGGTTCCAACTTCCTGAAGCTCAGGTCTTCAGGTGATTACTACAGAATGGTTCTGTGTGGCTATTAGCAAGTTGCTTCCCTTCCCAGCCTGTTTCCTCTTCAGTAAAACAAGAGAATTGGGTCAGGACAGTGGTTCCCAATTATTCTTGCCTGGGAAATCCCATGGACAGAGGAGCCTAGTGGGCTACATACAGTCCATGGGGCCACAAAATTTCAGACACAACTGAGCAACTAAACAACAACAAAATAGTGACAATCATAGTAATTTCCTCAGAGGATTTTGTTGTGAAGGTTAAATGAATGCATTTCCTTGACCTCTGAACCTTGTGCCTTAGGCCAGAATCATTCATCTCTTCTGCCTACACTCACTACCTCTGCTTTAAATACTTCCTTCCAAATTTCCATCTTGAGCTCCTTCCTCTCCTCTGATCTCTACATTTCAATACTCAGCTGCCTGATGGACTACTCGTCTTGGACATCTGATAGATATCTTAAGCTTGACATGACCCACACTGAACTCTTCATCTCCCTCCCTAAACCTGCTCTTTCCCAGGTTTTCTGTCTCAGGTAATGGCAACTCCACACTGCTACCTGCTCAGGCCAAAGCCCTTGGAGTCACCCATTCGCAAATTACATCAGCCTTTCCTGGAATCTGATCACGTCTCACCACCTTCACTATAACCACACTGGCTCATGTCACTGTCACCTCTTACCTGGACTAATGAAATAGCTTCTTGGTGTCCCTGCTTTCATTTTTATTCTCCTCACGCCTATTCTTTTTTGTTTTTTTATCCCCAAGTCTACTTAAAAAAATTTTTTTTAATTTTATTTTTGCTGTGCTAGGTCCTCATTGCTGCACACGGGCTTCCTCTAGGTGTGGTGTGCTGGCTTCTTATTGCAATAGCTTCTCTTGTTGCGGAGCACAGGCTCTAGGCACGTGGGCTCAGTAGTTGCTGCTTGCGAGTTCTAGAGCTCGGTCTCAGTGGTTGTGGTGCAGGGGCTTAGTTGCTCCGCAGCATGTGGGATCTTCCTTGACCAGGGATCGAACCCACGTCCCCTGCATTGGCAGGTGGATTCTTATCCACTACGCCACCAAGGAAGTCCCTCCAAGTCTATTCTTAACATAGCAGCCAGAGTAAGCCTATTTTCTTGCCTAGAGAATCCCAGGCATGGCGGAGCCTGGTGGGCTGCCATCTATGGGGTCACACAGTTGGACATGACTGAAGCGACTTAGCAGCAGCAGCATAAAGGTCATATTATGATACTCTTCTGCCCCAAACTCTCCAGTACTTCCCAGTTCAGTGAAAAGTGAAAGTATTAGTTGCTCAGTCATGTCAGAGTCTTTGTGACCCCATGGACCGTAGCCTGCTTTTGTCCGTGGAATTCTCCAGGCGAGAGTACTGGAGTGGGTAACTATTCCCTTCTCCGGAGGATCTTCTTGACCCAGGGATCAAACCCAGGTCTCCTGAACTGCAGGAAGATTCTTTACTGTCTGAGCCACCAGGGAAGCCTCCAAAAGTACTAACCAGGTCCCACCCCTGCTTAGCTTCTGAGGCCAGATGAGATCAGGCGCCTTCAGGGCAGTATGGCTGTAGACTCCCCGTTTAGAGTCAGACTCAAAGGCCTTGCGGGACGTATGAAGTTGTATACAATCTGGTCCCACCATCTCTGCTGTTATCTTCTTTACACTTTGCTCACTTTGTTGCAGTCAGACCAGCCTTTTACATGTTCCCCCCCACCCCGAATCTTTGTATTTGCTAGCAGAGGCCTGGAACATTTTTACCCCAAGTTATCCTCTTGGCTCACTCTTGTAACCTTCAAATCTTCACCCAGAAGTCTCCTTCTGAATGTTACATATTTCCTGGCAGCTCCAGCCCTCCCCGTCTTCCTTTCCAGCTTTACCTTTTTTAATAGTACATGTGTCCTTCTCACAAACTATTTATCTAATGCGCTATCTAATTTTCTTATTTATTTTGCCTATTTTCTGCCTTTCACCTTTAGAAAGTAAGCTCTGTGAAGACTGGGATCCTTGTCTATTTTGTTCACTGCTACATCCTAAAACAACCTGGCATACAGTACTGAATTCACTCCTGATAATAACTGTGAATACATTTAGGTTATATCTAGCCACTCTAGTTATTCTTTTATCATTTTGGAAACAGTAAGAGTCTGGAAAAAGAACAATTTTAAGCATTGACATTTCTTGCTAAAAATCTACAAACAATGCTTATGAGAGCGTGCTAAATGAAAAGGCTACAAAATCACACAGATACTGTGATTACAAATTTGCAAGATATGTAGAAGAAAAAGTTGCATTAGTTTTCATTGTAACATTACAAGGAATTTCTTGCTATTTTCCAATTTCATTTAAAATTGTCTCTAAAAACAAAAGTTTGACTTACTGAAATAGGAACAACTTGACATCCTTTACAGAAAAATGAAGCAAAGCTTACCTTATCTTTTTGGCAGTACCTGGAACAGGTCTGGAGAGAAGGGAAAGCACATTGTTGGTCTTGATCATAGGGCTTTTTCTGTAAATCATTTATAAAATAACTGTAAAATAACTGTATATACAGTGTTCATATACTGTATAATTAGATTTAAAAAATAAGCCTGGAAGAAGCCTCTTTAGAAAAAAAAAATCTGGTCTATAGGGGAGACTCCAACACGAAACAAAACTCCCGTTCTTTAAGTCCTGAAACCAGGAGTGCAATTTAAGTTAAAAGACAGTGGGTTCGAGTCCCAGCCCAGAAGTTCAAGTCCCATTCTGAGTTTTGGCTGGGTTCAAGTCGCATCTGAGGTGTGCTTGGGTTTGAGTCACAGTGTGAGCCGTACGGTTTCACAAGGGTCCTCTGGCCAGCAGCTCAGCGGCCTCTGGACAGCAGCAAGGCAGGTTTTGCTCCAGGGTGCACCCCCATGTGCCACATCCCAATGCCCTAGTCTCAGATTACAGGAAGGAGACTCTCAGCAGCCTCCTGTGCCGCCAGTCTGAGAACCTTCTGTGATATGTTCCAAACTCAGACCATCTCACAGGAGGAACTGGGTGCATGTGAAACCATGGAACCCAGACTGGGACTTGAACCCATGATCTTTTAATTACAATCACTCACCTGGTCTCAGGACTTAACAAAGCTCAGGTTCTTGATGTCTCATCACAGAAATAATGCAGTGAGAGACTGACAGGCAAGAAGTGGATTTATTTAGAGAGAAAGACTCCACAGAGTGTGGGTGAGAGGTACCAGGGTATGGGGTTGTCAGTTTTTATAAAGGTGGGTAATTTCATAGGCTAATGAGTGGGAGTAGTCCAGCTATTTGGGAGGAAGGGGTGGGGATTTGCAGAATTGGGCCACCACCCATTTTTTGGCCTTTTATGGTTAGCTCAGGACTGTCACCTGCGGGTGGGTCATTCAGATGCTAATGTTACAATGAGGATATAAAGAGGCTCAAGATTATGGATGTGAGAGATGGACCCTAAAGAAGGCTGAGTGCTTTCTTTGGTGAATTGATGCTTTTGAGTTGTGGTGCTAGAGAAAACTCTTGAGAGTCCCTTGGACAGCATGGAGATCAAACCAGTCAATCCTAAAGGAAATCAACCCTGAATATTCACTGGAAGGACTGATGCTGAAGCTGAAGCTCTAATACTTTGGCCACCTGATGCGAAGAGCTGACTCTGATCAGGAAAAGACCCTGATGCTGGGAAAGATTGAGGGCAGGAGGAAAAGGGATGAGATGGTTGGATAGCATCACTGATTCAATGGACAAGAATTTGAGCAAATTCTAGGATACAGTGAAGGAGAGGGAAGCCTGGCGTGCTGCAGTTTCTGGGTTGCAAAGAGTCAGACAGAACTTAGTGATTAAACAAGTCAAATCTTCCACCATCTTGGGCCCAGTTGATTCTAACCAGTTTTTGTCATGTCCTATTACTTTGCCAACAAAGGTCCATCTAGTCAAGGCTATGGTCTTTCCAGTGGTCATGTATGGATGTGAGAGTTGGACTGTGAAGAAAGCTGAGTGCCCAAGAATTGATGCTTTTGAACTGTGGTGTTGGAGAAGACTCTTGAGAGTCCCTTGGACTGCAAAGAGATCCAACCAGTCCATTCTGAAGGAGATCAGTCCTGGGAGTTCTTTGGAAGGACTGATGCTAAAGCTGAAACTCTAGTACTTTGGGCACCTCATGGAAGAGTTGACTCATTGGAAAAGAATCTGATGCTGGGAGGGATTGGAGGCAGGAGGAGAAAGGGACGACAGAGGATGAGATGGCTGGATGGCATCACTGACTCAATGGACATGAGTTTGAGTGAACTCCGGGAGTTGGTGATGGACAGGGAGGCCTGGCGTGCTGCAATTCATGGGGTCGCAACCTCCAGTTTCACATGGAAGTTGTAAAGGCCAGTTTGGGCTCCTTCTGCCCTATCCCCAGGCACCTCCCCAGCCATTGTCTTCCCCCACTGCTCAGCCTGAGGAGCCCTCTCTTTGCTGCTGACCAGGGCTCAGCCTCCCTGGCCAATCTCCAGGACAGAGAATTCTACAGCTGTGCAGCCTTGGCCCATGTCCATTTTCTGGCCACTGCACTGATTCATAAGACTCCATGACTTGTGGCTTTCTCTTCCCCACCCTAGACCTGATAAGGACAAAAAGCATTGTTTCTTTTCTGGCTCAGCCGTCAAGCACAGGGTGACTGCCCCTCTGCACAAGCTGAGCCTCTCTTCCACCGCTGCCTCCACAGTCTCCCCTCCACATCTAGCCAGAAGCCCTGGAAGATCACAGGGCTGGATCAACCACTTAGGAAACGAGTTTCTCTGCCTGAAGCTGAACAACCGTAACAGCAACAGCTTACATTCCTTTAGTTTCTAGAAGTAGAATTCTAGATTCCAGAGGCTATTGACTCAATTATCGTGCATGTGTTCGTCCATCATTCATCAAATCTCTGTGGACTACAGACTCCTCTGCCTTGTGTGCCTGGCACTGTGCTAGGTCATAATCTAGCAGGACCCTTGTGCGGATGTCTCTGCTACAAAGAGGAACAAGGCAAATGCCCCACCCCACGCCACCCCACCTAAAAGAAGCAGTTAAAAAAAACGTCACTCTCACTTGGCTAAGTGGTCAATGACTTTATTGAACACTACTGCTTTCCTGTATTGATATTTATCCTCACAATACAATTTTGAGGTAGGTATTAGATCACTTGGGCTCAGCGGGGAAAGAATTCACCTGCAATGTGGGTTTGATCCCTGGGTCGGGAAGATCCCCTGGAGAAGGACATGGCAACACACTCCAGTATTCTGACCTGAACAGAGGCCAGAATCCCATGGACAGAGGAATCTGGCAGGCTACAGTCGATGGGGTCGCAGAGTCCACGATTCAGTGACTAAAGATCCCTTGCACAAGGGGAAGAAGATGGAGACGTTCCTAAGGTCACACAGCTACTGAGCCTGTGTTCTTTCTCCTGACCTTGCTGGCAGTCCCAGGATAAACACTGCAAGCTCAGTCCACAGAAAGACTCAGGGAAAGCCAACCCCCTGGGGCCCTACCCAGATTTCCCACCTCTCCTTCACTGGCTCCACTCTCATTCCCTCTTCATTCCTTCATTCAGTGAGTCAGTCAATCAAAGACAATTATTGAGCACCTACTAGGTGCAAAGCTCTTTGGGGCAGTGGGGAAACGGCTCATAAAAGATTTGGTCACCAAAAATTCTCATAGCCTAATAGAAGAGTATACATAAAGAATTATGATGCCAGGTGAAAAGTGAGAAATGTAGATAAAGTGCTAGATCAAGTACAAGGAGGAAAAAATTACTCTGAATTAGGAGAATCTTTGCGGAGAAGGGGCACTGAGATGGGCCTTGAGGATATTCAGTTTTGGGTCCAGCAGAGATATGGGGGAAGGACTTCTGAGATTAAAGGAAACACATTCAATAAAAGGCGGGAAGGGATGGAGAAAGGAAGGGAAAAAACTATAGGAGTCTGTGTGTTTGGAAGATGATGTGCCTGAAGGGGAATAATAGCAGGCTAGAGTTCTAGAAATAGACAGTGGAGGGACTTCCCTGGTGGTCCAATGGTTAAGAATCTGTGCTTCCAATGCAGAGGGTGTGGATTTGATCTCCGGTAGGAAACCAGATCCCACATGCCATGTGGCATGCACCCCACCTCTAGAAATAAAGAAATAGACTGTGGACATTCTCTAAATATTTACTACCTGAAAAACAGTACATTTGGGCCAGATTACAGAGACCAAAAATGCCAAATTACAGAATTTGGTGCTTGTTTTCTTGCTGACAGGGAGCCATTACGGGATTTTCCCAGCATCCCTCTTTGATGGGTAAGGCCAGGTGTCTGCCCCATCTTGGCCTCTCCCAGCCTCCTCCTCAGCAGCTGGAACCACAGTGTCAGCAGCCCTGTCCCCCGCTGCTGTGTCATCGTTTACTCTCTTTTAAGTGCCTGGCCCACACCCAGCAGCCCCCACACAGAAGCCCAGAAGGCTTCCTTCCTGGGGCAGCAGGGCCGAGTCATTTGGAAACCTCTCTCTGATGAGCTCCGTGATCAAGGTGCTGATATGGCAGGTGGGCCTGCCTCACCGTGTCCCCAGTCTCGGAGGTGAACGCGGCGGTGAGTTTCGTTGGCCCATCACCTCCGCCTCGGCCCGGTTCACTTTCACTGCCAGAGACGGAGACAGAGAAGGTGTGATGTGGATGCCTTTGACTATGCCCACTCAGGGTCCTGTTTCTCGTTTCCTGCCTTTGCCTTTCAAGTCTGCTCTGTCCTGCCCGCCCTATTCTGGGCCATCCCAGGCCAGGCCCCTCACCTACCCCCTTACTGACCTTACTGACCTTCCTTGCTCTAGCCTCACTGTAGAGGCTCTGAGGACGTGCTGGCAGGGAAAATGAACTTTTTGCCACTTTTCATCTCTAGAACAAGCAGGCTAACTGCTTCCCTGGGGGCCGGTTCATCTCTTGCTCCCTGGCAGGCAGAGCACTGGGTCTGGAGTCAGAACTGACTGGGCTTCCTTTCCTACTGGATAGACTCAAGCAACTCATGAGACTGGCTGAGCCTGGGTTTTCTCAGGACATAAATATACTGTCGACACTATGTATGATTGGATAACTAATGAGCCTACTGTAAGGCTCAGGGAACTCCACTCAGTGCTCTGCGGTGACCTAAATGCAAAGGAGATCCCCAAAAGAGGGCATATATGTATATGCATAGCTGATTCACTTGGTCCTCCCTGGTGGCTCAGGGGTAAAAGAATGTGCCTGCAATATAGGAGACACTGGTTCAGTCCTTGAGTCAGGAAGATCCCCTGGAGGGGGAAACGGCAACACACTCCAGGATTCTTCCCTGGGAAATCCTATGGATAGAGGAGCCTGGCAGGCTACAGTCCATGGGGGTCACAAGAGTCAGACATGACTTGGCAACTAAATCAACCACCACCACCATAGCTGATTCACTTTGCCATACAGTAAATACTAACACAACATTGTAAAGCAACTATAGCCAAAAAACGTTAATTTAAAAATAAAAGTAAAATAAATAATTAAAAAGTAATTGAGGGAAAAAAAAAAAAAAAAAGAGTTGAAGAACTCCTGGCTGGTTTTCTCCACAGGCTTGAGATGAGGTCCTTCTGAGACAAAGCATGGGAAATGACTTCATAAACTGTAAATTAATCTGGGAGTATTCTGATTGCCATTATTAGTTTGCAGAGACTGAGTTCACATTATTGTTCTCTTTCAGGGAATCTTGTTCCTTTCCTTCAGATCACTCTTATAAGATACCATAACTACTGAGCAAATTGTTGGCTTGTTGATGGCCGGCCTCCTCTCCAGAGTGTAAGTTATGTGTGCAATGGGCAGAAATCATGTTTAGGGTTGTTTCTTTTTATCTTCCCAGTATTGGATGCAGTGCAAGCCTAAAGAATAATGATTTGAGCACCCATTACCCATCCTCCCGAGAGACACCTGGGAGGCTGGCCTGTCTTGCTCACTGCTTCCCCTTGGCATGTAGTAGATGAGTAAGTGTTTTTTGGAAGTTGAAATGAATAAACCTCCTTAAATTCCATCTTGTTGTGAAGTTCTGTTGCTGAAGAAGCTATCACGTTTCCCAGTTTCTCCATCTGTGATCCCAATGCCTAGAGAGGAGGCTCCCTGTGCCCCCTCAGAACCTACCTTCCTGGCCTCTTGTCCTTCTCACACATCTTCCTCAGCTCCAGTCCAGACCAGCTGCCCACCGTTCTCTCCGCAAGATATGATTGTACCTACCTGCAGACCACTGCTGGGGCTCAAACATTCCCTATTCCCTTCCCTCAAAGTCCTGCCTAAACTTCCTTCCTTTCTAAGCCCCTTTGACAAGTGTGTGTGTGTGTGTGTGTGTGTGTGTGTGTGTGTGTGTTTTGGCTGCGCCAGGTCTTAATTGCAGTGCACAAACTCTTAGTTGCAGTATGTGAGATCTAGTTCCCTGAGTAGGGATCAAATCCAGCCCCATCTACTTTGGGAGTGCAGAGTCTTAGCCACTGGACCACCAAGGAAGTCAGAGTGTGTGTGTTAATAGCAGTTTGTACCTATGCAGAATTTCTATTTGGAAAAAAAAAAGACATTTTACATCTATGATATCATTCAAGATAAATAGTAGCAAGATTGGCAGTGCAGGCACTTTATAAGCGTACAGATTAGGAAGTTAGGCACAGAGAAATTTTATTTGTAATTTCTATACCCAGGGATTGTACTTAACTTGTGGATCCATGAAAGCAATTTGGTGGAGTGAGTTCCACTGAAGAAAAAATGGAACAAGGAGAGAGAGACTAACAGACTGAGAGAGAAGCAGAGACAGAGGCAAGAGACCCAGAGCGAGGTGGGGAGGAAGAAAGGAAGGGTAGAAGATATGAGTAGTCACACTAAGAATAAGTAAAGACTAAGCAGTATTGGGAAAACGTGTGTGTATGTGTACACATGCCAACAAGTCTGTGATATAAGACATGTATTTCATACGATGGGCCACGGTCAAAGTGACTGGGTTACACAGTGTGCTGAAGGGTTACCCAGAAGGACTTAAGCTTCACAAGTTCTTGTGGAGGCCGAGATGGACAAGAGAGAGGCCAGAGATGGGAGCCATGACCTAAATTTCAGCAGTGCCAGCCTGGGGCCCAGGGAAGCCAGTGCTCTGGGGGAAGCCATCTGTGGGTTGTGGTTCCTACTATGTGAGGTGAGCTGTTCTAGAGAAGCCTCAGCCACGGCAGTGTTTGTGCGGAGAGGCTGAGAGCCGTGCTGGGTGGACTGGGCTGTGTTAGGGCCAGCCATCTCCAGGTGCCAGTACCGTGTAGCCTAGGGCAGCGCTTCTCAAAGTGTGGTTCCGGCCTGCAACTTCAACATCGCCTGGTCACTTGTTAAGAATTCGAATTCCCAGGTCCCATCCCAGACTTTGGGAATCAGAAAACCTGAGGGAGGGCCCAGCCATCTTTTTAACAAGCCTTCCCGGTGACTCTGAGGCAGAATGTTCGAGAACCACTTTCCTAAGGATGCCCTGTTCGGCATTCTGAATTTTATGTGTCTTGGAATATCTAGGCAGGTCTGGTCTAAAACCAGCCTTGTTGGAAAATAGAAATGCTGAGCCTCCAGTCCAGGCCTTTTGCTACAAAACCTGGCTTTCTTTCCACAGTCTACATGGCACATTCACACACAGGACGTGTAAAGGAATACTGGGTATATACTTCCTACACTGTGTGCCTTCCACACTGCTGGACTTGGCCTGCACTGGATTCAAATGCACACATGTATGTTGCTTTGAAAATGTAAGTTACACATGTAGATGAGTGTGCAGACTTGGGTGCATGCTGGACAAGGTGCTCCCAGCACAGAGCCTGAATCCTACCTCCCTCCGTCTTCACATCACCCCTCTGGATGGGGCTCAGCCGTGCTCAGCATGCAAGCACCTGATCCAGGCACCTGACTCCCTCTCTAACTCTGGCCACAGAGCCCGCCCCAGACCGAAGTTTCCCAGACACGCTCAAGGCCCCTATAACCTTGAGGCAACCTTGATGTACCTCCCCAGCACCTGCAGCTCATTTCCTCCCCGCAGGACTCCTACCTGTTATCTAATGAGAGAGGAGCTATGCGTGGGTGCTGGCTCCAACACTGAGAACCTTCACCACCCCACTTCCTGTGTTGATTTTTATTGTGCTTTTGGGTCACTGGTGACTGAGTGAGCTGTTAACACTCACAACTACTTCCCACTACTGCCTGAAGCTCAGTTTCCACATGTGTGATAATGTGATAAAAATACCTAACACATAAAGACTGTTCAGAGGACCATAGGAAATGATGTGTGCGAAGAGCTTAGCAGTTCATGGCAGACCTTTTGCTACCTGGTAAACAGCCCGTAAATTTAGGCAGAATTTCCCCCTCAGATGGCCAGGTAAGTGCCTGTCATTTGCAAAACTGAATCTCTGCGAGAAGGTCGTGTGGTCTGGTGGAGAGAACCCCGGGTTTGGTTTCAGACATTACTCTTCCTGTACTCATGAGGGAGGGACTGAGGGTCTGTCTCCTCATACCTCCCCCACCATAAAATGTGGCCATGGGCGATGCCAATACCTGCACAATGAGTTTTGAGGATTAAATAGAGTTAAATGTGAAAGTAAGGATAAAGATTATTAAAACTGTGCAACTTTGTAGATTGGTAAATACTGGACGAAAGTTACTGTTCTATTCTCGACAGATACCCAACACTTCCTTGGGCTGATTCACTAGGTGGGGACCTGTGGAGCTTTGTTCTGAACAGCTCGGGGAGACCCAGAGAAAGAACAGAACAAGATCTCAGTCCAGGTCAGACAGAGCCAGCATCCCAGGGTAGTGAAAGAATAGGGGAAAACCCCAACCCATTCCTTGCCCCCCAGACACTCTGCTTCACAACTTAACTTTTCTGTGGAATATAGGAAGTGAACTCCAAGACAAGTGATGGAGTCTAATATCTGAAATAAAGAGAAGCGATTAATCCATGAACTGTGAAGCAAAAATCACTGAGAAAAATCCACCTGAGCTGATATTAAGCCACCACCTTGCCTAAGGCAGACACAAGTGTACTCTTGTCAGAACCATCAGTGGTTGTTTTGTTGAGAAGCCTGGAAAACAGCACTGCCTTGGGTAGACTACCCATGGGTGGGGACTGGGATCCCACATGGAAGAAATATAAGCAAGCTGCATGCTGAAATAAAGTCTGGGCTGCCTTATCCGGAAATGTCTCCCTCACACACCAGTGGAACTCCTGCCATCTCCTCTTTAAAATCAAGGAGTCCCAGGCTAGGCACTGCCCTCTCTATTCTAGGGGGCTTAGTCTGACTTTATCTGTTTGAAGGTCATCTTTTCTTCTAGAGGCAGTTACTCTCTGAACCTTCTAAGGTAACATTAGAACTCATAGTCAGCAGGTATTTATTCATTTAGGGCAAACCCAGCTAACCATCAAAGGTCAGTGACTGGGACAAGTGGGCCCTGGGCACTTGCAGTATCTCCCAGCATCTGGAGAGATGGGAAGGGCCATCTGAATGGCCCAAGATGCACAGTAAGTTAAGGGACTGGAGAGGAGTTCAGGAAACAGACACAGGTTTCTCTTCTCCATAAAACCCAGGTCAGTCACTGAGAAGTTAGATGCGTTGCTGCCCACAGCATCATGGGGCAACCACAGCCATAGCCTGCCACCACATCTGAGGAGTCATCCTGAACCTCTTACCAAACCCCTCTTTTGAGCCTGCCACACATCAAAGTGAATGGAAAACCATGGGAAGAATAAGCAAGAAGGCCACAAGAGCAATTTCTACCTTGTCCAGTGTACACTCCAACCTCCTCCATCTTCTTGCTGCTGCCGCCCCCCGCCCCCCTGCCATACCATCATCGTCATCACCACCACCATAACCGCACTCATTGCATCTTGAGTAATTATTTCCACACACTTCTTCATGTGGTCCTCATCATCTCCCATGCCCCCTACCTTGCACCCTCCCCTCCAGGCACATCAGGTCACTCTATCCAACCATCCAGAGTCTAGCTCTTGTCCTTCATCCATGAAATCGTCCCTGAATTTTGAGAATGGTAGGTCTCTAATGGCATGAAGCAGGGTTCTGTTTTTGGCATTTGTCAATATTTCCCATCGGGACTTTTATAGGCCCAAGGATAGCAGGCTTATCTAAGTTAGCATCATATCAAAAAAGGACTGAATCAGGATTTCAAGTTTCCCTTTATAAGCTGAGATGATGGACTGTGTGTGCGTACTAAGTTACTTCAGTTGTGTCCAGCTCTTTGTGACCCTATGGATTGGGGCCCGCCAGGCTTCTCATCCATGGGATTCTCCAGGCAATAATGCTGGAGTGGGTCGCCATGCCCTTCTGCAGGGGATCTTCCTGACCTAGGGATCAAAACTGCATCTCCTGTAACTCATGCTTTGCAGGTGGATTCTTTGGTCTCTAATGGCTGAGCCAACAGGGAAGCCCAAGATGATGGACTGAAACCACTCAAATGAAATTTGTTAGGCATTTTGTCAAGGGGAATGGGAGCCCCCTAGAAAGGCCATTTTAATTACAGTTATGTAAGTATGGCGCAAGGAAACTTATCTTCCTGTATTTTGTCCTAGTGAGATTGTATCAAGACCATTAACCAGAAATCACACAGAGGTCAAAGAACAGATTGATTATGTTATCCTGTATTAAAACATGATCTCTTGAAAGGACCAAACTTCTCACCCTTGTTGATGTTTGACTAATACTGGGTGACCATCATGAGGACGTACTGACAGGGAACTTGAATTTGCTGGGGGTGGGGGAGGGGAGAAAGAGAATGGAATGGTTGCGCTTCCAAATTCCCTTCCTATTCCTACATGATTCTGTACATGTGTGTGTGTTAGTCTCTCAGTTGTGTCTGACTCTTTGCAACCCCATGGACTGTAGCCCACCAGTCTCCTGTGACCATGGGATTCTCCAAGCAAGAATACTGGAGTAGGTTGCCAATTCCTTCTGCAGCGGATCTTCCCTGGCCCAGGGATTGAAATGGGTCTCCCACACTGCAGGCAGATTCTTTACCAACTGAGCCACCAGGGAGATTCTGATCAGTTTCCTTAGAGTAGCACAAGCTAAATGGAATATATCAATGGCCTGGAGGGATAGAGATATTGGGATGGGGGGCTGGAAGAATGACAAGTGCACAAGGAACACCAGAGCAACCTCCTTGTAATGGTTTCAGGAATGGAAATGCAGAAGAGGAACTCTGCCCTTTGTCCTGAAATTCTTCCTCTTTTAAAAGCTGTTACTGAAGGCACTGAATGGAGATTGAGCAAAGAAAGACCTCAACATTAAATAGAGAGGCTGAAAACTCCTCAGGTTGTTGAATTCCAAGAAAGATGTATCTGTTGGGGATGGTGTGGGGGACAGAAAAGGGGCAGATGAATATGGAAGAAAAAGAGAAGGAGGGCACTAGAACAAGTAGAATCCCAGCAAATGGCAATTTGGCTGGAAGGGGAGGACGAGGTGGGGCCAGAAAGAGCACGTCATGTGTAGGTGCCTCTGTGTGTGTTCTCACTGATTCTGTATCATTGTGGACCCTTCCTGGAAGAAAAAGCACAGAGGTGAGCCTTGGAGGAGAAGTTGATCCATGTCTACAAAGGAGCTTCTTAAAGGTAGGGATCCACAAAACCCTTCAACTGCCCTTCAACTCAGGGCAGAGTTGAAGGAAAGGAAAAGGGTTCTGACAAGCCTGTAAGAGCAGGAGCCTGGTGCATTAGAGAAAATACTGAATATGGAGTCAGGAAGCCTGGGCTTCAAGTTGTAGCTCTGCCACCGCTTACCTGTAGGTCCTAAGGAAGTCACTCTGCTTCTCCAAGCATCAGAGTCCTCCCGTGTACAAGTCTACTCTAGCTGGGAAGTCTATGACATTTATCATTTATGTGCCAACCAAGTTCATTTATAGCTGGAACATCATTATTTTTGAGTCAGAAAATGACTCTTCTGTGGCTGTTTTTGCGCTTGGTGATTTGGGTAATTTCATTTTTGTCTGCCAGTAATATTTTAGTGTTGTTCCCTTTGAAAATTTCTAACCTATCTCTTTTGAACTGAGCTGGAACGGGAAGGGGTTTTGCCCCTGCCTGGACAAAAGGATGATGGCAAATAGGGTGTCCTAGTCTGCCTTGGACTGAGGGGTTTCCCAGGACCAGGGACTTTCGGTCCCAGGCACACTGGAGGCTGGGTTGCCATAGTGGTGAGAAAGATTAGGGCTGGGAGGCAGCTTGGAGGAGGGGGCCTGCAAGAGCTCGCCTCCTCCTGTTCCCTTTCTACGTGGAGTTTCCCACGAAGCACCCCCGACCAACCGGTGTGGTGGTTTTCATTACAAGGCGTAACTAGCTCCCTGTTGGGAGGCTGGTGGAGATACAGGGATGAGAAGTGAGGGGCAGCCTTCAGACCGGTCATAAGCCCCACCTGAGATAACTATTGCCAGGAAAGAAGCTGAAATGCTTGACTAGCACTGATGCTGTGGGGATTTTCCCTTTTTCTTCAAAAAAACAGAAAAGACCCAGTGGAAAAAAAAAAAAAGTGATGAGTTGTGAGACAGGCCTTGGGCCCTACGCAGCCCCAGGAGACAGCGCGCAGTTCATTTGTTTAAATTTGCAGCTGACGGCTGCCACCTCGCTATAGGCACCGAGCAGAGAAGCTCTCAAAATCAGACAGTGGCCGGTCGGCTGACATACTGCTACAACCATGAACTACCCCCTCACTCTGGACATGGACCTCATGAACTACAACCTGGAGGACCTGGTAAGTACAGACAGCTTGCCCAGGAATTCGAAATATCCTGGGCCCTGGGCCCAAGGGAAGACAGGATAGTCCCTTCCCGCAGCAGATCGGCAGGCTCTAGACAGGTTCCCTCGCCCCTGACTTTTAAGGTTTGATTTCTCATACATGGATGTAGCAGATAAATAGAGCTGATGCCTTAACATAGACATCCTTTATTTAGAGGGGACTGGAAGGATGAGTTTAGGTCCTGCATCCTCCCTGATGTGTTCTGGGACCTAGAACAAGTCACTTTGCCTCTCAACTCTTCAATAGGATCTCCTCTCCTTATCTCTTAGAGCTGAAATAAGGGGTACGTGGGAAAGTACACTGGAGCTTTTCTTCATGTCCAGAGGCTGGCACTAATAGCTGACCGATCAGTGTATATTTAGTCATCCCTTGCTATATGACTGTCATTGGGGCACGACACTCTCTCTTGGGGAGAGAAGTTGAGAACCTGGTGTTGGCCCTTAAATAGCTTATGGGCTAGCCAAGAAGTAAAAATGACTCACTGGAAGCTTGTAGACAAGGATTATGTGCTTAAACCGAGGAGATAGTTGGCAAGGGAGAAGACCCAGTGAGCCGGGCCAGGTGGTGCTGAGCTAATATCAAGTGCATGGAAGAATCTTGTGTTAATCCTAGAAATGTCTTAGAATATGTTCTGGTCTCCCTTTGAAGACTAGGCTCTCTAGAGACAAGGTATTCTTGGGTGGGCTGAAAAATACAGTCCCCAGCATCACTCTCTGCCACCCAACCATGCCTGTCCTGTGAAGCAGAGGAACCCAGTTGGCTTGGTCATCACTGGGTCCCCGAAAGATGTATGTAGGGGACCACTCAACCAGAGACTGGAGGCGCCTGTGTGAGGGCAGTAGAGGATGGTTTGTAAGGATCTTTTGGAAACTTCCTTGTGGCTTTTTCTCCCTTTCCCCCATGGCCAAGGACACTTCTAGGGGAAGAATTTCTCACTCAGTCTGGACTGGATCATGAAAGGTCCAAACCCTTTCTCCTCTCCCACCAGCTCTCCTGGCCCTAAACTCACCCTGAGATAATCCCTGACTCCTCTCGCTCCCCTGACTGGAGTCTATACTGTAACTCCATCAACCATGTTCCCACACTTGCTTGGAAAGTTCTGCCTCTCACTCGCCTAGACCCCAAGACTTGGAAGTATATGTAGAACATGGGGAGGTGGGGGGAAGGCTAATTACCCCAAGTCTGGCTTCTCAGATCCTAACCCCCAGATAAAAGCAGAGTCAGTACCATCAGTCTGATCAGAACTGCTGCTTAATTTGTGGGACCTGATGCAACCCCAGCATGTAGGTCTCCTATTAAGGGACCTGATGCAACCTAAATGTGTAGGGATCCTATTAAGAATTTCAAGACAGTGACAACAGAGCCCCATGCCAAGCACTGGGTGCTGCGTGACTGTCCTGGTAGCACGCCCATAAAGCTGGCCCTGAGTCCAATCAGGCTAAAACCCCACAGCCCTGACAAGGCAATGTGCTCTCACCCTGGCCCCCAGCCCTGGCCCCTGGCCTTCCCTGATTAGGTTACAGGGCATCTTCCTTTGCCTGCAGCTTCAAGCTGACCACGAGCTCTGACCCAGTTGGATATCACAGTAACCAAGTCAAGACCTGGCTGGTTCTGGCTTCTGAGAAACCTCAAGAGTTCCCCTAACAGCACGCCTCACTCCACTGCGTGACCTACTAGAGACAGGCAGTGGCAGGGGGCAGGGGACAGTGGGGCACGTCCCACATACCAAAGAAAACCCACAGGCCAGGGAGAGAAACTGACGACTCACGTCATGTCTTACCTCAACTGGGTGGTCTCAGGCCAGGGAACCCAGTGGGCCTGAACCACCCCATCCGCATCAGAGTAAGGCCAGGAGCCAGGAATCCCAGGACCGCCCAGGCCAGCTCCTGCTGCTTCATCCCACCTATGCTCACCTCCTCTATATCCTCTCTTAGGGCTGTTGTCTCCCCAGAAGCACAGACCCTCTCTCCACCCCCACCCCTCACAGCAGGACCTCGAGCAGTTGTGACAGCCTCCCCGACAGCGTCTCCCCACGCAGGGACCCTGGGATGGCAGGGCGGCAGAAGAGGCTTGCATGCACCTGCTTCTCACCAAGCGTGTGCTGACTCGTGCTGTTCTGCTGGGGGTCTCAGCTCCCCATCTCTCTCTGGAGTTAGTCTGGCTTCTATTCTGTTTCCCGTGCCCTTCCTTCTCCTTGTCCAAATCAAGTATCAGTTCAGCTTCCCAGAACACTGAGTTCTAGACTCCAATGCTGGGTTAAGATCGGTGTGGGGAGCGGGGGCTCTTGGCCATAAACCAAGTCTTGGCCATCCTGTCTTCCCTCCCTCTTCTTGCATCTATTTTAAACATCTATCAACTGTTTTAAATGTCCATTTTCTTGAGATGGATTGCTAATTGCCATGAATGGAGGATCCAAACGGAAGACATCTAGACGGCTAGGTGTCGGAAACAAGTAGCTAGGTCCCTGGGGTGGGCACGCCAGGGACCCATCCTGCTGGGAAGGCAGATCTAGGCAGATCAGGAAAAGCCTCTGTCCACAGGAAGCTGGACCTGAAAGCATGGAGCCTCCTCTAGACAGAACTAGGACCTGAGGCACCTCCAGGGGCCGGTCATAAGCTGCATCTCCAGCCCCACCCTGCACACCAGCCACAGAGTAGGGGGAGTCTGGCCCAGCCCCAGGGCCTGGATTCCCCGACCCCTCCCCAGGGATGACCCCCACAAACTATGACTTCAGCGTGATCAGAGCATCACAGGATGCAAAGGCCGTTCACACGCACTGTCCCATTTCATCGAGGAGGTGTCAAGAAGAGGAACCAAAACCAGCTCAGGCTGTTTCTGGGGTTTACCTTGGGGGAGGGGAGACTCACCCCCCTCCCAAACCAATCAGAAATTCCCAGAGGAACCCCAGTGGAAGGGGCCCCACCTGGGGGTGATTGGTAGGGTCCGATAAGGGGGAGACCCGGGGCCAGCCTGAGGAGGGGTCCGTGTGGACTCAGGCTCACAGACCACAGTCTCCACCAGGAATTCTTACCTTCAGTGACGAAGCAGACTGTGGCTGATCCACTCCTCTGGCAGACTGGCTGAAAAAACGGCCCTGAACTCGCACTGACAATCAGGACATAAGAGTCTTCTTTCAGGAGGATGGGACAAAATGTTTCCAATCAGTACTAACTTGGGGTGTGGTATCATACACACCCAAGTGACATGTCCACCTGTCCCTTGGACAGTGTGGCTCTGTCCCCAAAGTGTAATTGATCTGTGGTACCAAGGGGGACCCGCTGAAGCCTAGAGACTCAGTGCAGAGGTAGGGGTAGCTTAAAGTCTCCACCCAGAACCACACCCAGAGTAGTGTCTTGTTCCTCATGGCCAAAACCCTCGGGTGGAGATGGAAGAGTAGTCTGGCAGGTCACTCTTGAAGGCTGGGGGTGGGGAAAGAGGGGGAGATGTGACAAATGGCAAGCCCGAGTCTCAGATGGTCTTTAGGGAGTGTGGGCCCTCTAAAGGAAGAGGGGGTACAGACCTCCACCCTTGCCCTTCAGCCCAGCCTCCTTCCTCAAGACACCCCCCTCCACCTCCCCCAGCATCCCTCAAGCCACTGAAAGCCAGAATAAGAGATGCCCTGGCTGGCCCCGACCATGGCTCCCGACTCTGGATTGGGAATGTCCAGCCAAGGACATAAAAGGAGATGGAGCCTGTGTGTGCTCCCCGCACCTCTTGCAGTCTGTATGACTCAGGCCCCTGGAGCCCTGGGCTTGGGCCTGGATAAGCCAAGCCCTCAGCAGCCCTGCCCCCTTCCTGGGGGCTGAGAAGCAAAGTTAGGCTGAGCCATTCCCTCCCTGAAGGACAGACAACCTGGAGAAGCAATGGCTCCCAAGCAAATGAAGATAAGGCTGAGAACCAGCTCAGGGCAGGGCATGACAGCCCGAGATGTGGAGCGTCTGGGAGCTGTGAGCAAGGCACATCTGAGAGCAGCGCCCAGCTTCCTTTCCAGAGCAGGAATGCCTTCCACACACTTGGCCTCAAATATTCCTCTTCCTCCCAAGTGCCCCAACTCATTGTTGGATAGCAAGAACCTGTTAGAAGTTTCTTTCTCCTTTGACTGAAACATCCCCAACCTCAGTCCGTTCCTCCTGATCTACCCTCTAGAACCTCACACAATAAGTCCATCCTACCCTCTCGCCACGGGGGCTCTTTACAGTCCCTGAAGGAGCCGGCTATCTTTGACTCAAGTCTTCTCTTCCCTGGATGCCACAGCCAGCGACCTGGAAGCTTCCTCCCAGGGCGGGGATTTCTGGACCCCTTAACCACTGGTCACCCTGGTCCAGCCCAAAGGAACTGGGTTGGTGGCAGCTGCCCACCTACAGGTTTCTGTTCACCTAGATAAGGTAACGGAGCCCTCCTGGCAGCCACGTCACTCTGTTGACTCATCTGAAGCTTGCTGTCAACAAACTCTCAGGTCTTTTTTCTCATAAACAGTTAAGTCAGGTCTTCCCTCATCTGTCCCTGAAGAGTTGAAGTTTGAAACCCCCATCTCGGTCTCTACATTTTTCCCGATCAATTCCATCTGGTCAGTTTGGGCCTGTAGTTCTGGGTTGTAGAGAACTCTGCATCATCTGAAAATGTCCCCCAGCTGTGTCACCCAGGACAGGGCTGAGAGTGAAAACAAGGAAAGGATCCAGGGCAGACCCCTGGGGAGGGTCCAAGACACCCCCCTGCCCACCTGCTGACACAGAGACCCGTCAGCAAACGTTTGTGAGCTTCACACAGGCCAGGGCAGGGCAGCAAGGTAGCCTCATTATTTAAAGAAGTCAGATGGGGCCTGGGGGCCTTAATTATCCATGAAGAGGCCTGGGTCCCACAGGGGATCCAGAGGAAGGAAAGAAGGGGGGAGCGGGGGAGGAAGAGTAACATTTGCAATCCCAAGCATTTAAAAAAAATTTTTGTATTGACTCATTTGTTATTGTGCTGGGTCTTCACTGCTGCCTGGGCTTTCTCTAGTTGCAGTAAGTGGGGGCTACTCTATAGTTGAGGTGTGAGGACTTCTCATTGCGGTGGCTCCTCTTACCGCAGAGCACAGGCTCTAGTGCCCTTGAGCTTCAGTAGTCGCGGCTCGTGGGCTCAGTAGTTGTGGCCCACAGGTTTAATTGCCCTGCAGCCTGTGGGATCTTCCGGGACCAGAGATTGAACCCATGTCCCCTGCACTGGCAGGTGGATGCTTAACCACTGGACCACCAGGCAAGTCTGCAACCCCAAGTGCTGCAGTCCCATCCTCCCTTCTCCTGGCACCTCAATACTAGGACACAGAATGTTCTAGCCCCCACTCCTGCCCCTCCCCAGTGGTCATAGCAATTTTCTACCTAGATTCCTGGCTCTTTGCTCAGCGTCGTCCCTGTCACTGTGTTTTCTTGCCTCCTTTGAGGCCTGGTCCCCAGCCTTTGTTAGGCTGCTGTCCACTGGGTACCTGCTCATGCCACATGCTGTCATGACCCCACCTGGCACGTCTGAGGCTATTCAGGGTACAGAGGGTGCTGTCAGAGGGTGTGTGCCTGAGGGCCATGGGTTCCTGAAACTTGTCATAGCAAAGAATGAGGCCATATCACCCACAATGAACTCCCTCTGGATGTGAGTCTTGAGGGGCCCTTCCGTGCCCCATTCTCATGACATTCAGGATTCCCGATTTCTGATTTCCCGCTGGGCCAGAGTCAGCCTTGTCCGATTACCTCTGTCCATGATTTGGGGAAGGGTGACGGTGCCGGATCCCCTGGCTGTGGGAAATGGTTTAACACGTGCCACTCCCGGGCCCCCAAAACCATCTGTTTGACACCTCCTGCTGAGCGGTATCGCAGCCTCTCAGTACTGCTCAAACCAGCTTCCTCCATCTTCTCCTCTGCCTGAGCGTTCCGCTGAACAACCACCTCTCAGCAAGAACGAAGAGACAGTCCCCCACGCCCCTAACTCCCCCACCCCCATGTGTGCGTGCTAAGTTGCTTCAGTCGGACCCCGTGTGACCCCATGGGCTGAAGCCCACCAGGCTCCTCTGTCCATGGGATTCTCCAGGCAAGGATACTGGAGTGGGTTGCCATGCCCTCCTCCAGGGGATTAAATCCAGGTCTCTTACGTCTCCTGCACTAGCAAGCAGATTCTTTACCACTAGCGCCACCTGGGAAGCCCCCTCCAACCCCCCACCCCAGCCATCCTTCTCTAAACCTGGTTCAGGAGATGGGGGCTCTGGGGTCCAAGGGACATGTCTCTCTATGTTGACTTTAACCCATCAACCTAGATGCTTTAGCCAGCAGGTCTTGAGTGGTCCTGGGCCAGGTAGGCTAGCTGCACTGAAGCCCTCTGCTGGGCGGTGGGACCACCAGGCTCCCACCACGAGGTAGATGGAGTCCAGCCCAGTCCCACTGACTGCCAAACCCTGCACCTCTGCTTCTGTCTCCATTGCTTTGTTCTGCATGAAGACAGCTCATCTCACTGCTTTCTCCTTAACTCCCGCTGAATTCCAGGATGAATCAAAGGGTTGTATTTAATGATGATGTTGGAAATAGCTCCCAGTATGGATAGAGAACTTGATAGGCTTGAGGCTGTCAAGAACTTTGGAAGGAGGCAAGACCTGAAGAAGGGTAAGGAGGGGTGTCTGAGTCTTTGCTGGGGCACAGAGAGGAACTGCCTTGAAGTCCTGGAATATGAGGGTCCCTGGTCTTCTTTCAAAACTGCTCTCTGAAGCCCATCTGGCATGTGCAGAATACATGGCCTTGTAAGGGGGACACAGAAGGCCTGCCTCCAGGAGCTCGCCCTGTACTGAGGCCATGGACATCCCAGCCCTGAGTGATGTAATAAAGGCACTTGTGACAAAAGAAGAGAGAATATACTGGGATGGCCCACAAGTTTGTTCAGCTTTTCTCATAAGATAGTACAGAAAAACCTGAACAAACTTTTAAGCCAACCCAATAATTCCAAACAGAAGAGCTAGGAAGGACATAGGAAGATGGGATTGAGTGGGGCATTGAGAAAAGCATAGGAACAGGTAAGCTTTTGCAAGAAAGGACTCCTCAGCAAAAGGAAGAATTTTAGAGACAGGACTATATTGGAGAGATGGGGGCAGGCAGTCAGGAGGATGATGAACCTGAAAGAGAGGAATAAAGCTATGAAGAGGAAGAGATAAGGTTTGAAAGGTCAAGGAAATATACATTTTGCAACAATGTAAAGGTCCTGTAGGGGAGTTTAGCCCTCACCCTACTTCCCACGTGCCACTAGCGGTAAAGAACCCGCCTGCCAATAGGGGTTCCGATCCCTGGGTTGAGAAAATCCCTTGGAGAAGGGCATGGCAATCCACTCCAGTATTCTTGCTTGGAGAATCTCAGGGACAGAGAAGCCTGGCAGGCCACCGTCCAGAGGGTCACAAAGAGTCAGACATGACTAAAGTGACTCGGCACACAGGCACTACAAGCTTATGGCTTTTGAATGAAAGCAGAAGCATATTCTTAAACAAAATCTAGTATGTGAAACACTACATGAGACAAGGGTGTCCTGGTTTCAAGGAGACTTTCTCCTTGCCCTCCACTCCATCCCTGGTAAAACTGCAAAGACAGCCATGGATTCATCCTCTATGGGATGCCCTCCAACTAGTTCTGAGATTGAGTGATGTAAGGTAAACGTCTCTCCCTAAGAGAACATACAGATAAACCTCATTTGGTTTTGAGCGCTGTGTTGTAGTCTGCTCTGTGAATGCACGGAGGTTGGCGTCTTCCAAACTTCTATCGATGAACGTGTTCCCAAACACAACTTTTTCTTATAATTTGCTTTGCTATTAAATAAGACTAACACATTTTAAATCAACTATACTCCAATAAACTTTTTAAGTATGAAACTGGAAAAAAAGATAAGAAAATCACTGCTTAGAGGTAACAGGGAACAGTAAAAGATTTTAAGCAGGATACTGATGTAATGAGGTTCGTGGGTTGGAAAATTCATCCTGCCCTCTGTGTAGGAGCTGGACAAGAGTGGAGAAGTTAGTGGGAATAGGACTGTGGGGAGACAGTAGACCTGAGCATGAGCATGAAGAAGGGCTAGAGCTTTAGTAGAGGATGCTAAGGTCGGGGCAAGCCTATGGCTCTGCTGCTAAACGTATGTATCCTCCCAACCCCTTCTTCCAGAACCACCTGCCCCAGGAACCAGAAGGAAAGACCAGGCTGGGGAATGGGTCCTCCCACCATTGAGAGGGAGTGGATGACCCCCAGCTGGGGTCCTGGTTAGCAGTGCAGCCACCCCTGCTTGTGGGGGGGCCCTCACTCTCCAGGAAGGAGGGCACCCAGAGCCTGGGTGCCGAGTCCCTGCTCCCATCTTCTCCCTCCCAGGGGTTCATTGTTTCTAGAAGTGACTTTTTGAGCCCACATAAGTTGGTTATAAGTGGTTTTGAAATGCCGTGGAGGGGGTTCTGGTTGGGGGGGGTGGGAAGAACAGAGCTGGGAAGTGAGGAGGAGCAGGTGCAGGGGGACAGCTGTGAGTGAAAGGTATGAAAACAGGCACTGTTGCCTTCCTTTGCGGTTTGCTCGGTAAACAACCTGGGTGCTGGCAGAGGTGGGGGAGGGGGGAGGAGGGAGCTTCCGGAAACAGAGTGGGCACGTGCCCTTCACTTGGAGCCCTCCCCAGCCCCCCGCCACCCTGCCACAGGTATCCACCCCCACACCCCACCACCACCCCCATGCCTCCCTGACTTCCTCCTATCGCTCTCCTCTGCCTCTGGGCCCTCTGCTTCTGAAGTGGGAAGGGCGCACAGCAAGGAGTGTGCAGTGACGGGGAGCAGCAGGCAGGGTAGCCCAGGCAGCACCTCGTATTGGTGGAAGTTACATCAGCATGGGTTCAAGCAGGCCTGCTCTCTAGCAAGACATCGGTGAAACAGAGATATTACATACCTGAGCTTGTTGTGCACGTTAGACAAAACAAGAGGATCTCATAACAATTTCAGTTATAAGGAAGGCACTCAGGAAGAAGGGGACAAAGCGAGGGGAAGCCAGCAGCCCATATCAGCATCCAGCCCTTCAGCAGGATCCTGGGCTTTAGCAGGGCTTCCCAGGAGGCTCAGTGTAAAGAACCCACCTGCCAATGCAGGAGCCACAGGGGACGCAGGTTCCATCCCTGGGTTGGGAAGATCCCCTGGAGAAGGAAATGGCAACCTACTCCAGCACTCTTGCCTGGGAAATCCCATGGACAGGGGAGCCTGATGGGTTACAGTCCACGGGGTCACAAAGAGTCGGACATGACTGAGGAACTGAGCACACACGCACACAGGCTTTAGTGCCCTCGTCCTGTGCGGAACTGGGACTCCTTATCCCAACCAGATTCACTCCCCAAACGGAAGTCCTGATCCCAGCCCCACGAGCCTGCAGCCTTCCACACCTGAGGACTCAGAGATGAGAAATGACCTACAGGTGCACAGCCCTCCAGAGTTCATATTTATACGCCACGTTCCCTCCTTTAGTCTTTGTTTTACAGACGAAAACTGAAGTTGGAAAAGGCAAAGTGATTTGTTGGAAGAACATGAAGGGAAACTGGGATTTGATCTGTGGGCGGCTTGGGGGCGCAGGGACAAAAGCAGTTAGCTTGCAGGGTTGGGGTGGGGAACAGGATAACTCTACCAGTGAGTCAGGATCCCTCTCCAAGAGGAAAGACTGGTTCTCAGTTTCTGCTCTCCTGTCTCCTTGTCCTTGAAGTACAAGGAATTAGGGAGCTACAATGACAGTACGGAGACCCCCATAAAGGAAAACCATCTCTGCCTCACCGTCGAGGGGCCTCTGCTGACCTCCTTCAAGGCCGTGTTCATGCCCGTGGCCTATGGCCTCATCTTCCTCCTCGGTATGATGGGCAACATTCTGGTCCTGGTGATCCTGGAGCGGCACCGGCAGACGCGCAGCTCCACTGAGACCTTCCTGTTTCACCTGGCGGTGGCGGACCTCCTCCTGGTCTTCATCCTGCCCTTCGCCGTGGCCGAGAGCTCCGTGGGCTGGGTCCTGGGCAACTTCCTCTGCAAAACCGTGATTTCTCTGCACAAGATCAACTTCTACTGCAGCAGCCTGCTCCTGGCCTGCATCGCCGTGGACCGCTACCTGGCCATCGTCCATGCCGTCCACGCCTACCGCCACCGCCGCCTCCTCTCCATTCATATCACCTGTGCGACCATCTGGCTGGCCGGCTTCTTCTTTGCCTTGCCGGAGATCCTCTTCGCCAAGGTCAGTGAACCCCATTACAACGACTCCCTGCCACACTGCACCTTCTCCCAGGAGAACCAAGCCGAAACCAATGCCTGGTTCACCTCTCGCTTTCTCTACCACATCGGAGGATTCCTGCTGCCGATGCTGGTGATGGCTTGGTGCTACGTCGGGGTGGTGCACAGGTTGTGCCAGGCCCAGCGGCGCCCTCAGCGGCAGAAGGCGGTCAGGGTGGCCATCCTGGTGACAAGCGTCTTCTTTCTCTGCTGGTCACCCTACCAAATCGTTATCTTCCTGGACACCCTAGCGAGGCTGAAGATGCTGGGCAGCAGCTGTGAGCTGGACAGCTATCTCTCCGTGGCCATCACCATGAGCGAGTTTCTGGGCCTGGCCCACTGCTGCCTCAACCCCATGCTCTACACCTTCGCTGGTGTGAAATTCCGTAGTGACCTGTCACGGCTCCTGACCAAGCTGGGCTGCACCGGCCCTGCCTCCCTCTGCCAGTTCTTCCCCAGCTGGCGCAAGAGCAGCCTCTCGGAGTCAGAGAACGCCACCTCCCTCACCACCTTCTAGGTCCCAGCCCCCTCCCCTTTCTTTCAGCTTTCCTTGGGGCAGGCAGTGATGCTGGCATTGCAGGAGCTGGGATCCTAAGAGCTTGCCTTGGCCAGTATCCTCATACGGGGCAGCTGGAGGAACCAACCCCTCCTTCCAGGACATCCTTGCCGGCTCTTCTCCCAGCCCCACATCTAGGCTGGGGTCCAGGGAGGGGACAGCATCCCAAAGGCAGAGCCAAGGATACCTGTGCCTTCGGGCTGAGAGAACCATACTTGCCTTCTCTCATCCAAACCATCCAGTGCTCGAGGAACAAATTTTACTTCTGCCCCTGCCAATAGGGAAAGTCATTCCCCTTCCAGAACATAGTCTGTCATCTTATGGACCACATACCTCCAGAACCACCCACATCTCCTCCCACCTCACCTGCCAAAAGAAACTAGAAGCTGAGCACCAGGGGTTGGATGGAGGTTAAAGCCAAAGAAAGGTCAGTTGGCAACAGAGCGTGTGTGGCCTTGACATGTCTCAGTGACTAAGAAGCCCAGACATTCTTTCAGGTCACCAGCCCTGCGGAGTTCTGACCAGGCGGAAAGCTCAGGCCGACCCAGTCCGCGTGGCTGCCTGGCTCTGCTGAAAATGGCGCTGGGCCAGCCCCACATCACTGGGCCCTGGGAGGTCTACCAACTCAGGGCAGACTCCAGGCACCCTCAGAGACAAGCCAGAGTCCTAGAGAAGATGTAAGGGCAGACTCCAGGCACCCCACCAAGGAAAGGATTCTCCTTCCTCAGCTCCAAGGAGGCAAACGTATTCACCAAAGACAGCTGTCTTCTCTGCCCAGGGCAGAGAGCTCCCAGTGTGGTCCAGGGCCCTGGTGGGTCTGGGAGCTGACGGGGAAGGAGACAGATGCGTTCCCCCAACCCCCTCTCCCTGCAAACTACACTGCCAGGGAAACCCCTGGAGCTGCAGAGAGAATCCAACCACAGCAGAGGGGCACTTAGCCAAGAGTCAGTGGAGAGAGAGACCTCCTGAGGAGAGAGACAGATATAAAGGGTCCCTGGGGGTCATCTCATCCAGCCCCCTGCCTGCAGGCCAGGCCATCTTTCTGGGCCTCAGTGAGAGCCGAGGAGCACCCCATTGGGCTGGGCAGTGTGACAAGCAGGCCTGGGCAAGGAAGTCCCCAGGCTCCAGGAAGTTGAGCCCTGCCCCGAGAGGGTACTACTCAAATGGAACCGGAGGAAGCTGCTCTGTGCCAGTCCTGCCCCTGCCCCCTCGCCTACCACCCTGGCCTCTGGTCTGACCAGAATGGGACTCCTGCACTTGCCAACGGCACATGTTGGTTGCTCAGGCCCACTCAAGCCCGTCAGCGGGGGTCCTTAAGAAGCCTCTCTGCAGGGAATTTTAGATCTATGACCCAGGGGACTCTTGTCTTCACCGTGGAACACTGGAAAACCCTGGGGTCCCCTGTTCCTCCCAGCCTCCAGTAGTAAGCTGGGCAGTGGAGGAGCCAGACATGAAAGAAGAAAGCAAGAAACTAGATGTTTAATTTTGTCTTTTTAATAAAAAGGCACCTATAAAACAGGTCAGTACAGTACAGGCAGCACAGAGAGCCCCGGAACAAGCCTAGAAATTGTCTCAAAATAAAAACGAAGATGTCTTCACATATTGTATTTATATATTTATATTTATATATATATATTTATATAATGGTACAAAATGGCTGGGGGTGTGGCCACGGATGGAGGGAAGCTGGCCTGTGGAGTTCACCTTGGAAAGCTAGTCTGGTGGCAGAGGTGGGACGAGAGGGGCAGGGGGAGGGCGTCAGGCCCTTTTCAGTTTGACCCGTCTCTCCTCTGGGCAGGAAACACTTAAGAGTCGGCTTGGGGAGTCTTGGGTCAGGGGTGGGAGGCTCAGGGGCACGGGGCCCAGGTTGAACACAGGGCGGGAACATGTCTGGTGGGGCAGAGGGCAGGTGGGCCCTGAACCCAGAGCCCCAGGCCCTGGTCCCCCCGGGAAGCGCTGGGGGAGGCAGGAGACCACAGCCAGCCCTGGAGGAAGCGCTTGACCTGGCCGACGGGGGACTGAGGACAGCACCAGACTGGGAGAAGCGAGGACAAATTCCCTTTGTATCACAGCTGCCGATGGGAGCCCAGGCCCCCTCAGGTCAGGAAGGCCAGGGACAGGCCATGGCGGAAGAACCCTCGCTGAGAAATGGGCCTGGGTCCTGGAGACGGGCACGGAAGGCCTCAGCCAGGGAACTGCCCCGCCACCTCACAAGGCAGGAAAGGAAGTGAGAAAAGGAGAAGTGTTTTACTCCTGGGGCCAAGGGGGGCGCAAAACACCCAACCGTGTATGGCTTCAGCTCTGACCAGAGGAGGAGGGGAGCTCTTCTGGGAAAGGGCCGGGGGCTGACGGGAAGGCAGTGGCTGTGCCTGGGTGGGCAGGGAGCCCCAAGCTCTGGGCAGAGGGACCGTGCCAGTGAACCGTGGAGGCAGAGAGAACCAGAGGACGCAGCCCTGCTCCGAGCCGAACACTTTCTCTATTCTGTCCTCAGCAGGTGGAGGCAGACAGACTGACTGGGCCTAACCCTTTTCCTTCCTTCTCTGGTGATAGGAAGTAGGTGGCAGCCTGGGGAAAGAGTTGGGGCCCTGGGGGCTACCTGGCCCGGAGCCACTGCAGCAGGCAGGGGACCCTCGCGGCCCCCTCCATGCCGGGGGGGCTGCCCGTTCAGCCTCTGCCTCGTCCTTCTTTCCTTCAGCCCAGACTGGGGACCAAGGACTTCAAGTTCTGGCTTAAGATGTAGCAGCAGGGGACACCAGACATCCACAGCTGGGAAGCCAGGGCCCCCATGTAGCCTGTGTGGGGCAGACACACGTGCACTTGCACGCGTGCTCCTGAATCACTCAGCAGCAGACAGGCTGCCGCCCTGGGAGGCCTCAGCCCTGCTGGGGCCCACCAGGTGGGAGCCTAAGGTGGTCTGACCTCAGTTTAGGTGTAGGGGTAGTAGCTATGTCATTTCACCGCTGGAGGAGGGCACAGGAATGGTATCCTTTCTGGACCCAGAGACACTGCCCTGCAGCGGGTAGGTGTGTCGGACTGTCTGCCCCTGGGTCCAGGGGAAATGGAAGGGGCAATCATTTGAAGGGGTGGAGGTGGGGGGCGTGGGGAGGGTTTCTTTTATCCATTTTTTTTTTTCTGAGTGACTTCTATCAAACACAGAAATACAGCACACGCACAAACCGGCACAAAAGCGCAGCGCTCTATTTACAGCTACAGCTGGCGCCTGCCCACCTGGCCAGCCGCCTGCAGGTTGGGGTGGGAGAGGCGGTCAGCCACAGCAGGGAGAGGAACTGAGGCAGGAAAAGACAGAAGGGAAAAAACGGGGTGGAGGGGGGCAGAGAACCAAGAGGAGGAAAGTGAAGCTCCAAGAGGAGAGAGCAGTGGGACGGGGAGACAGAGGACGGGGAGACTTCTCTCCTTCCAATCCGGCCAAGGATTCGATACAGGGATACAGGGACACAGGACTCGGACAGCAAAGCTGAAGAAGGTGGGTGCAGAGAAACAGGAGAGGCTCCATAGGACTCGGGAGGAGAAGGGGAGCGACAGTCCTGGCGGCCAAAATGGAACCAAACCCATCCCTGATCCCCCACCCCACTCTGCCACTTCTCTCTAAGCTGCCAGCACATCTGGTTTCCACAAATGCCGCTCCCCACACAAGCCCCTCCACCCCACCCCTTGACCCAGGCCATCCCAACACTGGAGGGGAAGAAACTTTTTTTAAGGTTATCATATTTGCAACATGGCCCCAGCTCCAGCCCCTTGCCGGGCCCGCTAGAAGGGCAGGTTGGCCATGCCACCCGGGGCCGGGAGGTAGCCCATCTGGTTGTCCAGAGACACACTTCGCTGCCGCAGGGGGTGGGACACCATGAGGTTCTGCTGGGGCGGGGGGCCCAGGAGGGAGCCCTGCGGGGAGAGCATGTGGGGGGGCTGGCTATAGACCTCACCCCCAACGCCCCGCTGCTTCATCAACATGAAATTCTGCTGGGTCATGAGGCCCTGCGGGGGGGACATGACCCCCTGGTGCAGGCCGTGGGGCACCATGCCCTGCTGCGGGGGCACGCCTGTCCTGCCCAGCAAGGACATCTGTCCGGGGTGGCACATGGACATGTTGAGCCCCCGCTGGATGCCCTGCTGGCCCGGGAGGTTGGGGGGCCGGGAGGGGGTCTGCTCCGCCATCATGTTCTGCAGGTTCATGAGATGCAGATTGGGGGGCTGGGCCTTGGGGGGGTGGCTCTCGCTCTTGGGGAAGTACTGGAGGGTGCTGCTTGGCTTCTCCGAGGGGATGATCCTGGACAAGTCGAACTCGGGGATCCCCGTCGGGGTGGGCCGGATCACCTCGCTCAGCTCGGGGTCATTCAGCACTGATGCCACCCCGGGGAGCACGCCCGGGGGGTATGCGTCGCCCATGCGGCCGGCCATGCTTTTGCCCATCAGGTGCTGCTGGGGAGGCATGGGGCCTGGTGGCTGGCTGGGCAGGTCCTCTGGGGGCAGGGCCATGCCTGAGGGGTAGTGCTGCTGCAGGCCAGGGCCCCCGCCCCCGCCCCCACCGGGGGCCATGGCACCGTGGGGCTGCTGCAGCCGAGGGGGGAAGGGCATCATCTGGGAGGAGCTGGGCACCGGGCCGCAGGGGGCACTCAGGGAGTCTGGGCCCCCTGGAGCCATCATCATTGAGTTCTGAGGGGGCCCTCCTGTCCCCTGTGCATTGGGGTGCAGTGGAATGTTGGAGCCCAGAGGGGTGGGGGAGGGCAACATGGCAGCTGGGGGCTCATGGGACAGGGGCTGCTGGCCTGGCAGGTTCATGCCCATGGGGCTCTGGGCAGCAGCTGAGTTCAGGTGCATCTGGTTGGGCTGGTTATTGCTGATCCCTGCGGGGAAAGAGAAACGGGGGTCAGGAACCGTGTGCACCCAGCTGGGGCAGGTTGCAGAACTCAGTCCTTTCTCCATGCCCCAGCCAGGCTGGTGCCAGGGGTGATGGCTTTCACCACTGGCCTGCCCTAGCTGCGAGGGCAAGGACTCGAGGCATTTAAGTGAGAAGCCAAGAGACCCAAGCTCTGGCCCCGTTACCCAGGGACACATCAGTAGATGTTGCAAAGACCACTCCAGTGAGCCGGCCTTGGTTTCACTGAATGACCAGTGGGAACTGTGTCCCAGGACATCACAACCCCCAACACCCAGGGCCCCCTGGAAGCACAAAAAAGCCAGCATGACAGCAGGGGCGCTCACTGGCCACGGCCACTGTTCGTCCTCCCAGAGCCCATGAAGGCTCTTCTCCCGGGGACCCCCTCCCTGTCCTCGCACCTGGCCCAGAGCCCTGCGGCGGTGCCGGCGGGGGCAGCAGGGGCCGGTCGGGCAGCAGCTCGTCGTCTGAGGTGGCGATGGTCTTGATGGCATTGTGGTAGAGCGGGGTGGAGCTGGGCATGGCGTACTTGGACATCTGGGACATCATCAGAGATAGGGGGTTCTGGGAGGGCGTGGGGTCTGGGGAGGAAGTGAACGGCAGGCTGGGGTTCACGAGGCTGCTGGGGGGGTTGGCAGGAGGTGCTGAGGAGCTGCTCCGGGGACCGCTGGGCGGGAGGGCACCTACAGAAGCGGGGAGACAGAGAGAGCAGCGGGGGTGACTGGGGAGGCCAGGGTGAATTTGGCTGCTCGCACTGGGGCTTTAGGAAGAGGTCAGCTCCCAGACCTCCACCTGACTCCCAGGCACAGATGGCTCGTCAATTCCCCCATGATCACTACAGCCCACCCATCTCCAGGCAGTTCCTGTAGCCTCAGGGCCCTGAACAGAAAGGAGATCCTAAATATGACAAACCCCCCTCGAAATCCCTGCTCAATGAACATGGCCCCCACGGAAGCTCACACATGGGGGCCAGTGGCTGCTCCTCCAGCAGAGCCGTCCCGCCTCTGGGCCCCAGCGCAGACCCCTTAACTCACACATACACACCCCAGCCGGGCAAGAACACACCCACCCGGGAGGCGAGTCCAGGGCCCACCTGCCCGGCCCCATTGACTCACCCTGTTCCATGTTGCCCAGGGTGGTGGAAGAGCTCATGTTCAGAGGCGGCTGCTTGTTCTGGGGGACTCCGGGGCTGGGCATGGCTGTCTTGGGTGAGGCGACCCAGCCTGGAGAAGGCACCGCCATGGAGGGAGACTTGAGCCTGCTGGGCGAGCCGGTGGGTGAACGGACGCTGAGGGAGGAGCTGAGGACCTGGGGTGACTTGAGAGGTCCTGGCGGGTTGGCCGAAGGCAAGGGCACCATCTGTGAGGGAGTCTGGGGTGACTTGAGGTTGGCGGAGGGTGAGGTGACCATGGGTGAGTGTACCTGGCTGAGGGTGGGCGACTTCAGGTGCCCCATGCCTGGCGAGCCCATCTGATTAATACTGATGGTGAGGTCTGAAGGCCGTCTGCCCAGCCCCCGGTTCGGGGCTGAATGCACAGAGCCCGGAGGATTGGACGCAGGAGGCAGGGGCATATGACTCAGCCGGGTGGTACCCACGTTTCCCATGGGCATTGAGCTCTGGTCAGGGCTGAACATGTCTTGAGTGTTGCCCATGTCCTGGGGCATGGCTTGGTAGGGTCCCTGGCCCCCGGAGAATCCCTGCTGGCCTTGGCTAGGGAACTGCGAGGGCATAAGCATCTTTTGCGGGCCTCCCATCATTCCACCACTGTTCTGGGCCCGCACCCGGGCCATCTCCTCGGGACTGAGGCCCTGCGGCCCCATCATGTCCCCAGGGCCCCGCATCTTCTGTGACATCAGCATTTGCTGCTGCGGGGTCATCTGCACATTCAGGTTCATGTTCATGTTCATGTTCACGTTCATGTTCATGTTGAGGTTGCCGGGCCCCATGGGCGGGTCCACCTCTCTTAGCCCAGACTGCCCCATGGGGGGGCTCAGGAGGCCCCGACCTCCGGCAAACTCCATGCCCATGGGAGTGCCCGCCAGGCCCTCGCCGCCAGCCATTTGCCCAGAGAACATGGCGGGATCCATCTGCCGGTGTGCCTGCATCATCCGCTCCACCTCCATGCCCTGCCCCATGCCGCTACCGGCCATGCCCAGGGGCCGCTGCATGCCCATCGACCGCTTCTCCAGCAGCTGGTGCCGCAGCAGCTCCTCACGAACCCGAGGGGTCATAAATCGCTCCGCTTCACCCTGCCCACCTGGGTAGGGCACAGCGTTCTGGGCAAAATTGCCAGGCCCCCCCATAGGGGGCAAGTCTTCGGTCCAGCCCATGCCTGGCCTCACAGGCCTCTGCATGGCATTCATGGGTACCTCCATGGGCATACCCTGCATGCCCCCAAACCCTGGCACCCGCTGCATCTGGTTGCCTGGGAAACGGGGGCCGGGGAAGGGGGGTCCGGCCCGGACCTGCATGGGATCTTGGACGTCCATGGGCCCCCGGAGCTGGGCGCCCATCCCAGGGGGCCACTGATCCCCTGGCTTGCTGTGGTAGGGGGGCGGTGGCCCCCTCACCATCATGCCCCCCATGCCCATCATGTCCTGCAGCGAGCGGCCCCCATGCAGCCCGATCTGCTCCTCCTTCCTCCGTTTCTCCTCGTAGTACTCTTCCTGCAGCTTGCGCCAGGCCACCTGCTCGGGGGTCAGGCTGTCCTGGCCCAGCCTCTGCATCATCACGTTCATCTGCCCTACGTCCCCACCCGGCGGGTGCCCCGGCACTTCATGCTCCAGCGGAGGGGCCCCGAGGCTCTGAGTCTGCGAAATCATGGACTGCAAGGGCTCCTCGTATTTCTTCAGCCCGCTGGGCGGGGCCGTGGGTGGCTGCTGGGGGGCGGGGGGGGCTGGTGCTGGTGGGCCCCCCTCGCCCGCTCCTCCGGGGGGCCCCTTGAGGAAGGGCTCAGCCTCCCCGCTGCGGAGCAGCAGCCGCTCAATGTCTCGAAGCGTCTGGAGGGAGCGCTCCCGGTGCTCCAGCTGCTCCTTGGACAGGCCCTCTGAGCTCACCAGGCTCCGCTGCCCACTTCCAGTGGGGGCCTCCCCGAGCAGGGTGGGGCCGGGGGCGCTGCTGGGGTCTCCTCCAGGAGGCAGCGGGTTGTTGGCGGTGGAAGCTGTAGGGGTATTGGGGTGGGTCCCCCCAGTTCCGCCACCCGTGCTGGCAGCTCCCACTGAGTTGGGCGTCAGGTCCTGATTGGCATCCTCAGGAGGCCCCTCGGAAGGCAGAGCAGGAGGGGCGCTGCCCGGAGCTGGGGGTGGCGGTGGCGGCAGAGGAGGAGGCTGGGACTGAGGGGTGCCTGCTGACGACGTGCTTAGGGGTAGCGGTTCCGGGGTGGGCGGCACTTTGGGGGCCTGCAAGAGGACAAAGACAGACCCATGAGATGGGCCAATGGATGCAGTGGCTGGTCCACTGCTCACGGAGCCCTGTGCCCGGACCAGGCGACACTCACCTGGTCCAGCTTGGCCCGCGGCACGTTCTGCTGGTGGTAGGTGAGGATGGAGTCGGCTCGGCCCTGTAGCACAGCCTCTGCAGCCCTGCACAGGAGGGTCGGGCATAACCAGCTCAGAGCAACGAGCAGGAGGGAGCCCTCCACCTCACCCATCCCACCCCCAGCCAGCCCTGGCCCCCTGCAGGCAGTCAGGACCCCAGGCTGAGGGGTGCTGGGCAAACGATGGCAGGGGGCACTTACGTGTTGGCCAGGTGGGTGGTGAAGACATACACAAACTGGGAGGGGGGCTTTCCGGGGACACCCCCGCCTCCGCCCCCGGGGGCGTCAGGCCGGAGGCTGGCCGGGGGCCCATGCGGAGGGCCTGGTGCGCTGCTTTCACTGAGGGGCAGTTGGGGGGCTTGGCCGGGACCCAGCTGTGGGGCCGCCATGGCTGGGTCTGCTACATTACAATCTGCACAAGAGAGGAAAGGGAAAGAGGCCCAGGTTTAGAGAGGAGAGCCAGAGGGGAGTCCACGCCCTACCGTCCTGTCCCAGAGACGCCCAGGGATAGAGAGGCTCATGCCCACAGGGTCATCTGGTGCCACAATCTGGCATTTTCTCTAGTCTAGCTTCCAGAGACTTGCCCGAGCCCAGCCTTTGACAAGGACGGCACTTGTGTGGACCACGTAGAGAGGAGACGGAAACCAACAGGCCCCCGTGTGCCTGGCGCCCTGACTACGCCTCTGGAAGTGACTCTACCTTACCATCGTCACACCCTGGGAGGAAGGAGTCGGTGCACTCCACTTGAGAGAGGAGGAAACAGCCTCGGAAGGGTGGCACTACTCCCCCAAGGTGACAGGCAGTCAGTGCAGAGCCCTGCGCTTGGCCCGGCTGCGGCCCCTCACTGTGGGCTGTGCAGCAGCTATGTGTATGTGTGCACGCACGCTGGCCAGATGAGGGAAGCAGGCAATGAGCTTGTACAACTGATGGTCCAAAAGCTGAATGGCGTTCATTCTAGCCTTACCACTAACTGACCGGCAACCGTATCAACAAGATACTTCCTCAAGGCGTCATTCCTTCATCTATAAAATGGAAACACTAAACTCTAGTCCGGCAGGAGTGGGGAGGGGCTGGTCAAAGAAATCTATTTTTACAGCAAATTCATAACTGTGTCACAAACTAAAAAAAACTGGAGAACAGAGAGTTACAAATGCCTAGCACACTGGGTTCATTCCCCAGGGTAGACTGGCCACCCACAGCACTGACGGAGGTTTTCATCCACGGTCACCAGCTTGACAGTAAGTCCTAGCCTAGAAAAGATATGTACACTTGGTCATTGCTGCTTCCCTTGTAGCTCAGCTGGTAAAGAATCTGCCTGCAATGTGGGAGACTTGGGTTTGATCCCTGGGTTGGGAAGATCCCCTGGAGAAGGGAACGGCTACCCACTGCAGTATTCTGGCCTGGAGAAATCCATGGACTGTATAGTCCATGGGGTCACAGAGTCAGACACAACTGAGAGACTTTCACTTCAATTGGTCATTACTGGGTCTAGTGAGTGGGTGGGCCCTTTGCCACCAGTCAACGTGTGGCCTGCAGACAGTGCCAGGACTTACTATTCCAAGAGGACTCCCTTGAACCAGGGAAGTAACCACTTTCCCAGAGCTTAGGGGCAGGCTCCTCTCCTTGCAGAAATCTGCTGTGACTCTCCTACCTCATAACGGCCCTGATCTCGACCCTGTCCCTCCAATTTTACATAGAGCAAAAAGTTTGGGGGATGGGAGGCTTGAGAGCCAACCTCAATGTGTGAGGACTGCCCTGGAGAAGAGGATGGTGCATATTCAACACACAGAACTAGGTCTCCTGGGGAAAAGCTACAGGGAGAGAGGCAGGCTTTGTTTTATTTTTTCTTTGTTTTTCCACCTGCGCCACATAGCATGTGGGATCTTAGTTCCCCGACCAGGGATCAAACCTGTGCCTCCTGCATTGGAAGTGCAGAGTCCTAACCACTGGCAATCACTGGACCAGCAGGGAAGTTCCTGGGCTTTATTTCAACATGAAAACTTCTAATACAATGATAACAACAAAAAAGCTAACACTGTTTTAAGTGTGTTGCATGTATCAGCTCACTGACTCCTCATAACAACCCTAAGAGAGAAATATAATTTTTATAGATGAGGAAACTGAAGCCCTTTCCCAAACTTATACAAATGATAAGTAGAAGATCCAGGATATAAACAAAGGGGGTCTGATTGCAGAGTCTGTGCTTTTAACTTCTACATTATACTGCCCTACCATTAAGAACTCTTCAAGAATCTAATGTCAGTATAGCTAAAACAGTAACTGATTGCCTTTGTACTCGGTATGGGATATTAGCAACTTCGATTTCCCTGTGTCTTCATGCTTCTACGATGGTACAGTCTAGTTGTTGTAAAAGTGAACTGAGGAGGGTTTGTCCTGGGAAGCAGTGTCTACCCGCATCTACCACTGAAGGCTTTGGCCAGGGTTTGTGAACCACCAGTCAGTCCCCTTGGGGGTCGGGGATGCTGGGACCAGGTGATGTTTAAAGTGCCAGCCAGCTGCACAGGCTATGTCTGATCCCAAACACCATCTTCACAGACATGATCTGCTCCTTGTAAAAACATCTGCTGAGTCTGTCTCCTCTTTTGCTTCCTGATAAAACCTACCTAACAGCACTGTTATCATAATTAAATAAAACAAAGCAGCAAAGTGTTCCGCATAATTTATCTTCTTCCTTTCTACAGTCCCAGCCTCGGAAAAGTTCACAGTGTAACATTCTCTGACTAGTTTCTTAAGGCACTGAGTTGTTTCTCCCCACACATAGCTGCAAGCTTGGAGGAAAAGCATCAGATCAACACATACAGGCTTCCCAAGGGCAGGAGTATGTCTGGTTCTCCCCCATCACTTGTGCAAGGCCCAAGTATACGCTGATCTGTGCAAGAATGAGAGGTGGGCGCCCACCCACACTCACTCCTCATCTTGGTGATGCGCTCCAGATGGCAATTAGAGGTTAGGGAAGGGCGCCAGAGACACAGTCAATGTCAGCTCACACCCAGGCTTCTTTAGCAGTTTTGCAGGGTCCAGCCAGCTGTCCAGCTCCCAGGGATGCTGAACCCTCACTGCCCTCCCTCTACTGGCCAGTAGGTGGCAGCAGAGGACAGGAATTCAGGGGAGGAGGCCTCCCAGTGTGACTGGAGAAGCCACCTAAGGTTCTACCTACCCCACCCAGGTCCCTAAGGACAGGGGGCTACTGAGCACGTGGAAGGCGGGGGATTGAGCTGTCAGTGCCGGAAGGGACTGAGTCAGAGATGGGAGATGGGAGAGGAGCCTGGGCTCCCGATCCCTTGCTCCTTTTGGCCCAGCCTGGGTCCTCGAAAGCCCTAGGTGAAGAGAAGAGGCTCCCTCAGGGCAACTGTTCCGCGGGGACACCATGGGCCACAGCATCCTGGCAGCAGGGGCACTCACTGTGGGCGGCCCCAAGGGGCTTGTCGTCCTCCTCGCTGTCCGGGCCTGAGCACCATTCGTCGCCGCTGTACGGCTGCTTCCGCTCCAGCACACAGCGCCGCTTACTCCGGGGCGCCACTTCTGCCCAGGCAGGCAGGCAGGGCTCAGAGTGAGTGAGTGAGTACCCAGGAGGGCCCGTCCTCCCACACCTGGGGCCTCCCCAAGCCCATTCCCCCAGATGCCCCAGTGCCCAGGGGGCACTGTCCAGGCCACAGTGGGCACTTTGCCAGCCCTTGGCCCCCACCACAACACCATTTGTTTCTGATTTCTCTCTACAGCCCCGCTGCCTGTCTCCCCTCCCCCACCCAGCACCAAGCCCAAAGTAATCCCCAACCACAACTGGTTCTAATTAGGGCTGGGGGGGGGGGAGGGGGAAGCTGCTGCTACTCTTCCAGGCCCCAGTGCTTGCTCCCACCAGCTGGAACACCAGGAGGTTCCTGGGAGGTGTGTGGGTCTGCACCTCACCCCAGAGCACCTCCCGTTCCCCCTCTGGGGGCTCTGGTGGGAAAGCAGGAGAGGCCTTAGGCTGACCGACACTGACCGATGGGAGGCCCCATCACCCTGTGTGGCCCTAAGGATGAGACATCTCCACCCAGTCCTGAGAATGGGCAGATGGGTGGGCATAATGGGGGTGGGGGGCGGGTAGAGAAAGAGGCTGCCCCTGCATAAATGCTGGAGAGGAATGGCAAGTAAGGATTAGGCCAGGGGTGCAGAAAGATGCTCTCCCAGCCCCTGTGTGTCTAAGACAGTGGACGATGCTGGGGTCTTAGGGATCAGGAAATGGGGTACCTTTGGCCTCTGAATCCAGGGATGGGGTCCCAGCCTCTCGCTGCTCTCCGGAGTCCACAGACACGCTCCGCTCCCTCTTCACCTTGCCCTTGAGCGAGCTGAAAGGGGGTACCCCTGCCTGGGGGTTCTTCAGACTTGAGTTGCTGGGTGAGATCTGGTTGGCCTTGGCCCCATGGTTCCCCGCCCCCACGCCCTTCGAGCCCAGGTTGCAGGTGGGTCCTTGGTTCACATTCTGGTGCTGAGATTGGGCCCCGCCATTCCCTGTCTTGCCATGATTGGTCAACTTATTTTCTGGGTGCATTGGCTTGGCTGGGGCAGGGGGGCAGTGGCCGCGGGGGGACAGCGGCGGGCTCCCTGGAGCTTCTCTCCTCCTGGGGTGGGGTAACCTGGGAGGTGGAAGAGACATGAAAAGTTAATCGCAGTGCCAGGGGTGTAGCAGGTCTGGATTTTCATCATCCCATCCTGCCTCACCTAATGGTTGGGGAGGTGGGAGCAGAGTGGCATCTTAGGACCACCAGCTATCCCTTATCTCCCTCCATGGCTCCTCAAACAAGGGCTGATGCCCTTCTCCACTTGGGGAATGAAGATGGGGCAACCTCCTCCGCCCTCCAGTTCCCAGATGAAAACCCGGGCCTTATGTTGGCAGAATCCAACCCGGCCCCTAAGCCCCAGCATCCTTCAGACTGCAAGCCTCCATGGCAACCCCCTCCACTAGCACCTGGCCAACCCTTAAGCATTCTCTTTTCAAGGGTTTGCTGTCTTCACACTCCTTCCTAGGGCCCCCAACCTCAACTTCCATGTGTCCCAGCACCAGCAGGGAAGGAACCCAGGACCTGGGAATCACTGCTCCTGGCCCAGCCCCATTTCCCCTTGGGGAAGTGGGAGAAAGCACACCAGATTGCGGGGCCCATTGGTCCAGACAGCTCCCCAGGGCAGGAGAGGAATGCCTTTAGAGGGTGCATCAGCAGGTCTGGCCGGCAGGCAGGAGCAAGAGGAAAGGGGGAGGGGACTGGTGCGTGGAGAAGACTGAAGCCAAGGATTCCTGCAGCCTAGGCTGCGGGCCCTTTAAGCTCCAGCCCGCTCCCCCCACCGCCTCCCCCTCCCCGGAGACCTATTAATAGCCGCTGGAAAGATCACATCACGGGAGAGGATATTTATCCCCCCTCATTCCACACCAGCTCAGATTTATTTCAGCTCTGCTGTCCTGCTGCTGCCGCCTGGCCCTGTCTGCCGGCTTCTCCCGGGGAAGGGGAGGGAGGCAGGCACCGCCCCTCCAGTTCCCACCCCCAGCTAGACCGAGGCCAGAGGGCGCCAGCGGACCCGACAGCGGGGCCGCCCGGGGTCTGCTCGAACCGTTTTTAAGAGGAAAGGACTAGAAGGGACTAGAACAGCAGGCTTAGCCGCTTCCATTCCCTTCTGTCCCCTAGGCTCAGGCGCTAAAGCTGTGGGCTCCTGCCTGGGGGCAGGCCTTCCGATTCTGACCCCCTTTAGCCCACCGGTGGCCCGGAAGCCAGGTACCCGGGGTGGGGGGGAGGGGTTGCTCTCCAAGCCTGCACGGTTCAGCCCCATCAGCACTGGGCCCATCCCTTCCCCTCACTCCACACACACGTCCCGCCCTCCACGACACCCACACACCTTGTCTTGTTAGCCAGGATCCTCATGGCTCCCACACACAGTGGGGCTACGGCCCCTGTGCGTGCCCAGGGCCCAGCCAGGTACTCGGTACTGGAGCAGGGACTGCAGCAACAAGCCCCAAAGAGAAAACTTGTGACTTGGGGAGGGGGTGCGAGGAGGGGAGGGGAGACGGGAGGACCCAGCAGCCCTGGGACTAGGGTACTGGACAGGGTAGGGTGGGAACGGCCGGGAAGGATTCCAGGTCGGGGTCTGAATCCATCCCTCCCGCACCTTACCCTCAGGGAGCTTGCAGTCTCTAGCAAGGCCCCCGGGGCCGCAGGGGCAGAATTCACTAAAAAGATAGGTTGCCAAGGTGCCCGCGTGGGGCGGCTGAGAGGTCTGTCAGGCCCCCCGAGGGGGGGGAACTCCCGCTCCCAGGCACGCCCCTCACCCGGGGGAGGGGGGCGGGGGAACCCCTGGCGCCCCGCCCCAGCGCGGCGCCCTGCCCCCGGGCGCCGGGGCGGGAAGGGGGCTGGAGGTGGGGGCGATGCCACGCCTCCAGCTCGAGGCCTAGCCTGTGCCCATCCCAGCAGGCCCGGGCGGGCAGTGAGAGGCCTGGCGGGGCCTCGGGGCTGCAGCTGGGCTCTTCTGGAGACCAGTAACGCTGGCTCAGATTCCTCCCCGACCGCAAGAATGCAGGAGCCTCCCCTCCCCCCGCCCCGGCACCCCACCCCGCCCCCTCCGGCAGAACCCGAGCGCAGAGGCAGAGCGAGCGAGCGACAGAGCCAGCGAGCCGGGGAGCGGGCCACGGGCAGGGATGCAGCGTGCCTCTCCCGGCCCCGCACGCGCCGCCCCGACAGACCCATGGCCAAGTGCGGCGAGGGGCCGGGCGCGCGCCGCGGCGGGGCCGAGGTGCAGGTCTGCACCGGGCGCCGCCAGGCAGGAGCCCCGGGGACCCACCAGCACCCGAACTCTGGACTCACACGCACACACTCGCAGCTCACACGTGGACGGGGAGACAAAGACACGCACGGAGCCCAGGAAACTAGAGGCGCGCTCAAACGCCGGCCCGCGGAGGTGTGCGGGACGGCTAGGGAGGCGCTGGCCGAAGCAGGAGCGCAGAAATAACCGGGGGCGCACGTTTCCAGAGGCGGCCAGAAGGCAGAGAGGGGGCGCGTCGACTCATTGAACAGATGAAAAGACTGAGGCCCAACAACAAGGGAGCCATAGAAAGCTGAGCCCGGTAGTGACAAAGAAACACACACGGGGCCAGAGATACACCAACCAGCAGACTTACACAAACACGGAAGCCTCACCCGACTGCCCCCGGTCCTGTCCCCCCGCCCCTCCCGCAGATCCCAGGAAGGGGTGGGGGAGGGGAGGAGCCTTGGGCCTGGAGCTCCGTCCTGGTGACAGGCCCCGCCAGACACCGGGGCACATTCCCTGGCGGGCTGCTGCAGGCCGGGCTGGGACCTGGGGGGCGGCGAGGGGGCCACACCAGGGACCCTGTGGGAGTCTCACCCTAACTTAACCTCAGGGCACATTGGCCTTCTCAGCGGAAGATTCCTCCGGTTCCAGGCCTGGCTGAACAGCAGCCGGCGGCCAGTCTCCAGGCTTGCATCACGTTGGGGGAGAGGTGAGGTGGGGAGAGCCGGAGGGCACCTGGGCTTAGCGGCGGGCCCATGACTGACATGTGTCCCAGGCTTCCCCTTTCCCCACCTCGCTGATCCTCAAAACTACCAACCACCTGCCACGGCAGTATTTCTATCCCCATTTCACAATGAGGAAACTGAGATCTGGGAGAAGGAAGTCAGAGGCCCCTGGGTCGCAGGACCATTACAGGGGCCTACCAAGCCCCTGTTCCCCCGGTGTTTCCCCTACACCGCAGTGTCCTCCCCTCCAGTCATGACGCCTTGTCTGTGCCTGCATCAGACAGATGGGCTTCCAGCAGGGCAAAGGCTACCCACTTTCCTCTGTTTACAGCCTCAAATACTGGGGCATTTAGTAACTTGGGAAGGGGCTGTTAGAAAATTCATCCTGTCCAGGGTACCCAGTGGGGCCAAGGCTCCTCTCCAGAAGAATCTTCCAGTTGCCCTCCCCTCTAGGACTCCACCCCCTCGATCCCACCCAGCAGGACGAGCTGAGTCAAGTACAGATGAGTCAGGACTTTCCCATCTCACACCTCCCCCTTTTGCCCCTCAGCAGCCCGCCCCAGATCACAGAGACCCTCCTTCTCTATGTACTTAGAGTCCCCGGAAAAGACCTGGAAAGCCCTGGCGATGGAGGCAGGAACAAACAAACAGAAGTGAGGGGGGCTTTTTGGCACCAGGCCAGGAGCCCCCTGAGATGGGTGAAAGGGGTGCAGCTCTGCGAACACAGACCTGGACTCCTCTTAGGGGGTGGGGTGGGGTGGGGAGCAGTGACATGCTCACAAACAGGGAGCAGGTGCCAGTCACCTGAGTGAAAGGCCAGGAGCAGACCCATGAGATTGGAGCCCAGGAGGCTGCTGAGACAAAGCCTGCCTGAGATCTTGCCCTCCTGGTGCAACGCTGGGGGGCAGGCAGGGCTGGGAGCGGGGGGAGAAGCAGTGACCTACTGGTCAAAGTAGACCTGACCTCAGCTGGGGGAGGGAGACCAGGAAGGCTTTGATGGATGCCCAGGGCCTCCAGGTGGGACAGGCCAGCTCCCTGCTCAGCACAGAACTGCCACAGGTATTGCACACAGCATGGCCACTTGCCTCTGTTTAGCGGCTCCCAGCTTGGGAGCCTCTGCTTGATTTGCCTACCAGCACACCAGTCTCAAAGCCCAGCTCAAAACCACCGCAAAGGGGCACTGAGAACACTGCTTGGAGGGTTCATGCTTCCATAGGCAGTGGGCAGACACCCCTAGAGAGGAAATGGGCAGCTAGGAACCCTGTGTGGCTGAAAGAACAGAGACCTGCTGGGAGTATTAGGGGTGGGATCCTTGGCCACTGACCTGGGGAGAGGCAGCCCCCAAGACGAGGTCCTGAGGCCCCTTTCTCCAGGGTCCCTAGAAGCTCTCCTCTATCACCCAGGTCACTTCCTCTTCCTGAGGTGGTGACTCAGCGGGGTGGGGAGGTCAAGGATTCCTCGCCCAGCAGGAAATCTGCTCAAGAACCAAGGTGTTGCTGGGGACCCTCTGTGTGGGGACTTCCAGGGTTGGGGGGCCTTCCCCTCACCCTGGTTCCTAGCAGCTCTCCCCACTTACCCCCACCTCCTGCCAAAGGAGACCATGCAAATCAACCATTTTTGTCTGGGAGTTTCCAGCCCCACCCCACCTGCAGCCCCAGGGTGATGTCTGGCAACCCCAGCCCTGCTGGGACATGGAAATTCCTGGCCCCAGACCCTCCAGTCTGGGGTCTTTGAAGGGTGCTTCAGGGGTGAGCGGTGGATTCTGCTCTTGTGGGGACCACCAGGCTAAGCAGCATTGCCTAGACATGCTGGAGGTCGCCTCACTTGGCTCCAATAGCCAGGGCCCCTGTGTCCAGGCCTCAAGAAGCAGTCATAGCCTGGCAGTGGGGTGCCCCCAAAGGCTACTGCCCAATCCCTGGCTGCTCCCTCCCCCCAGGGGGGAGGCGGGGGAGGAGGTGGGGGGCACAAGGAAACAAGACAGGGCAGGAAGCCCAGGCAGGCGGCGGGCACTCTGGGCCAGGCACAAACAGCCAACACAGGAAACCACAGCCCACCCCCGCCCACCCCACCCGCTCAAAGCTCTGGGAGAAAGGAGTGCCAAAAGCCTGGTACCCCAGCGAGGGCAAGGGCCAGGGGTTAGCCCGGGGCAAGGGAGGGGCAGAGGCTCTCCAGCCTTCTCTCAGCCCCAGACCCCACCTGGAGAAGGGGAGAGGAAGCCAGGCTGCCAGGGAGGGTGCTGCCTCTTTAAATCCACCGAAATCCTGAGCTAGGCCCAACCCAGCTCTGGTTTCACAGGAAGGAAAGGCGCTCAGGAGCCAGTAGGGCAGGAGGTGGTGGCTGGAATTAGCCCCACCGGCCCAAATATATCTGGTCTCCGCCTGCCACCCCTCTGGCACTTCCTGCCCCCTGGCACCTGCACCACCCTGGGGGTGGGAGAGGGTCTAGGGTCTATACTCCCTCCCCTATGGGGGACTTCAGGCTCTCCAGGTGCCCTGTTGCTGTGGACACGTGGTAGGAGGTGGCATCCCCAGCCTGGATCCCCAGAAGAGAGAGAGGAATGGACAGGGTAGCTCCCTGGGGAACCTCACCTGGCCTCTATCCTCCAAGGGGTTAATCGGACCCTTTTTTTGGGGGGGATTAGGGGTGGCCCAGGAACCTCCTCCAAACTGCCTGGCGGCTGGGAACAATGGGGCCATTGTGGGAGCTGCGGAGTGCGGGCAGACTGCTGGCACAGGCAGCGCACCAGGGGCGGGACCTCACCCAGAGCCCGCCTGCCCGCCGGCTCTCTCCCCCAGGTGCTGCCAGCGACAGAGACATCCTCCCAGCCCTCACCTCGCCGGCCAGGCCCAGACTCCTGGCACCAGCAGCACCTGGAGAGCCCTCCAGCTCTGCCCACGTTGCCATCCAGACTGCCATGACCCTACAGGAAGCAGGGGCATGTGGGCCAGGACGGGGTGGGGGTGGGGGCTGACGAGACAGGATGTGTGCCTGTGATCCTCCTGCAGGGAAGACAGGAAGGCCAAATGGGGTTTCTGGTGTCAGTCCTGGCACCCTCAGGCCAGAAGGGCTTAGGGGATTGTGAGAGTGGTGACAGGCAGGGTCCCCTGCCCCCAGGTCTCAGTTCCTACACTCATTTCAGACCTGCTCCCCGAGGAGGCCCAGCCCTGGCAGCCTAGCCGCCCTCTGGGGCCAGGACACGGCGGGCAGTATGAGTGATGTGGTGGAATGAGCGGTGGGTTTGCAGTCAGGCTGACAAGGTTGCCAATCACATCCCACCCCCTCTGAATGACAGGACTTTATCTGTCCCTTCAGCCCTTAGAGCCTCAGTTTCCTCATCTGCAAAATGAGGATCAATATAACAAGTGAGATGCTAATAGCGAAACTAGCCAACAGAATGCCTGTGACATAGCCCTCAACAAACCACCTTGGGCCATGATGCCCCCTTATTTACCCCCTACATGGCGCCCAAATCCATAGGCATTTGGTAAAGATGGGCACTGTCGAGAGATTTGCTCTTGATAGCTCAGTCGATAAAGGATCTGCCTGCAATGCAGGAGACCTGGGCTCGATCCTTGGGTTAGGATGATCCCCAGCAGAAGGGAATGATTACCCACTCCAGTATTCTTGCCTGGAGAACTCCATGAACAGAGGAGCCTGGCAGGCTATAGTTGATAGGGTCACAAAGAGTCGGACATGACTGAGTGACTTTCAAGACATCGGGCCCACAGGCATCATCTCAGTGATATCAAGTACAAAAACTTGGCTCCTCCTCCGTCCTCACAGAGGTCAGGTCCCTCGGCAAGGACTCCTCTGGGCCTCACTGGGTTTATCAACATTCAAACCCAGAGCATGAATCCAGAGAGCAGTTATCCACTCTCTTAGCCATAAGGCTGTCTCAGGAGACAGCAGGAAAAAAGCAAAGGGGAGTTTCCTTTCAACAGTGGCCACATCCCCTCCACCAGCCACCCCCACCCCTTGGCAGTCTCCCTACCGGGTCTAGGCTGGGAGGAAGCAGGAACCTACTTTGTTGCCATGGGCCTCTTTAAAGAGTGGAGGGTCTGAGAAGGTAAGAAGAGCAACTGGGACACACAGTTCTGAAAGTAGAGGTCTAGAGAGAAGACCTATCCTCTTCTCAGCTAGAGAGGGCTGTCCCTCTTGGGGTGGCTCCATAGCCCCCAAAGGGTTAACAAGGCCCTAAAAATAACCTGCTCCCAGCAGGACCCACTGATTGGAACCCTCCAGCCATCTGTTCCCATTTTCTCCTGTTCACATTGGAACATCTGAAACCAGCCCCAGAGCCCCAGCCCGATCCCAAAAATAGCCCCAGCCTGCCCAAGGAACAGGCCCCAGGGGCTGGGCAAAGGCGGCATGGCCGGCCCAGCAGTCAGGCATGGCTCAGGCCAACACTGATGCCTCACTCCCAGGCCCACAGAAGGGAGGAGATCCCTCTATTCCCAGAAAGAAGTGGTGAGTAGAGCCAGGAGCTCCAGCCCACCCCCCTTAGAACCAGGCCAGAGAAGGTCCCTAGGAGTCCTGGAATCCCAGGCACTCTGCCACATCTGATCACTTTTACTCCTGAGAAGACCAAACCACCTGTCTGCAGAGTTTTCCTCCTGGTGGGCATGCCTGCTACCCTGTCCTGGGATCCTCACCCAGAAGTTCCCAAGCCTTAGCCCACCCATCATCCTGCTGTCATCCCAGGGCCTTTGGGAGCCTTGGTCACCCATAGTCACTCAGCATTCTCCCCTGGCCTGCCCCAGGGCACACAGGGTTGAAACAGAACGTTTCTCAGCCCTGCCCACATGCACCCATGCAGCAGAGGAAAGTGTTCCGGGGGTGTCCTCTGGATGCCGATATGACCCCAGCCCTCCTCTGGGCTTCAGGATGGACTTCCTGCCCATCTGTGTGCAGCAGGTGCTGGGCCTGCCCATCTGGGCTTCTACACATATCATAGACCTTGGCATTGCCCTGCCACCCTCAGGGAAAATGCCCAGACAGGGTACAGGGAATCCAGTAGACCCTGGGCCCCAAGGCAGGCCTGACAGCTGCCATCCATGTCACAGCTCCTCCCTGCTACTCTTCTCTCCAAGGAAGGTCCCAGACCCCTTAGGCCAGGAAAGAGAGGAGGCAGCCATTTAAGCCACTGAAGGACAGAGTGTCTTAATGGCTGTTCAGCCTGGTAAAGGAACTGAGCGGCAGGAGATGGGATGGTGGGAGGGGTGTTGAAGCTGATCTGAGCTAATAGCCTGGGGGAGGAGGGGTTCAGCCTTGAGAAGTGCTGGGCGATGGGGAGGCAGGCAGGCCCTAAGCCCTCAGACCCTTCTCTAGGCCCACAGCTATTCCCCAAACTTGCAATCATGATGCCTGCCAGCACCAGCAGTGGGGAAACTGAGGCAGCAAGAAGGTAGATCTGGAAGGGTATTAGAATCTAGGAGTCTCAAGCATTGGAAAGGCTGTTTCTTCCCCACGCCCATTTCTCCATGCTAAAGCCTCTGGGAGGATCAGGAGTTCCTATGACTAATAATAATTAGGAAAATCTCTAATATTTATTGAGCATTTACTCTGTAACATCAAGCTGGTAATCACAGGCATTATCTAATTTAATTCTCTAATTTAGTACTCTACAAGAAAAGTCTCTTATCCCCACTTTACAGATAAGAAAACCGAGGTACAGGGACACTGCCTAAGGCAGACAGTCCAAACTTAGAAGAGTCAGGATTTGCACCCAGATACTCCAGCCATTTGCTCTTAACCATTTCACAATACAAGTTCGCCCTGGCAGCAGCCCTCTGTGCTGTGACGAAAGAATGGTGCCTCACTCCCTCATTCCAGACTCCCTCCAAACCTGATGCACACCAGGTCCTAGCCAGAGGCCACAGTTCCTACCCAGGGACAAGATCAAAGAGAGGCCACAACTCCCCGCCCCCTCAACACAGGTGCCTGGCCCGCTGGGGCTGAGAGTAAAGTTCTCGGGCCACCCCAGCCCCGTCCACCCATCACCCATCCTGGTCCCTCAGAGTCTGGGGAGGGAACCCGGCAGGTTACCATGGCAACAGCACAGGCCCCTGCTGAGAGGCCCAGAGGCAGGAGTCTGTGGCCCCTCCCACTTCGCAGGTAGGGGTCAAAAGTCAAGTGGGACTCCACTAGTGATGGGTGGAGTCTCAGCCCTGCCCCCCCAACCTCTCGGCCACACCTGGCGCTGCCCCTCAGTGTTTTCACTGCCTGATTGGAAGCAGGACCACTTTCCTCCCCGTCCCTGGGGGGTGGTTGCCTCCAACAGGGAGGGTTGGGGGATTCGAAGCCCTTCCCTCCTGAGGACAGTCTAGAAGTGCCTCCTCCTAGTTCTGTACTTTCTCCAGCTTTCCCTAGTCTGGGATCCTACAGGCGTGTTTGTTGTGAATTCAGGGAGTTGTTGCTAAGTAAGGAAGGAGGGGAGGGAGGGAAGGAGGGGGAAGGAGGGGGTAGGGTGGCAGTAGGGAGAAAGTGTGCGTGTGCATGCGTGCGTGCGCGTGGATGTATGTGTGTGTGTGTGTGTGTGTGTGTGTGTGTCTAGGGGCCAGGGCAGAAACCACATTACCATGGCTGGTGGCCATCCTGGCTTTGACTCAGCCAGCTCAGGCCAAAGCCGGCAGGCAGCGGGGTAGCAGGCCCTTGGGATGACCAGGAAGGAAACCATACCTTGCCCTCCAGGGGTGACTGGGCTGGGGCTCCCCACCACCCACCCCAGGTGGGACTTTCACTGGAGCTGCGGCTTCGGCGCTTTAACCCTTCCTGCCCGGGCCCCGCCCCCATCCCCACTGGGTCCCAGGTTGTAAGCTGTCAGCAACCCCTCCTCTGGGGGAGGAGAATGAAAGGAGAAGTAGGGGCAGAGAGCCAGGAGGAGGGCGCCCAAGACAAAAAGCCAAGCAGGAGGCTCCGGCAGAGGCAGGCAGAGCTGAGCACGGAGGGTGTGGGGACACACACAGGCACACAGACCTCTCACCTCGGGATAACGCGTGTCGGGCTCGGGCTCAAGGGTGTGACCGGGGCTGGGGCTCCCTGTGGAGAGAGGGTCACAGCTGGAAGCCCCAGGCCAGCAATCTCTACCCCTGCTCCTCCCAGAACCCCAGCCCCACCCCCAGCACGCACACCACTAAGCATGTACACAGACAGGCTTGTAGCTCCAGGAAGTCCCTGAGCTACTCGGACACCACCCCCCCTCCACGACTTCTGTGGATTGGCCGGGAGCCAGGCCTGACCCAGCCGCCCCACCGCACGGCTCCCCCTCCCTCCCCTGGAAGCAGGAAAGGAGAAGGCCCTGGAGATGCCTTAGGGCTCAGCCCCAGAGTCGGGGGTGGGGTGGGCAGGACTCCCGCGTCCTGGCCTGAGGACCCCAGCTTCCAGCACCCACCACCCCGGAGTTATCCTGTGTCAGGGAAAAGAATGGCGTGGGTCCTCTGTCCCTGTGTGGTCTCCCTTGTCCCCGGAAGACTCGAGTCCTGGGGACTGGGCCTAGCTGGGAGGGCCTGGAGGGAGAGAATCGGGCTTAGCAGTTCAGTAGGAGGGGGCTGGGTGAAGCTCCCACAGGCAGGCAGGCGGGAGGGAGGCTGGTGGCTCAGCTCAGTTTGTACTGGGGGTCAAAGGGGAGTTCTTTTCCGAAGAATTCTGGGAGGGAAGCCAACTAGAGCAAGCTGCTAACTACCCCTCCCTCTCTCTCTCACTGCACTGGGTGGGGGGCGCGGGGCCGCTGTCCCTGCCAACCAGACTTAACCCTCTCCAGCCTGTGGTGTGCCCAGGCCCAGGACAGGGGAATTGGAAAGGGGACCTCCTGCTGGGCCCAACTGCCCATTCTAGGGGGCAAGCATAGCATGCCTGCCAGAACATGGTACCACCTGTCCCCATCTGGTACCGCCCTGTCCTACCATCACCTGGGTGACTTTTCTGGGCTCATCTCCTGAAGGTGTCTACAGTGACGTGTGTGCGCAGGTCTCAGAGACAGAGATTGAGAAACAAACTGAAGATTCCTTGCCAAGGCCCTCCCCCTGCTGGGTCACTGAGCACTGTACCAACCTGTGCCTTTACCCCTCCCCTCCTCCCACCGTGTCCTGGGACCAGAGGCCATGGGAAGCGGGGCTAGAAGGAGACAGCTTCTCTCTCTGCCCACCGCTGCTGCTGTCTCCATAGGCCCTAGACTCTGACAACCAGCCCCTGCCCCAGCCCCCTTCTTCTTCACTGACTTGCTACAAGTGCTTCTAGAAGAAAGTCATCAATTATAGCCTGAGGTCCCAGGATGGGAAACTGAGTCATAGCGAGGTTCCAAGTGCCTGTATCCCGTGCAGACATGACCATCACAATCTTAGCTTTGGCAAAAAAAAAAAAAAAAGGGAAAGAAAGCTCCCACTAACAACCCCTCATCCCGCAGAACACGATAAAGGACTGTAGAACAAGAAGGACTTCTCAGGGTCAAGGCTACAATGGCAGCTGGCCCCACAGCCAATGCTTCATATTTTGGGGGTGGTATAACCCCCCAAGAGACCAGGCCCCTCTGTCTTCTGCTTAGGCTGGAAACATGAGTGTCTTGTTTTGTTTTGCTGTCTGCCCCTAACGAGCAAAGTCAACTTTTCTGAAAGCTGCCAGGTCTGGTGAGGCTGACTGTTTCTTGACTTCAATGAAGCAAGCCACCCCAGGGGTGGGGGCAGGGGGTGGGGGATAAGTCCCTTCCCCCATCCCTTTCTGAAGAGCACTGGGCCTCCCTGTCACAGCCCCCACGACAGCACCAGGACAAGAAGAGGATGGACTGGGAGCATCAGACCCCTTGAGATGCGGGGTGTCTGGGGAGGGCAGAGGAGGAGAGTCCAGCCCTGGGGACAGTTTATCCCAAAGTCTCCCCACTGTGCACTTCTCTCCAAGGACCACAGAACTGCCAGAAGCCTTGGCCTCCCTCCAGGAAACCTCCCTTTCAAAGGACAGAGGACTTCATGTCCCAGGGAGCTGTGGGGAGACCTGTGGCTACACCCCCAGACATGTTCCAAGGGAGGAGGAAAGAGGCGGGAACAGAGTGCACGGAGTGTGCGCGCATGCACACACACATGCATCAAAGACACAACCCCGGGCACACACACTTCTCAGATACTCTCAGACACGTGTACCTAAGAGAGAAACAGACACAACCCCCAAACACACACATCCAAGGTACCTCTTTAACACAAACTCTCCAAAACTGACTCCTTCAGACCCACAGAGGTGCCCACATTCATAGAGAAAGCCCAAGGGGGCCCAGGAAACACAAATGACGTCGGCTGGTCACACAGAACTGCTGACAGAAGGTAGACCCACATTGGAATATACACACACACACACACAGACACTGAGTAGTATGCACATGGCCCTGTGCTAGCACAAACTCTCTCTCTCACACACACACCCAGGCAATGCACAGCATGAAGCCAGATTAGAGCACTAAATTCTGGGCTAGTGGGGAGGAGGGGAGTCAGAGGAGGGTGGAGAAGTGCTCAGGGATTTCAAAACAATCCTGGTTTCGAAATGCTGGAAATGCTGGATTCAGGGCCATTCTCAGTTGAGGCTGGGGGTAGGGGGAGGGGCGGGGGAGGGGAAGACAGGCCAGCACAGGGCCACAAGCCTGTGGGAGGAGGGACTTGGACAGAGGGCATCCCGGCCCCGGGGACACCAAGGTTAGGAGGGGCAGGTGGCCAGGGCCCAGCAGGGAGGGCCCGGGGCGGAAAGGAGGGGAGGCCTCTGCTCCAGCCGCGGACTGGAGAAGTCGGAAGGCGAAGGGGGAGACTGCCTGGCCCCTCCCCCTACCTGGGGGCGGTGGTGGCCACCTTCTCCCCGGCAGAGTGGCAGCTGGTTCCCCTTGGCTGCTGGCTAGCAGAGCCCCGAGGCAGGCCTCAAGCTACGGGGCAGAGGGTGTGGGAGGACAGCAAGGGCCTGCAGCTGGTCAGGGACCCTCCCTGGGACCCAGGGCCCCCCCAACACACACACTCAAGGCAGGGTGGGGGACATCTCCCAGGGAACCCGGAGCTTCCCCCCTCTCCATGGGGAGGGCCAGCCCTTACTTAGGAGGCTGACACAGTACTACAGACCCCCACACCCAGGAAGTCACCCCTCTCTTCCCAGGGCACCAGAATATCCTTACTGCCCCTCCCCCAAGCCCCAGGGAAACTCTCTCCCAAGGAGGGGAGGTCAGGCCAGGCTGGGGGTGGGGCTCTGGAGGCCCGGCCCTGGCACCCAGCGGAGGAAATTCCAGGCGGTAACTCCAGGCTGCCTTCAGGGCGGCCGAGTGCCCGGCAGCGGATCCAGCACTGTGGCTTTCTTCACCTCGCCCCTTCGCTCCTAGCCTCTGGCTACCTGGCCCTCCAACTGGCTCCAGCCCTGGCTCTGGGAGTTAGAGGGTAGAACCTGGGGAAACTTGGCACACCCTGGAAGAGCCTCTGGTGGAGCCTCGACTGGCCCTTTGGCCTGTCAGAGCCTTCTGGCCCCAGATCCTCGGGTGCAGCCCCCACAGTGTGGCTGCGGGTGGGCAGCCAGTGGGGCTGGCAGCCAGGGACACAGATGTCAGGTTAGAGCAGCCAGGCGCTCAACAGGTTGAGCCAGTCCCTGGAACAACCAGCCCCACCCCGGGGAGAGCAGGCCTGGCAGAGGCTCCCTGCCCGCGGCACCCAGCCTGTACCCGCTTGGCTCCCACGGCTGCCCACTTTCCCACGGTGTCATCCCCTCTGCCCCCTCCCCCCCAAGTCGGCAACCTAGCAGAGCCCAGGGCTCCTGGCACTGGGAAAGGGTGCTGTTTTCCAGCACCCCTGGGTGCCCAGACTCTTGGGGTGCCTCACTACCAGCAACCCAGGAGCCCCCAGAAGAGTCAACGTGGCATCAGGCCAAGGAGAACCCCAAAGCACCCCCCACCTCCTTGGAAGCCTCTTCCAGTCCTGGGAAGACTGGACACCCAGACACCCTGGCTCCCCGCAGCTGCCCCCCAGGGCGCTGGGACAGAGTGGCAGCCTGTGGCACCAGAGGCCGTGTGGAGGGCCCCCAGTTCCCGCCTTGGGCTCCTCGGAGGTGGGCTGCTGTTCTGGGTGGCGCCCTCCACTCCTGCCAGAGCTGCCTACAGCCCTGGTCCTTTCCTTCCACCCCACTCCTGGGCTCCACGGAGCTCCATCCCAGCCCCTCCCCCTGCAGGCAGGCAGCCCCCTTTGCAGGCATCTCCTTTAATCTAAAGCAGGTGCCAGGCATTCCAGCCCTTGCTGAGTCGACAGTGCCACCCACTAGGCCTGTGCCCAGAAGGCTATTGCCCGGCCTGTTCATGGAAGCTGAGTCCCCAGCCCAGGGCTCCTGTTTAACTCATGTACCCAGAAGTTGGGAGGCAGAAACTATCCAAAGAAAGCATGAGTGCCCAACACAGACTCAAAAAGCAAGTTCACTAGGTCCCACATCATCACTGTTGTGATCACAAACACTAGTCCCTCTCCGAGGCTCTTGTCATCTCTTCTCACCTGGACCCTCAACCTCAGTACCTGGAGACTCACTGTGAGTCTCCATATGGCCCTCCAGAAGCCGTGTCCAGCGTGAGGGCCCTGCTAGCCCAAGCACAGGGATTACTCTGGATCCAAGACTATATATATTCTCTTCTTCAGGAGAGAATTCTCCCCAACATTAGCCCCTGCCTCACCCCAATCTGAAGCAACACAGGTTAGCAGAGAACCTTCAGAGGGAAGTGGCCAGAAGGCTGATCTTCCAGGCCTGGTGCTTTAAGACCAAGGAGCCTGATCAGCTGAGGGAGGGCAGCACCTTCCGTCCTGATACCAGACTTTCCTGCTCCTTACCTTTCTCTCCCATTCTCACTCTGTCCTGAGGCTTCTATCAGCAGGCGCCTCAGAGCTGATACCAGAAAGACAGGGCCTGAACATGCTCTTCCCCTGGGGCCATGAAATCATGGTCCTGACCTAGAGAAGGCAGCCAAGCCAGTGCTGGGGGGCAGCAGACAAGCCAGGCAGCCCCAGCCCAGAAGAAGTGGCTGATCCTTGGAGAGGCTGAGGACGGGGGAGAGCAAGGAGAGCAGAAGCCCACCCACCCAGCAGGCCTTATTCAGAGAGCTGCCCTCCTCCAGAGGCATCAGCAGGGTTACAGCAGACACTGTGTAAAGACAGCTTTCCTAGGTAAAACAGGAAACCAAGGCCAAAGATCAAGGGGGCCTCCAAGCCCCTCTCCCAGGGCTCAATCACATGCCCCGCTCACCTCTCCCAGAAGAACGCTTTTCCTCCCTGCAGCAGAGGCCCCCCCAGACACAGACACAGACCCACACCCCAAGCAGCAGACAGACAGAAGGAGGAGGGAGGGGGGGTGTCAGAAAAACCCGGAAGGAAGGAAGCTGGACAGACAGATAGAAGCTGATCCTGGCTTCCCTGCTCCAGAGAGACACCCTCCCAACTCCCTGACCATCAGGGACACCCTCCCTCTCAGCTCCTAAGAGGACCTCAGTGTCCCCTGAAACCAAATTCCAACAGCCCTGGGACAGGGCATACTCCAGCCAAGCAAGAAGCCCTAAGCCTCCCTTCTCTTCCTCACGTTACTCTCCCAAGAGCTCTCGGGACCAAGGCAGGGGCCATCTCCTCTGAGCCGGGGCAGAGACACCTCCAAGGAACTGTGTGACTGCCCCACCCCCCAACCAAGCCCACACCACTCAGAGTCTTTGGGGAGACTTCTCTAGTCACAGCCCCTGCTGCTCCTAGACAGTGCTTGGGGGCAGAGGGGGACCCCCAGCAATCTCCAATCCCAGTGCACCTCCTTCCGGAGGCTCCTATCAGCCAGGAGAGGAGTGCTGGGGGCTGAGACCCAAGGGGTTGGTGAGCCTGGGAGGGGGACTACATCTCCCAGAAGCCCCCAGGGCAGGGTTGCTGCTCCAGCTGGCCCAAGGCCGGCCTTGTTCTCTGCGCTAGGGTGGCAGGGTCCCCTGGCTGCCCCTGAGCCCTCCCCGCTGTGCTTTGGGGCTGCCAACCTGATTGGGGGCCCAAGAGTAGCCTCCGCTAACCCTGGGGGCGTCTCCCACCCCTTATACAGCTTGAGGGTGCGTGCCAGAGGGCTCGAGACAATCAAACTGTGTCCCCCCTCCCCAGTTCGAACTGGATCTCCCTCCTCGCGCCACAGCTGGCCTGGCATGACTTTTCCCCCTCGGTCCCAGCCCACCCCTCACCTCGCGCGGGTCGGGGGTCCTCACGCCAGGCCGGAGTTGGACGCCATGACCAGGTCAGGGTCGGTGGGTGGATTGGGGTCCTCCTGCTCGCCAGTTGGAGGTGCGGAGGAAGGCGGGCAGGTGGTGATCTTTTGATCCTGGACGCCTTGATCTCAATACCAGCCCGGCCCGGGAGTGGGTATCCGAGGGTCGCTGGGAGCCTGGGTTCCTGCCTCCCAACCGCGGAGCATGGTCGTGGGTGCCGGGCAGCGGCGGGAGAGCGCGCGCACCCGCCCGGCTCGGGGCTCGGGGCTGGGGTCTCGGCCCCAACCTCACGGCTCCGGCTCCTGCTCCTCCTCCCTTCCTTCCTTCCTTCCTTCCTTCGCCTCCTCCTTTCACTTTCCCCGAGGCCCGCGGGGAAGGCGGGCGCGGGGCGGGGAGGGGTCTGTCTGGGCGCTTATTGTTGGTCGGACGCGGAGGGTCCGGGTCGCAGCCCCCGGGCGGCGCGGCGCCGGGGGACCCAGGCGTGCGGGTGTCCGGCCGGCTGGCTCCGGGCGGCGGCGGTGGTGCAGCGGCCCCGAGTCCGGGGCATGTCCGGCCACTGGCTCCGCCGCTCGCCGCCGCCTCCCCGGGCTCCCCTGCGCTGCCGGAGCCTCGCTCGCCCCTCCACTCGGCTCCGCTCCCCAGCCTGAATAAGCATCGGGGCTCTCTGGCTGCCTCCTTCTGCCTTCATACCAGAGCCCGGAGAGGCCCCTGTCAAAATAAGAGCTCCCCCATCTCGCTCGCCTCCTCGCCCAACCCGGCTCCCCCAGCCTCCCAGTGGTCTGACTCGGTAAGGCGCCCGGCCGGCTAGCGGGAGGCTGGTTGGCCGGGGGGCGGGGTGGGGGCTTCTATCCCTCCTCCACCCCATTCCCAAAGACTGGGCAGGAGATGTGCTAACAACATCTCAGGCTGGGGAGAGATTTGACAAGCCTACCTGCCTATCTACACTGATTGGAAGCAGTGGGAGTTGCCTAGACCTCCCCATCCCACAACACACACACACACACACACACACACACACACACACACGCACTCCACTAGGTCCCCTCTTCATGTACCCACCCACATTCATTATGCGCTGAACATCTCTTTATTCACTTTATTCATCGCTCTTTCCTAGTAGACCATGAGGTCCTTGAGGATGTGGACTGAATTTTTTCATCTGAATCCTCAGCAGAGTGCAATGTGGATACTAATAAAGTGTTTGCGAAAATGAAACCGTTGTTTTCCCAAAAGAATTCTATCCCAGTCTCAAAGTGCTACGCAAAAACACCAAGACCCTACAGGAGAATAGATCCAATGAAAAAGAAGTAAAGGGCTTTAAAAAAGCATTTCACGTATGTTATACCAATGTTTGCCACAAACCTAGGAGAAATGTTATGGCCCCAAGACACTGATGAGGACAACAAGGCTTGCATTAGTTAAGGACTTCCTTAGGGTTACTCTGACAGAAAGTGGCAAGCCAAGGACTAGAGTTTGGGTCTCTTTATCCCAGGGCACTTTCCCTGGATCCCACTGTCCCCAAGCACCCAGAATTAATACCAAGAAGGAATAAGCATGGACACTTCAGGAAGGAAGGACACTGGCAAGCCCCTTTGCTCATGCTATTTGATTCCTCTGAGCTCTCCCCTGCCCCTGACCTCCTACTCTTTTGACCACCTATTACATCTATGTCACCCAACTGAGTACCTACTTGCATGTTTTATCTTCACTCTCCCGTGTGCATGTCTAGTTGCCCCAAAAGATTCTTGAGGGCCCAGACCGTGCCTTCTATGCCTCTACATAATAAGCACTCAAGTGCTGGGTTCATAATAGGGATCCAGGAAAAACCTATATGTAGGTCAGGAAGCAACAGTTAGAACTGGACATGGAACAACAGACTGGTTCCAAATAGGAAAAGGAGTACGTCAAGGCTGTATATTGTCACCCTGCTTATTTAACTTCTATGCAGAGTACATCATGAGAAACACTGGGCTGGAAGAAGCACAGCTGGAATCAAGATTGCCAAAAAAACTATCAATAACCTCAGATATGCAGTTGATACCACCCTTATGGCAGAAAGTGAAGAGGAGCTAAAAAGCCTCTTGATGAAAGTGAAAGAGGAGAGTGAACAAGTTGGTTTAAAGCTCAACATTCAGAAAACTAAGATCATGGCATCTGGTCCCATCACTTCATGGGAAATAGATGGGGAAACAGTGGAAACAGTGTCAGACTTTATTTTTGGGGCTCCCAAATCACTGCAGATGGTGATTGTAGCCATGAAATTAAAAGGTGCTTACTCCTTGGAAGCAAAGTTATGACCAACCTAGACAGCATATTCAAAAGCAGAGACATTACTTTGCCAACAAAGGTCCATCTAGTCAAGGCTATGGTTTTTTCAGTCATCATGTATGGATGTAAGAGTTGGACTGTGAAGAAAGCTGAGCGCTGAAGAATTGATGCTTTTGAACTGTGGTGTTGGAGATGACTCTTGAGAGTCCCTTGGACTGCAAGGAGATCCAACCAGTCCATGCTAAAGGAGATCAGTCCTGGGTGTTCATTGGAAGGACTGATGCTAAAGCTGAAACTCCAATACTTTGGCCACCTCATGGAAGACTTGACTCATTGGAAAAGACTGATGCTGGGAGGGATTGGGGGCAGGAGGAAAAGGGGCCGACAGAGGATGAGATGGCTGGATGGCATCACCGACATGAGTTTGGGTGAACTCCGGGAGTTGGTGATGGACAGGGAGGCCTGGCATGCTGCAATTCATGGGGTCACAAAGAGTCGGACATGACTGAGTGACTGAACTGAACTGAACTGACTGAAATACTCACTTGATGGGTTGATTACCTGGAGTTGAGCGCTGAGCAAGGTCTGGGGAGGTGCAGGTAGAAAAGGGGGAGAAACCCTGAGAGAAGATAACACTCCCTGTGGGTGCCTAACATGACATTTACAAAGCATTTTCATACACATTATCTCTCGATCCTGCTTTGAGCCAATCAACAAAACTTTGACATGTGTCTATTATCTGCTATGCTAAGATCAAGCTGGGTCAGGGATTGAATCATCACAGCTCTATGAGGAAGGTATTATTCTCACTTAAACGAAAAGAAAACTAAAGCCCAGAGAGGCTCAGCTCTGGTATAAAAGGTCTCAGAGCCTAGGATGGTACCTGACCCATAGAAGTAGGGTTTCATCTCCTCTCCCCTCTCTAGGTCCTGAGGGTATATATAAGATGAGCCACAAGACAAGAGGGTTATTTCTCAGAGGATTTGCTTGTTAGAAGGAAGGGTCCATTCAGTTACTTGGGTCAGTTTCCTATTTACATACGTGACAAGACACACGGGCTTGATTATCTGTTTGGCACCATGCGGGTTCATAGCAGGTCCAGAAAACAATGTTTGTAGCAGGGAGTGATGGCCATGTTGCAAGGGGTCAGTTAACTGTGGCACACTGTAAGTTCCAGTGTATTCGGCATGTCCCGTGGAGGTGACATGTAGAGCACTCCCTTGGGCGGGGCTGTGACTTATTGCCCCAGCGTAGGTTCCAGGTTGGGATGCGGAGCCCCAGCTCTGGGCAGCCAAGAGTTCTGGGTGGAACCCTGGAGTGAGAGAGGAGGAGAGGAGAGAGGCCCGTGGCCCATTGCTGGAATAGAGTGGCTCCCTCTACTGGCGAGTTCGGGGAATCACCGTGTGTTTTCCCATATCTCTGTGTCACTGTGTCACGAGGAGTGTCACAGGTGTGTCAGCGAGTGTCGGTGGAAGTTCGGGCATGGGTATTGTTGTGTGAGAGTGCCTGTTTGTGGTGCAGTGTGGGAGAGCCAGTGTTACGCGGGTCTGTTTCTGGAACCACAACTTGTACACACAACCACATTTTGTAATGCAATTAACTTTTGGGGTGGGGGTAGAGGGTGAGCGGTGTTAGGGCTATTGATTATCTGAGATTTCTACCTGGGATGACGAGGACGAAAGGACCCTCCAGCTGGTACTCATCGCCAATCTCGGGCAGGTGGGAGAAATTCTCAACTAGGGAACACTTCCTGGGAAGGGACTCTATCCCCTAAGCGACAAAAAATCCAAGAAAGGGTTAACTTTGAACCCCCATAGTGACTTTAATCATTGGCTCAGGGCACCGTCAGTCAGCTTTCTGGGGCGGGGCTTATGGGGGCTGCCTTCGGACTGCCCAGCGCCCCTCACTTGCCCCTAGCCCCCCAACTTGGTTTCACCTCTGGGCTGCAGCCACACCCCCCCACCTTGATGAAGACACCTTCCTGAGCCCTGGAGAAGGAGCGGATCTGGGCATCCTGGCTTCTCCACTCACTCCAGCTGCCTGGCTTCCTGATAGATGGTGATTATTATATAATAGACCTGCTGGACAGAGCCGTGCCAGAGCTCGGAACACTTTGCCCCTCCTCGAAGCCTGCCCCGGGGCCTGGCACCAGCAGTACAGGGCCCGTCGCCCAGCTCGACCGGCGCCCCCGGCACCGCCTCCACTCCGGGGCGGGAGACCCCTGGGCCACCCTCCCTGGTGGCCTTTGGGGCCACGTCCTGGGATGGGGCGGGCGCCAGGCTGGGAGTCCGGCGGGCGCCACGCAGGTCTCAGGGTTGGCCTGAGGAGTACGGTGTTACCAGCGCCTCTCCAGAATTGTGGGACCCACTTGGCCCCTTCCAACCTGAACTTGGAACTTGGGAGCCAATAGAGGTGGGGATTGGGGGCGTAGGGACCAGGGTCGGATTGGGGAAGGAGTTTGTAAAATGTGCGGGGGGCAGGGAGAGGGAGGCTGGGAAAGGGGGTCGGCAGGGGCAGTGGGGGAGGGACTCTTATCCTGACAGGGCTCCCGCCTTCCCCGACTGGAGGGTTTGGAAAAACTGAGCAGGCAGCCAAGCCTTGGCTGGAAATTCTGCAGCCCACCCTCCTGGGGACACAAAGCTGGAGGGCGGAGGCAGGGCGGCGGGGGAGAGAGCACGACCCCGGGGAGGGCAGGGCCTCTTTTGGGGCTGGGGGCCCAGGGGCCAGGTCCCTGGGGAGGGGGTTCCTGGCGCTGTCTCCCTGCAGTCTGCTTACCCTTGTCCTCTACCCCCTCCTTCCCCCCTTCCTCCCCCTCCCCGGCTCCAGTCTTTGCAGAATGCGGGCAGACTTAACTCCTTGAGCGCCAGCCCGGTGGACTCCTAGGTGGTGACGCCTGTGAGGGAGGGCAAGAGGGAGGGACTCCAGACCCCACTCCCACCCACGGCTTAACACCTTGTGGCCCAGAACACAGTCTCTGGAACTCGGTCTTGTCAGAGCCCTGGAAAGCTGCGTAGTCCTCGAAAAGCGACCCACAAAACCGGCACCTGAGAGCTGCGTAACCCGGCCCGCTCTCCTGCCGAATCTTAACTATCTCACCCTCCCCCGCCACCTCGGTGCCTCTTCCTCCTCCCTTTGGCCGCCCTCCCGCCGCCACCCCCACTAATTGCTGCAAAGAGCCCTGACAGATAGATACAAGGCTGCAGGGAACCCGGAAGTTTGGGTGCCGTGGCGGCCTCGGCGTTCTCCTCATCCCGCCCGCGAGGCCCCGCGCAGGTGACCGCATCCCGGGGCCTCTTTGGATTCCAGAGGGCGCCTTCACCCATCTGCTGGAGTAGCTACCTAACTGAGGCGGGGAATGCTAGCCTCCCCCAGCCCCAGCTAGGACAAGAGCCCGAGGAGCCGGAAACCCTGACTTCACTTCCACCCTAGCCCCTAGCCTAAGCAGCACTTCCTCCGCCGTCAGATTTGCGCGCCCAATTCTGCCACGGAAGACTCTGCCTGAAGGCAGTGCCTCAATCTAGGCAGTAAAGGGTTAACGGAGCTCCCAGGCTCCCTGTGAGAGCCAGGTGAGGCACCGCCCATCTTGGCCTTCAGGTGTGCGTGTAGGGAAGCGGAGGGACGCTGACCTCAGGGCTGCTCTTTTGCCCCCTGGTGGCTAGACCTGGCTTAGCAGTCTCTGGCAAAGGATGCGCTCAGGTGGGGATTGGTGGAAAGAAAACTTCCGAGACTGCTCGAGTACTCCTGCAGGAGCAGCACCTTCGGAGAGACAAAGGATCCTCTGGGGATGCTGGTGGAGCTTCCACAATCTCTGCCATGCCATCCTCACTTATCAGGCTGCCTCAGTCACTTCCAGATGTTTGCCCTAGGGACGCTACTTGTGGGTCCCAGGTGCCCAGACACCTGGAGGAGGATAGGAAAAATAGAAGACACCCTATCCTGCCAGAGTCTCAACCTAATGAAGGGGGGCAGTAGAGGGAAGCTGTCCCTCATCTTCTTTTCTATACCCCAGGCCTTCCCAGAACTCCCTGGAGTCTGCTTCCCTCCAGACCTCAGCAGCAAAAGCAGACCTCTAGCCAGGCTTCCACACTCCTATCAGCTACATAATCCCCCATCAGTGTCCCTCCCCTCAAGCTCAGTTGCCTTCAGATTTCTCTCCCATAAAGGAGGCCTCTTGATGGATTCGAGGTGCTCACAACCATTTCTTCCTATCGCAGGTAGGGCTAACACCCTTACCCCCTCTACCCAGAAACCCTCCCAGGTTAGTGAAGGCTGTGACCTTCAAGGGTTCCTTTCTCCTTTTTCCCCCCTACTTCCTTCCCTCCCCCATTTCCCATTTCCCATTATCTTCTATCTAAGACTTCCTTTCCCATAAGCAGTTCACCCAACCAAGGACAATCCTGTCCTACTTGGAGGCTATGATACCTGACTCCTCCAGGAATCCTTCTCTGACATCTACTTATTTGTTCAAAAAATATCTATTGAGGACTTCCCTGGTGGTCCAGGGGTTAAGAATCTGAAGGCCAAGGCAGGGCACATGGGTTTTATTGCTTGTTGATCCCTGGTCTGGGAAGATACTACATGCAGCGGAACAACTAAGCCTGTGCAGCACAACTACTGAACCAGTGCTCTAGAGCCCTTGCTCTGAAACAAGGGAAGCCAGCCCACCGCAACTAGAGTAGCCCCTGCTCACCAGCCAACATGCGCAGTGGCAAAGACGCAGGCCAGATAAAAATAAAAATGAATTTTAAAAATTAAAAAAAAAAAGAGAGATCGCCAAGGCTGCATTCCCCAACAATCCATTTCTATTAAGTTCTCCAAGTTCCAAAAGAAAGGAGACTAGCCGGAAAGCCAAGAGCATATGACCTTGGACTAGTCAGCCTCATCTCTGGACCTTAGTTTCTTCAAAAAACAAAGGAGTTGGATGCGCTTATCTCCAGGCTCTTTTTAATCAGGAAGATAGCAGTTAGATAGCAGGCTTAGTTTGTTCAGAGAAAAACAATCACGTGGCTCTGGCTAGTTTGGGAATAGAAGGCAGAGTTCATAAGCCTAGGAAAGGCTGGCGGAGGCAAGGCCTAGAGAAAGCCACTTGAGTCACCACCTACTCCTCACCTCCCAGGTTGCTTGGCAGTTGTGAGTCCTGGGAACATTTAATTCTTGTCATCAACTCAAAGCAAGAGCCTTTCTGAGGTTGTGCTAGGAGGGGTGAGCCCTGGGGGACAGCACCCCCTAAATATCAATATAGTGCAGCTGCATTAATTTGCTCTTCCCACACTCAGCCATGTCCAACTCTTTGTGATCCCATGGACCGCAGGTTCCTCTGTCCATGGGGATTCTCCAGGCAAGAATACCGGAGTGGATTGCCATTCCCTTGTCCAGGGGATCTTCTTGACCCAGGGATGGAACCAGCATCTCCTGTCTCCTGCACTGCAGGCAGACTCTTTACCATCTGAGCTACCAGGGAAGCCCATGTAGCACCATAGAGCTTTTATTTTGAAGAGATAGGATGTTCAGAGGTAAGGAAACTGAGGCAGAGGGTGGTAAAAGGACAGGCCTGAAATCACATGGCTGGTGAGTGACAGCTGGAAGGGGTGCCCAGGTCTCCTCACTCCCAGTCCAGACTCTTTCCACGACACCGCTGCAGCACTTGCTTCCAACTTTCCACTGGACTTCTTCCTGCGTCTGGCTCATTTCCCTGTGAGGCCATAAGATCTGGGAAGGCAGGCTTGGCCTCCTTATCTGGACGTCCCCCAGAGCCTGGTACATGGCTCTGAACAGAGGGAGAGGTGCTCAGAACTCCCAGTCTCCCAGCTGCCCTTTCCTCTCTCATCGTGACCCTATTTACATGCACGTAGGTCTCTGACTCAATCTTAAAAGGCATCCCAGGATTGTGGACAGAGCCTTGGGCCAGACATATTCCCAGGCCTGTGACTCTGAGCAAGTTGATTAACTTCCCTGGGCCTCGTTTTCACCATCTGTCGAGACCTATAGCAAATTCTAACTCCTGGAGCATTTGTAACTTGAAATCTCAGATTAGGATGTGTTTTTTTAAGCTATAACTCTGAAGTAGGGTAAACACTTAACCTTTCTGCCTTTTTGGGCTTCCCCAGTGGCTCAGACAGTAAAGAGTCTGCCTGCAGTGCAGGAGACCTGGGTTGAATCCCTGGGTCAGGAAGATCCCCTGGAGAAGGAAATGGCAATCCACTCCAGTATTCTCGCCTGGAAAAATCCCATGGACGGAGGAGCCTGGCAGGCTACAGACCGTGGGTCTCAAAGAGTCAGACATAACTGAGCAACTAACACTTTCACTTCACTTTCTGCCTTTCTGCAGGACCCCATAACCCCAGGACTATGTCTGCTCTATCTGCAGGGACTAGGTGCTGCTTGATGCAGGCACTGATACCTCGATACCATGCCAGGTCGTATGAAAGTGACAAATGTGTAGCCTGAGTATATTCTGGGGTCCCAAACAACAAGAATAATTTCGAAAAGGAATTACAATTTTTACTTGTATCTCTTTTCTTTTTTTTTTTCTTTTTAAAAATTTTTATTGGACTATAGTTGCTTTACAGCATTCTTTTAGTTTCTACTGTGGTACTACTGGTAAAGAACGCACCTGCCAATGCAGGTTAGGTGTAAGACTCCAGTTTGATCCCTGGGCCAGGAAGATCCCCTGGAGAAGGGCATGGCAATCCACTCCAGTGTTCTTGCCTGGAGAATCCCGTGGACAGAGGAGCCTGGTGGGCTACAGTCCATGGTGGTCACAAAGAGTCGTACAGGACTGAAGCAACCTAGCACAGCACTCCACAGCAAAGTGAATCAGCTATGTGTATACATATAGCCCCTCCCTTTTGGACTTCCTTCCCATTCAGGTAACCACAGAGCATTATTTACTTTTATCTCTTGAAGGTGATCCAGTTCTTAACCTACAGCACATCTTGTTCAAATTCCCTTTCCTCTTCTATTCTGCTAAACCTTGCAACAGTTAAATTGCTCTCTGCAAACCCTAAATCAGCCTCCTTCTCTGCCTCTCTCTGTTCTTTGTATTCAAAATGGTTTTCTGTCTCTTTCACCAGTCACCTTCTTTTTACTTTTTCCTAGAGTAGCTTAGCCTCTCAGGTTTCATTATTTTCTTTTTTCCTTCACCCATTACCCAGATTCTCTCTAACCCACAAGAAAGTTACCTGTCTCCTGTCTCTCTAGTCTTATCTATCACCTCCTACTCTCCCAGCTCTATGTTACAAAAGCCCTGAGCAGGCCACGACAAGATTTCCAACACCAAGTGAGGGATAAAATTATCTCGGGGGTGAGGGGCTGCAGGGCAGAGGGAGTCTGAGAACAATCATTGGTTAATAAGTTTTTATCCTGTAACAGATAATAAAGGCACCTGCCCTAAAGGAGCTTATAAAATGGGGACAACTAAAGAACAATAAAAGATGCTAAATCATTACAAGATGTGAGGTTGATGCAACCAGTGCAGGTTGCATCCTTTGGTCGACATGGAAGAGAAACAGGAAACTGACCTCAGGTACAGGGGAGCACAGAGGCCTCGGTGAGGGGCGCAGATGGAGCCGAAGCAGGAGGAATCACAGATCCTGGTGGGAAGGGGTCTCAAAGATCAACTGCTGCTGCTAAGTTGCTTCAGTCGTGTCCGACTCTGTGTGACCTCGTAGACAGCAGCCCACCGTCCCTGGGATTCTCCAGGCAAGAACACTGGAGTGGGTTGCCATTTCCTTCTCCAATGCATGAAAGTGGAAAGTGGAAAGTGAAAGTGAAGTCGCTCAGTCATGTTCGACTCTTAGTGACCCCATGGACTGCAGCCTACCAGGCTCCTCCGTCCATGGGATTTTCCAGGCAAGAGAACTGGAGTGAGGTGCCATTGCATTCTCCACAAAGACCAACTACCTAGCTCTAATTCTTTCTGATTCTCAACTCTGTTGACATCCCAAGCAAGCAGTATATCAGCATCTTGATGAATATCTCCAGTAATGGGACAGTCCATTCCACTCATGAACATCTTTTTCCTTCCTTTGAGCTGAATTCTATCTCCTAGTGGTCTCTATTCATTAGTCCATGAATTACCTCCTGGCCCTTCATATATCTAAGCTTTAATGATTTCAGACTCTTCTTTTCTCTGGCCTAAACATTCCCAGTTCACTAATGTTATGCCCACAATGACACCTGGCCAGCTTAAAGTAAAGCAGGACTATCAATCCTCTCCTTTATTCCAAAAACTATACCTCTATTAATATGGCTTAAACTTGGATTCACTTTTGGTGACCATGTTACACTGATGACTCGGACTGAATTTACTAAGCCTCCTGATTCTGTTTTACCTGAACTGCCTCTAAGACATGTGTAGTCTGTGTGTGTTGCTGGGATCTTACACAGATCTCAGATCATTTCATCTTGTTGGGTTTTCCTACCATTCTACACATGGAGATGATATTTGGATCCTTAGCCTGTCTTTCAAAGCGTTTACTATACCTCGAGGTTTATCTCTGTGAAATGTGATACTATATTTTCGTATACATTATCTAAAAATATTTAACAGGACAGAGATGAAGGCAAGTCCTAAAGCAAACAAATGTTCGTGGTTGATACCAGTCCATGTCATACTGAGAAGTAGCAAGATCCAGGGTCTTGTAGGTGGAATGGGTCAGATCATAATGAACCTCACAAGCCTAACAGAAGATTAAGAAAGTCAGAAGGCTCAGAACCAGAACAGAGTTTTTGAGTAGAAGAGTCACCTGGAAGCAGACTCTAGGTATAGCAACAGAATAAAACACTAACTGTGGAACTCCACAGATCTGGACTTGAGTCCTAGCCTTATTGCTTACTAGCTGTAGAACTTGGACAGATTAACCACTCTGAGCATCAATTCCTTCTTCTGTAAAATGATACCTACTTTATAGATTAGGGTGAAGATTAAATTAAATGACATATATAAAGAGCCTAATACATAATGGGTGTGCAATAAATCTAGGCTTCCTAGATGGCTCAGTGGTAAAGAATTCACCTGCCAACATAGGAGACGTCGGTTTGGTCCCTGGGTAGGCAAGATCCCCTAGAAGAGAAAATGGCAATCCATTCCAGTGTTCTTGCTGGGGAATCCTATGGACAGAGGAGCCTGGCAGGCTACAGTCAACGAGGTTGCAAAGAGTCAGACATAACTGAGCACGCACACTCAATAAATCAGGTAGAAAAAAAAAAAAAAGGAGAGAAGAAAGTCATGTTTCAGGTGGGTTTGGTTTCTAAGAGGAGACTATCTTTCTAGGAGGCCCAGGAGAGAATGAGGCTATAGGGAGAGCCCCAAGTGACTCACTGGGCACTTGGTCTCAGGTCATCTAGATGAAAGGGTACAGGGATAGAAGCAGATTCTCCTCTTACAAAGAAGTGATACCTCTTGAACTCTAGCTACATATGGAGGATGCCAGAGAGAGAGGACTCAGGTAGCACCAATGTTTTTACACTGGGTGGTGATGAGGAAGTACTATAAGGAGGGGTGATGGTATTCAGAAGACAGGCTCATGGTTAGAGTTGTTGAATCAAGCATGATGAGAAGTATACCCTGGTTCTGACCTCGAGGAAGTAAGAGACTTGAGTAAAGCCTGGAGAGAAGTCAGAGCCAGCTTCATGTATTTGGGACACATCCCATGCCAGTGGGTGTTGTAGGCATGGCGTGAAGTCTCTGAGGGTGAGTTGGGAAGTGAACCAAGGACGTGCCATGTGGGACCTCCCAGAGACACACTGATTCTGTTTGGGACTGAAGAAACTGTCTGATCCCCCCGTGCCCCCACTCCCATCTCCTGCCCCCTGGTCAGAACTGAATAGAGAGGAGAACTTCCATCCACCTTCGCATCACTGACCTCTGTCCAGAGCCCACTGGAACCCAAACTGTGTCCCTCCACAACTCTCCGCTTTTCCACCCTGATGTCAGAAGGAATTCAAGCTCTTGTCCAGCCAATAGACTCTAACTTGTTGCCACAATCCTGGACTTGAGAAGGAGAAGACAAGGGGAAGGTCTAGAGACAGGGGTAGGCAGGGACAAAGTGAGCTGCAAGAGAGAAACAGAAAAGCTGAAGGGGTGGGGGGGGGGGGAGGGAGGTGGGGGAGTAGGGAAAGGTGAGCACCATCGGTACAGAAAAAGGCAGACTGATAGAAGGGAAAACGAGACTCAAGGAGGGAGCAGAAAGAAAGATTTGCTGAGAAACTGATGAAGTGCAACTGAGAAAACTGTTGCCATGGTGACGGGTCCAGAGGAGGGAGTAGGAATATAAATCGGATTATGAGTCTGGGGAGTGGAGAGGGAGGGTTGCTCAAGACCCAGAGGCAGTGTCCCCACCTCAGGCCCTCCCCACCAGACCTCCTTAACCCATAGGAATGCCTTTTTCAGAGGTTTTGCGTGGCCAGTGGGAAGGCCAGTGAGGAGCACGGAGCGAAGGAGGGCCCCCCTACCCCAGGCTTCCTAGGCTCTTGGAGTTCTCTCCATAGACCCTAGTTTCTGTCATTCTACCTCTTCATCAGTGAAGAGAGGAGGGAACTTGTTTTAAGCACTATGTGCCAAACACTGTGTTGGGCACCTCAGGGGTTGTTTCATTCCGTCTGCAGCACAGCCTTTGGAGGTAGAGTTGATCGCCTCCACTGGTAGGCAGGAAACTTCGAACAAGGCCCCAAGCTGACAAGCAGCAGCCAGAGTGGGGCGCAGTGGGGCTCATCTCCTCCAAAGCCATTTTCTCCCTTCCTAGCCCTCTGCCTACCTTGCAGAACCTGTGTCGCAGTCCCTGGCTTTTCCTGCACCCCCTGGGACTGGACGGGGCAGGATGGGCGCTGTTGGGGGTGGGGAGGGGAGGGGTAGATGAGTTAGGGGCTCTCATTCCGTTCTAAGAGATAGAGTTGGGGAAACGGGAGGAAAATACACCACAGCAGCCAGACTCTGGGCTCAGTGGGAGGCGCCGGGGTGCTCTGAGCTCAGGGCTGCGGGAGTGGGGAGGAAAGGCTGAGGTGGGGAGGACCGTGGGAGTGGGGGAAGCGCAGAGGCCAGACCATTTCCGGCAGTGCTGCGGAGGAACTCCAGCGCGGCCACGTGGGGAGCCGGGGAACCTGCGGTCTCGGTTTGCAAGCCTCTGAGCTAGTGAGCCAGAGGGACCGGGGCTGGTATTTGACTGCAGGTCCCTGCAAGTGAAGTGCCTGGAGGGGGCGAAGTGGGGCGCGGCTTCCCTCCTCCTCCCTCGGGCTTCTGTACAAATAACAGTTTTGCAAAGGGCACCGTAGCTGACGCGCATATTAAACAGGGCCTGAGGAGGCGGGAGAAGGCCAAGTCAGGGGCTGTGGCCTGGGCAGTTCTGCCAAGACCACCCCTCCCCCTCAGGAGGATGCCCTGGGATTCTAGGGGATTCTGGCCCTGTGGCCCACCTGGCTACCTTGAAACAACTCTCTGGGGGCTGGCTTGAGCCACACCCTAACCAGGAAGTGTGTGTGTGTGCCTGTAATGGCTCCAGCTTGTCTCTGAGCTGGAGATCCCAGGTCCCTGCCCCCCAACCCCTGTAGAGGAGGTTGAGGAGTGGGGCGGGGCGGGGGCGGGGGCGGGGGCGGGGTGGGGAACAGAGGTAAACCGCCTTCCTCCTGAGGCCCGAGGGAAAGCTGATCTAGATCAACCCACTTCTGTTGCTTCATTTTACACCATCTCTTCCACAAGCCACCAACATCCAGGATGGCCCTCCTGACCCTCCTTCCCTGTTCCCATCATAGGTTCCAGACCAAAAGGGTTTGGACTGCAGGAGGGTGGGGGTGAGAAAAAGAGCCTCTTCGGTGTCCTCCTTCACACCTGTCCTCCCCAGACTGGTCAACCAACCCTTCCCCGAGCCTCAGACCCAACTCCTCCCAGACCTGCCAGCTTTTAACACCCTCATGCCCAGCCCAGTCCCCCTCACTCAAGAGTCCCCCTAGTCTGAAGCAGTCCCCATGACTCCTACTTGCCACATGCACAGAGCACACGTCATGGCTCTTTATTTGCTGAGCACCAACTAGATGGGAAACATGCCTCCCAGAAGTGTTCTCCTTTCTGTGCCTGGGATACCTCTCCTGGCTCTTCTCTTTTCCTTTTGGGAAGCTTCTCAGTCTCCTCAGTTGGCGCTGAAGGTAAAGAATCCACCTGCCAATGCGGGAAACAAAAGAGACTCGGGTTCAGTCCCTGGGTCAGGAAGATTCCCCCGAGAAGAAAGTGGCAACCCACTCCAATATTCTTGCCTGGACAATCCCATGGACAGAGGAGCCTGGTGGGCTACAGAGTCGGACACGATTGAAGCTATGGAGCATGCATGCACTCAGTCTCCTTTGCAGGCTCCTCTGTTCCTCTGCCCATAGTATTGGTGTTCCCTAGTTTCTCTCCTTGACCTTGTCCTCTTACTTGGCACATCCTTCTCTCCAAGATTGCAGCTGTTACACCTGAGCAAACAACCCTTGGGGATCCGGAAAACGCACCCGCCCACCTTCCATACACCTCCACCTGGGTGTCCTCCAGCACCTCAGCTCAGCAAGTTCAATGATCTCCACCCCCTTTCCACAAATCTGCCCCTCCCACCCTGACGCATGCCCAGCTAGTGATGTTGCCATCCTCTATCCAGCTGCCCTAGCCAGGATCTGGGAGGCATCGTTAACTCTGCTCTTCACCCCTCTCCACAGCCTTCCCAGACCAACCATCACCCCCCAATCTCCTCTTCTATCATCTTTTGCCTGGAATCTTATCTCCACAGCATGTCAGAGACGTCCAAAATATCTCCCAGCTGTTCACCCAACAAAATCTCTGCACTGCAGCAAAAGCCATCTTTATAAGATACAAATCTGATCATGACACTCTGCAGTTTAAAACCTTTCAAGGGCTTCCTTTTAGCCTTAGGATAAAAATTAAAATTGCTTAGAACTTTCCTGGTGGTCCAGCGGTTGACAGTCCACCTGCAATGCAGAGAACACGGGTTCAATCTCTGGTCCAGGAAGATTCCACTTACTTTGGAGCAACTAAGCCCATGCACCATGACTACTGAAGCCCAAGCACCCTAGGGCCAGAGTTCCACAAGAGAAACCACCGCAAAGAGAAGCCCGCGCACCGCAACTAGAGTAGCCCCCATTATATTTTAAAAAACTAAAATTGCTTAATGGGGCTTACAAAACTTTTCTTCTGGTCCCAGTAACTTCTCCAGTGACTCTCTCAAAATCAACTCTAACACGCCTCCACCTTTCCCCCCACCGACGGGCCCATTCCCTAACTTTGGTCCCTAACAGCCTAGAACAATCTCCCCTCTCCACTCCTCCCCTACTGCCTTCACACTGCTAATTCCTACTCAACCTTCAGGTCTTCACTTAATCACCACTTCCTCTGGGAAGCCCTTTGGAACTACCCAGGCCCCTTCTGTGAGGTGTCTCTCTGACAAGTCACTTAAGTTCTCTGACCTTAGATTCCTCATTAATAAAATAAGGAGAGAGCCTTCTCTGGTGGTCCAGTTGTTAAGACTCCCCGCTCCCAGTGCAGGGGGCTCCTGTTTGATCCCTGGTTGGGGATCTAGATTTCATATGCCACAGCTAAGAGTTTGCATGCCACAAATAAAAGATTCCTCATGATGCAACTAAGACAAGGCACAGCCATATAAATAAATATTTTTTAACTATTATAAAAAAATAAAATAAGAACAATAATAATAGAGGTTGTCATGAGGATTAAACAAGAAAATAAACATAAAGGATTAGTACAGTGCCCGCCATGTTGTAAGCACTCAATAAATAATAGCTGTTATTATTACATCTTCCACCAAAACCCTGATACAGTGAGTAGTGGCCTCTTCAGTAGCTCCCACTGGACCATAATTTAAGGGAGAACAATGTCTTGTTCACCTCTGAATGTCCAGCTCTTAGCACAGTGACTGATGCAAAGGCATTTAATAAACATTTATTGAATAAATAAATTAATTCGGGCGATCATTATTTCTTGTATGGATTAGCTCTCCTTCAGCCTAAAGAGAAGCTTAATTACCCCACAGTCAAGCCTCCACCTACTCTCTCAGTAATTTTTCTACAACTAGAATGAATTATGCGACTTCCCTGCTCAAACCCTGTCGGAGGCTCCTGCTGTCTGTGGAAAACCCTCCTGCCTAGGATCCCACCCACTGGCTGCACTGAACCCCTAGTTGCTTCCACACCCTCCAGCCTTTCTGCCGCAGCCTCAAATACCTTTCCAACATCCTGTGTCCCAGATGACATGACCTGGGGACCCCAGGGCAAAGCTGGCCTCGGAGGTGTATATTGTTTGGCTCACAAAGTGCATTTTCCTAATATATATTTAGTTTAAAATTTGAAAATATGATCATTTTACAAAAAAATTTAGATTTCTGGCTTCTCCTGAAAAAGCGCGGAGGTGTGACCATACTACGTTCCCCCTTCCCCAGAGCAACTCTTTCAGTAGACGGAGTTCATATTGCTACACTCTCTCCTGTTGGCCCCAGTCTCACCCACCTGGTTTTACTACTTCTGTTATCTGCCTGGACCCTGGAGACACTGGGTCTGCAGCCCCTGGCAGCCTCACGACACTTTGATCCCATCCAGCTGCAGTGAAGACCTTGGCTCTGTCTCCTCAGCCGCCACCTAGCCACGCCTCAGCCCCACGTCACCTCCTGCCACGTCCACGAACCCCTGCTCCTTCGCCTCTCCCATGCCTTGTTCTACCTTGACCTCACTGAACACCTGCTCCTTCCATCCTCTTTCCCGTCCTATCTATTGCTCCGTCTCGAAACCAGCGTAGATCTTTTCTCCATCCCTCCACTCTTGCCAATACCCTCAACTTTCCATGCCTTGAAAACCCTAACCCTGAGTCACTACAACCAGACAGTTTTATCATTTCTACATTCCAGCTGTTGAGTAATTTGAAAAACTCCCAACATGTGACGGTCCGTATGATGGTTAATTGTATGTGTCAACCAGGCTGGGCCATGTTGCCCAGATATTTGGTCAAGCCATTATTCTGGATATTTCTGTGATGGTGTTTTTTGGATGAGATTAACATTTAAATTAGTGGACTTTGAGTAAAGTAGATTCTCTCACAATATGGGTGAAGGTTGAAGGTTCCAATGTGGCAAAGGTGACCTCCACCCTCTCCCCACTAGGAGGAAGGAATTCTGCCAACAGACTGCCTTTGGACTCCAAAATTGCAACTCTTTTCCTGAGTCTCCAGCCTGCCCGCCTCTCTCAGATTTTGAACTTGCCAAGGCTCCACAACTTCATGAGCAAATTCCTTAAAATAAACCTGTCTATATATACACACCCTGTTGGTTCTGTTTCTCTGGAGAACCCTGACTAACACAGTCCGTGCCCCTGAAGACCAGTGATCCCCACTCTCAGCTGTCCGTGTTCTCCAGACACAGTCTTCCTCAGGGTTCTTGGTAGCTGTGTCTTCCTCTCCCCCGACAGCTCTTCAGGCCCCAAACCTCCCTCCCCAATGAGCTTTCTACTTTCCAGGGAAAGCAGAGATATTCAGGAGGGAGCTCCCTTAGCTTTCTTCTTTCATCTCCCAGCCTTTCCCAACCCATTTCTCTCCACCCCTGCCCCCCACCAAAGGTATAAGATTTCTCTGCACCATTGCGCCTATTCTCTTCTCTGCTGGAAGGTGTCATCCCTACTCCCATAGGCTAATACCTCCACTTCTGAGTGCCATTTTCTCCCTCCTCTGGGAGCCTCCCCATAAATTATACCTTCTGTTCTCTTTATCTTTAGTTTATGTTTTAAATATGCTTTATTCTATTTTATTAAAAAAAATGTTGGCTGCATGGCAAGGCATGGCATGGCACATCATGTGAGATCTTATGTCCCCAACCAGGGGTCAAACCTGTGCCCCTTGTATTGGAAGCATGAGGTGTTAATCCCTGGGCCACTAGGGAATTCCCTCTTCAACTTTAAAAACAAAACAGATGAGATTGTTCTGTACCCACAATTCCCTCCGGTTATCTGTCTCCTTCCCTTTGCAGCCAAGTTTCTTCAGAGAAGTCTAAACAGTTCTAACTCCACCTACTCCCAGTTATCCCTGAACTCTTGCTATCTGGCTGCTGCCCCGCTCACCTGCAGGAACCTACTCTGAAGGACACACAACACCCCTCAAGAAGTTAGGCCCAGCAGACCCAAATAAATAAATATATTTTTAAAAATATTTATTTGGGTCTGCTGGGTTTTAGATGTAGCAGTCGGGATCTCTAGGTGCAGTATGTAGGATCTACTTCCCTGACCAGGGATGGAACCCAGGGCCCCTGCCTTGGGAGCCTAGAGTCTTAGCCACTGGACCCCCAGGGAAGTCCCCCAGGGACATTTTTGAGTCCTGGACTCCAATCCTGACCTTCATGCCATCTGACACTTCCTTTGCAAAACCATCCATCCACTTTCTCCTGGTTCTTCTCCTAAAGCTCGTTCCTCCTTCATCAGCTCCTCTCACTCCATCTGTCCTTTAGACACTGGGTTCCCTAGTATTCTGTACTTGGCTTTCTTATCCTTCCCTTCCACCACTGTCTTCCAGGACTTTTCTACATTTCTGATTTTTAAAATTTTTTTATTTTTTATTGTGTGGAGCTGTTGTGGGCTTTTTCTAGTTGTGGCCAGTAAGGGCTATTCTTTGTTGCAGTGCCCAGGCTTCTCATTGCGGTGGCTTCTCTTGTTGTGGGGCACAGGCTCTCGGGCATGCAGGCCTCAGCAGTTGTGGCTCACGAGCTTAGTTGCCCCTTGGCATGTGGAATCTTCCTGAACCAGGGATCAAACTAGCATCCCTTGCGTTGCAAGGCGGATTCTTAACCATTGGACCACCAGGGAAGTGCTTACATTTATGATTTTAGCCCTTGTCCACCTTCCCTTTCTTCATCCCAGACTTCTCTCCTGTGCTCCAGACTTATATACTTTCATTTCACTTCACTTCACATGAAAACGTCGCTTTCATCTGACTTCCCCAAGATATTGGTGAAAAAAGTGAAAGCGTTAGTTATTTAGTCATGTCTGACTCTTTGTGATCCCATGGACTGTAGCCTACCAGGCTCCTCTGTCCATGGAATTCTCCAGGAAAGAATGTTATCAATTCTTGCATAGCAGCTAATCTCCAAATTTAGTGGCTTATAAAAGCAAACATTTACTCGGAGAATCAGGAATCTGAGTAAGACTTAGCCGGTTGTCTCATGAAGTTTCAGTGAAGGTGTCAGCCTGGGGCACAGTCACCTGAAGGACCGACTGGGTCCAGAGGCTCTGTCTCCAAGCTCCCCATTCACATGGCTGTCGGTTGGAGGCCTCAGCTCCTCCTTGGATCTTGGCTGCTGCTGCCGCTGCTAAGTCGCTTCAGTCGTGTCTGACTCTGTACGACCCCAGAGATGGCAGCCCACCAGGCTCCCCCGTCCCTGGGATTCTCCAGGCAAGAATACTGGAGTAGGGTGCCATTTCCTTCTCCAGTGCATAAAAGTGAAAAGTGAAAGTGAAGTCGCTAAGAAGACTCTTAGCGCCTCCATGGACTGCAGCGCAGTCCATGGGATTTTCCAGGCAGGAGTACTGGAGTGGGCTGCCATTGCTTGGTCCCTGCCACGTGGACCTCCCCATGGAGGTGCACCCATATCCTCCAGGGTGAGCAATCCATGAGAGCAAGGGGGCAGGTGCGATGGCTTTTGGGACGTAGCCTCAGGAGTGACCTACTGTCATTTCTGTCCTATTCTATTGGCCACATAGACCAACCCTGACACAATGAACCAGTCTCTTACCTGCTGCCAATCCATTCCCCACGCTGTTTCCAGAAAGATCTTTAAACAAGTAAAACTCCTCACAGGCTTCCTGTTTTCTTCAGCAAAAAAATCAAGCTCCTGGCTTCCTTGGTGGTCTAGTGGTTACGAATCCACCTGCCAGTGCAGAGGACACGGGTTTGATCCCTGGTCAGAGACGATTCCATGCCACAGAGCAACTAAGCCTGTGCACCACAACTACTGACCCATCACTCTAGAACCTGTGCTGCACAAGAGAAGCCACTGCAACGAGAAGCCTGCACACCACGGCTGCAGAGTAGCCCCTGCTCGCCGCAACTAGAGAAAGCCTGCAAGCAGTAATGAAGATCCGGCACAGCCAAAAAAAAAAAAAAAATCCAGGCTCCTTAGCATAGCGTACAAAGCCATTGGTGGCCTAACCGATGGCTAGAGCTCTCACTGTTCATCCTTGGATACTTCTTGCTAGCCAAGATGTATTGTTCACAGTTCCAGGAGGTGTCAGGATAATTCACATCTGAGTCTTTTCATGTGCTGTTCCCTTTTTTTTTTTGGAATATCCCTTTCCACTTAGGAAGGCTAACTCTGCAACTCTCCAAAAATCAGCAACTTGAGAGCAGGAGTTGTGTCTTGTCATCTCTGTATTTCATCACCTAGTGTAGTACCCACCATAGAGAAGTTGTTGAACAAATATTACTGAATGAATAGTGTGTGAGCAGGCTGTTCCCTCGTGCCTGGTTCCCCTTTGGTACGTGTGTTATAGCCGATTCACCACAGTCACTCATCCCCCACCCTGATCCCAGACTACCTTTCCTGCCCAGCCATCTCCTTTGCATCAGTGTGTGCATACTCAGTCACTCAGTCACTCATTCATGTCCAATTCTTCGCAGTCCCATGGACTGTAGCCCTCCAGGCTCCTCTGTCCATGGGATTTCTCAGGCAAGAATACTGGAGCAGGCTGCCATTTCCTCCTCCAGGGGATCTTCCTGATCCGGGAACTGAACCCACATCTCCTGCATTGGCAGGCGATTCTTCACCACTGAGCCACCTGGGAAGCCCTTACATCAGTGACACAGTTGGAAAAGCAAATTCTGAATTCTATCCCACCTCAATTTTTGCTCACTCTGAGACCTTCAGAATGTTATTTATTGCCTCTGAGCCTCTAGTCTTCTTCTGCACCAAGGGTTAATAAAAAAAAGAGAGGATAAGATAAATGACTTAAATTAATATTTATTGAACCAGATACAGTGCTAGGCACTCTTAAATAAATTACCTTGAGTGATAGTCATAGTATTCTGATGAGACAGATTTTATACCCTTTCTATGGAAGAGAAAACTGCAGCTCAGAGTAGTTAGGTAGTTAACTTGGTCAAGGTCAGAAAGCTGAAAGGTTTGAGGGAAGTGGTTGTGTCATGGGCAATATTAGAAAAAATAATAATAAAGACGCATCCAGTTGCGTTCTATCACTGAACAACTGAGATTTTCTGACTCTCACAGCCTTTTCCAGCCTCATATCTCAAGGATAGATGCTGTACCATTCATCATTGGACCAACATTTGGTGAGCACCGCATCTGACCTCTAGATCCAAGTTGCCAGGGTTTCCCAGTCTGCTACTATAGATTCTGACAATGGTCTCTACATTCCTGCTGCACCTTTATTTTTAAAGCATTTTTACATCTGCCATATGTTGCTAGACAAATGGTAAGGAAAGAGGCTTTCCATTTCCTAGGTGAGAAAATTGAGGTTCAAAGTGACTCACCTAAAGTTACATGGGAATGCCCATCAGAGGTTGACATGCCCATGGAACCAAGTGGACATGTTCTTCTAAGTGACTAAGAATGGCATTGCCAAAGGAGAAACAAAAGTATAATATATCAGGCAGACCTGGGTTCTGATCCAAGCTCTTTTGGTTGCAAAATTACCATAGTTCAACTTAAAAAGAATGAAAGAAAGGAGGGAGGGAAGAAGGAAGCACTGAAGGGAGAAAGAGAGGAAGAGAGAAAGAACCACAGTTTAGAGAGTAGGTCTGTTTCAGGAGCTAATCTTTAGAGCAGATAGAACAATCAGGAACTCCTTGAGGGCAAAAATTTATCTTGCCCTCATATCCCTGGTGCCTAGCACAGTTCCAGGGACAGAACTGGTATTTAATAACTATTTGCTATTTGGAGGGAAGGAGGCAAGGGAGGAAACTTGAGTGAGTTGAGAATCGAGAAACCAAGAGGGAGACAGCCTAGAAAGAGTGGGTCCAAGAGAGACCCCAGGCATTTATGGCCCTGGCTTGATTTCTCCAAGCCAGGAGGAAATCCTCCAGAGGAACAGAGTGCTGTGGCTTTAAATGACTTCAGCGTTGTCAATGAATCTGCTCTGCTAAAAGAGTTATCCTCTTGCTCCTGTGCTTGTCCTCCCCCTCCTCTCAGCTCCCCAAACCCTTCTCGGCGGCTGTGATGGGATAATTAGATGCGAGAGCTCAGCACAGATGATGCTCCAGTTGCTTAGCAACTAATGGTTTCCATGGAGACCCCAAAGCACAGCCTCCAGAGCAGCCAGTGAGCAGCTCGGCAGGGCAGGGAGAAGACGCAACTCTCAGCTCCTCCAGAAACCTGGGGAGGGCCAAGGGTGGGGAAGCGGGGAGGACTGAAGGGAGAGAAAGGAGGGTTTAAAGGCACAGGCCCCTCTTATCCTTCTTAAATCTGGTCAGAGCTCTGTCCTACCCTACCCCACTCTGTCCCACTCATAATTTCAGATGGAGATGGGAGCTTAGAAGTGGACACAGCACGACCCAGTCTGCAATAAACCCGTCCCCTTCTCCTTTCTGCTGCTGGTTTGTGACTGAGATGGGAAGTGATCTCTCCCAAGCCCAAGTGTAAACATCCTCCTGGCTGGGGATGGGATTTAAAGAGTACTAATAAGATCCCTCACCCTGGAATTCCACCATTTAGTCTGTTTCCTCTCTCCAAAGTTCTCAGTGTGCCAAAGATCCTCTTTCATTTTGCAGAATGATGATCAGATCTTATCTAAAAGGGAACAAAAGCTAAGGCACAGGGAAAACAGAATTCATTTCTTCACCCAAAGGCAGCCTGTCCTGGGAGACAGGGGAAAAACACTTGACCCTGATCTCCAGCAGAGGATCCAGAGTGTGTGTGTTTGGGGGTGGGGGGCAGGGAGGCCATACTGAGCATCTGGTGACTCGAGTGTGTGCCTCCCAGGCTAGCATCAATCAACCTTACCTGGAAGCTCGTTAGAAATGCAGAATTTCAGGCTTCACCTCAGACCCACTGAATCAGATACTGCACCTTAACCAGACCCCCGGTGATTTGCACGCACATTCAGTTTGGAGAAGCGCTGGTCTGAGGCCCTCCCACTCTCCGCTTTGGTCCAGGAGTCCTGTCTTTATTTTCACCCCCTGCTCAAACCCCAGGACGGGAGCTGACCTTCTCACTGTGGGGGTACGGACACACCCTCACCAGCCCCTCAATTCCCTGGTGGGACCCTGGCCCTCTTCTGGGACTGGGGGAGCCAGAGTGGCTCCAGGGGCAGAAAGACACACATAAACGCTCTCTGCGGAGGTCTACAACCTCTCCTGACAAAGTATTCCACGTTCCACAAGTGGCTCTGAGTCTGTTTCCACATCCACAAAAGGAGCCAATAACGTCCACCGCACAGGCTGGCGGTGAGCGTGAGTGTAGAGCAAGCAAAGTCCCTTCCTGCGCCCAGGAGAGGTGCTTTCTCCTCCTGTCTCTTGGCTCTCTAACCGAGCACAGTGGTGGGAGGGACTTTGGAGTTGTCTCTCTTTCATTTTTTCCCTCCATCTCTCTCTCCGCTTTATTCTCAAACAGTTCCACAAATGTCGTTGACCAAAGCTGATGGTGTGCATCCCCCACCCACACTGGGCAGGTCAGTGCCCACCTCTCTGATCTCTGGAAGGCCTCCATGGCATCCTTGGCCCACTCTCCAGAGGAATGGGAAGCCCTGTGTGCTTCCTGGCACCCATACCCCTCTGCCTCTCCCAGAGTTCAGTGCCTGGGCCTCAGTGGATGCCAAGAATTGGGGCCCTGGGCTCTGATGCCCCGACCCTGTCTCCCGTTCCTGCCCAGCCAAGGCCCTTTCAGGAGCCCCTCAGGGTGAGTCCCCTCTCCCCACAAACCAGGGAAAACTCAGTTCTTGCCACTCTCCTGGGAAGACCCCCACCACATGGAGGGGTGGTCCTCTACAGGCCGGGCTCCCGATGCTCGTGCAGGCGGGAACACTCTTACACTCTTACACGTGGGTGTCCCAGAAGAAGGATTTTCCACCCCCACCTCAGCTCCCCTGCCCCTCTGCGGTGACTAAGCCACCGAGATCCAGCTAGGCCCTCCCCTTCCTGGCCTAAGGGCTAGCTCCCCATCCTGAAAAACCTGTCTGGGGGCCTCCCCTGAGGCTGTTGATACCCAAGAGGCAGGTTGGGCAGGATTCCCCTAGAGCTCCTCCCACACCCCCAAGACAAAATCAGACAGCCCCCAGGGCAGGGCTTCAGTTGCCTTAGGCAGTCACAGCCCACCAGCACCCACCCCAGCTCCCAGCCCAGCGATGGCATCTCCGTGGCCTGTGCGGACCTTGTCTTGGATCCTGATTCTGCTGGCTGTCCTGGCCCCCGGAGCTGCAGGTCTCTGCCATCTCTGGCCGGGGTGGGGAGGGGCTTGGAAGGGGGGGTCTGAAGAGGATGCACTGTGCCTTCCAGGGCTGTCAAAGAGGGGCTGGTCTGGCCAGTTGGGGCTGGGGAACTGGTGATGGCGGTGACCAGGCATCAGTCACTGGGCCCAGGGCACACGCCTGTCCCCTTCCAGATCCAGGAGGCAGGCAGGAGTGGGGAAGAGACCAAGGCTTTGGACAGTGGTGGGGTTGGGAGCTGCCCCCTCCTAGCACCCCTGCATCTGGAGACTTGGAGGAGTACCCAGCTTCTGCAGCCCAAGCCTGCCACCTGGTGGTCATATGGGCAAAGACTCGTGTTCTGCAAACACTAGAGTGGAGAGGACTCTTCGTCCTTAGAGAGGACCCCCAGGGGTGGAGTGGGGTGGCTGACCTGTTGGCGAGAAAGGGACTGATCCTCCCTGAACTCCTTCCTGGCCCCCTAGCTGACTTCAACATCTCAAGCCTCTCTGGTCTGCTGTCCCCAGTGATGACGGAAAGCCTGCTAGTTGCCTTGCCCCCGTGTCACCTCACAGGGGGCAACGCCACACTGACTGTCCGGAGAGCCAATGACAGCAAAGGTCTGCTTCTCGCTCCCAGTACCCCCTAGTCCCCATAGATCCCTTCCCAGGATACCCAGGCATCCCTCCTCCCACTCTCCCTTCCTATTGACCCCCTTTTCCCACCATCCATACTCTAAATACTGCCCTTCTCCTTGGGGCCTCTCGAGGCTTGACCCTGCCTTTCATCACCAATTTCCCACCCAGTGGTGAGATCTAGCTTCGTGGTGCCTCCGTGCCGCGGTCGCAGGGAGCTGGTGAGCGTGGTGGACAGCGGGTCTGGCTTCACGGTCACCCGGCTCAGTGCATACCAGGTGACAAACCTGGCACCAGGAACCAAATACTAGTAAGTACCAGGCCCAGGCCTGGGGCATGGGTGGGAAGGGCTATAGGAAGAGGAGCTGGGCCCTGACTTTGGTGGCAGTGGTGGTGGGATGTGGTGAGTATGGGGGAGAGAGCTGGGGCACAGCTAACAGAACAGGCCTCTGCTGGGCACAGCTGTGCAGGGGGAGGCCTGGCCTCCCTCATACTCTAAGTCCTGGACACTGACCGAGGATTCTGTCCTCTCCCGAACCTCACCACAAAAGCGTTTCCTACCTCGTGACAAAGGGGGCATCCACCGAGTCCAGCAGAGAAATCCCAATGTCCACACTTCCTCGTGAGTAACGTCTCAGGGCCCCAGAGCCTTCCCTGGCCCCTCTCGCCCCATCCCCCATCTGCCCCTTCCTATCTTCCCTTAGCTTCTCTGCCTTCCTCTATCCTCACACTGAGCCCCCGGCATTTTAAGTGGCCGCCGACACATTTCCCCGCACCACTAAACTTTGTGGGTAGTGACTGTGTCCGATTAATTTCGAATCCTCAGTGCCTCACATAGGAGATGCTTCATAAATGTTTATCTGATGATTCGTTGGTTGGTTGGATGAATACATGCATGAGGGGATGGCTGGCTGGATGAATGGATGAGGGGCTGGGCTGGGAGCCTTCGGCAGGGTGGAGGCCCTTCCTGCCTAGAACTGCTTCCCTCCTCTCTTCTGACAGGAAGGAAGGCAGAATCCATTGGGCTGGCAATGGCCCGGACAGGGGGCATGGTGGTCATCACGGTGCTGCTCTCGGTCGCCATGTTCCTGCTGGTTCTGGGCTTGATCATTGCCCTAGCACTGGGTGCCCGAAAGTGAGGAGGACAGCCCCGGGGAGCAGGCAGCGAGTCCAAGGCACTGTCCGTGCTCTCAGCCCGCGGCTCTGCATCTGCTGTTGTCTCCACTGCTGAGAAGATGGCCTGCTCCCAGGCCACAGGCACCAGGCCTGGGATCCTTCAGTGCCAGCCCCTCCCCCCCCTTCACCACAGCCCTTTCCTCCCTCCATCCCCTCCTCATCCCCTAAGGGGTCCCCTTGGCCCAACACTCCCTATTCCTGCCCTCAGCCCACTCCTGTCAGAATTGGGTTTTCTCCCATTTCACCTCTTTAACCGCTCTACCCCTGACAGACGGGAATTTTTCCCTCCCTCATTGAATTTAGTCCCTACAATAAAGCCCCATGCCACGTTGCTGTGGGTGTTTCTCTTCAGTGGGCTCCACTTTGGGCTTCCCCGGTGGCTCAGCTGTTAAAGAGTCCACCCACAATGTGGGAGACCTGGGTTCGATCCCTGAGTTGGGAAGATCCCCTGGAGAAGGGAACGGTTACCCACTCCAGTATCCTGGCCTGGATAATTCCATGGACTGTATAGTCCACAGGGTCGCAGAGTCAGACACGACTGAGCGACTTTCACTTAACTTTCACTTTGGGCAAATATACAGAATCTATGTCCAGGCTGCGGCTGCTCCCACTCCTCTCTCTGCCCTGGAACCCCAAAGTTACTGCTTCCCAGGAAGCAGGAAGGTACGGATGAGATAAGAATCCAAGAGTCAGAGTTCTCAAATCCACACCTGGACTGTGGGTTTTACACCATCCAAGGCCCCTGGGGTGGGAGTGAAGCTGATGCTGGTCCACCACATGGGACCCAGAGGCCTGAGGGCCTTTCTGGAAGCCAGGAGAGCAAGGAGAAGTGCTCCAGAAAGAGAGGCTCTGACCAAAAAACAACCCAGAGGGCCAGGACTTCCCTGATGGTCCAGTGGTTAAGAATCTGCCTTCCAATGCAGGGGGTGCTGGTTCGATCCCTGGGGGGACTAAGATTCCACAACTAGAGAAGTCCAAGCACCATAACTACTGAGCCCAAGCACTCTAGAGCCTGTGCTCTGCAACTAGAGAAAGCCCTGGCTTTCTTCATCATGATGAATAAAAAGCACAGCGAAGGGAAAAAAGCCAGAAGGCTACCAGAGTGAGTCCCAAGGGCAGGGTACTGGGGATGGGGCAGGGAGCGGGGGAAGAGGGGTTACAGTTAGAGGGGGAGTGAAGAACAGGCTAAAGGCACTAGGACAAGAGAGAAGAAGTGGAACACCCTGCCAGAGGGAGCAAAAGTGGTGCTGTGAGTAACCAAGAGGAAAGAGTGGGAGTGGTCACTTGTGTTCTCTCCAATATGTTATTCCTTCTAAGGATCAGTGATCTTTGCCTTACTCTTAGGGTAAAGACCAAAATTTTTGTGGTGACTTTCAAGGCCAGCCCTGGGTCTGTCCCCTAACTACCCCTCAGCTCTCACTATATCCCTTCTAATGTCCTGCGTTCCCTCTTGCCTCGAGGCCTTTGTACAGACTCTTCTTTAAGCCTGTGTGCGTGCTAAGTCACTTCAGTCATGTCTGACTCTTTGCGACCCCATGGACTGTAGCCCACCAGGTTCCTCTGTCCATGGATTGTCTGGGCAAGAATACTGGAGTGGGTTGCCATTTCCTACTCCAGGGGGTCTTCTCAATCCAGGGAAGACTTGCGTCTCCCACATTGCAGGCAGATTCTTTACCATCTGAGCCACACGGAAGCCCCTTCCTTAGGCCTACACTGCTTTTAAGACCACCCCCACCCCCGTTCCATTCTATTTGCATAGTTAACCCAGCTTCTCCAGGGAGGCCTTCTCTGACCTCCACCCCACCCCCACCATTAGGCTGGGTTCTCCCATTTTGTCTTTCATGGCATTTGTTTATTATTATTTCATGGCTATTGTTTATTACTATGTTTGTGTGATTATTCAGTGGTCTTCCCTCCAGACTTTATGTTCCCTGAGAGTTTTCTCTTTGCTCCCAATGGCCTATAGTACCTTTGTGGTGCCTGGGACATGGTGGATATTCAATATATATTGTAGAAAAAGTGAGCAAATGGATAAATCAACAAGCCCCTGAAGAGAAGGTGGGGGCTAGGAAAAGTGCCCCAAATTCTGAAAACGTAATAATAAATGACACAGAGCTAGAAGGTCCTGGAGAGGGAGGCAATGGAAGAGAAGAACAACAGTATTCATTAATTCCACAAACACTAACTTAGCATTTATTGTGTGCCAGGTGCTAGAAATAAACTGTGAAAAGACACTCTTCCTCCCTCATGGAACTTACAGAGAATTTAGGGAAAGAGAGATTCCCCAAAGTGCGAACAGGTAAATAAAACTGCAGTAAGTGTCATGATAGATGACAGGAGGTGAACACGGGACCCTCCTTAGTTTGGGTGGGTCCAGCTTCCCTGAGGCCTGAAGTCAGGAAGGAGGGTCTGGGAGAATCCATCAGGCCCTTCTTCCCATCCTAACTGTACCAGCCAAGGGAGGTATGATGCCCACTCTTCTTGTATTGTGGGAAGAGCATCAGTTGTCCTTGTTGTTCAGTGGCTAAGTCTTGTTGACTCTTTGCAACTCCATGAAGTGCAGCATGTCAGGCTCCTCTGTCTTCCACTATCTCCTGGAGTTTCCTCAAATTCAGGTCCATTGAGTCTGTGAGGCTATCTAACCATTTCATCCTCTGCTGCCCCCTTCTCTGCCCCTTTCTTCTTTCGACTTCAATCTTTCTTCAATCTTTCAGGGTGTTTTCTGAGTTGGCCCTTCGTATCAGGTGACCAGTGGTGGTAAAGAATCTGCCTGTCAAGCAGGAGACCCTGAGTTGGGAAGATCCCCTGGAGAAGGAAATGACAACCCGCTCCAATATTCTTGCCTGGGAAATCCCATGGACAGAGGAGCCCGGCAGGCCACAATCCATGGGGTCCCAAAAGAGCTGAACATGGTTTAGCGACTCAGCAACAACAACAAGAGCACCAGACAGGGAGCCTAACTGTACCACACATTAGAATCATCCAGGAGACTTAAAAATCCCAACACTCAGGCCATATCCTACACCAGAATCAGAATGACTAGGGGTGGGAGTCAGGCATTAGTACTTTTTAAAGATCCCCAGGGGATTCCAACATGCAGCAAAGTTTGGAAATTACTGATATATACATTATTTATTTATTAATTTTCAGTTTCCCTTCTGCCTGCACTCTGCTTCTAGAGTTCTGTCAAATGGATGTGGGTAGGGGGATGCTTCCCTGGTGGCTCAGAGGATAAAGCGTCTGCCTGCAATGCAGGAGACCCGGGTTCGATCCCTGGGTTGGGAAGATCCCCTGGAGAAGGAAATGGCAATCCACTCCAGTATTCTTGCCTGGAGAATCCCATGGACAGAGGAGCCTGCCGGGCTACAGTCCACGGGGTCCCAGAGAGTTGCACACAACAGAGCGACTTCACTAGGGGGATGATATAAACATTTTTAAAATCATGGTCATCACCATCACCACGATCATCACCACACACATGGACATCACCAGATGGTCAACACCGAAATCAGACTGATAATATTCTTTGCAGCCAAAGATGGAGAAGCTCTATACAGTCAGCAAAAACAAGACCGGGAGCTGACTGTGGCTCAGATCATGAACCCCTCGTTGCCAAATTCAGATTTAAATTGAAGAAAGTAGGGAAAACCACTAGACCATTCAGTTCAGTTCAGTTTATTTCAGTCGCTCAGTCGTGTCCGACTCTCTGCGACCCCATGAATCGCAGCATGCCAGGCCTCCCTGTCCATCACCAACTCCCGGAGTTCACTCAAACTCATGTCCTCCAAGTCGGTGATGCCATCCAGCCATCTCATCCTCTGTCGGCCCCTTTTCCACTTGCCCCCAATCCCTCCCAGCATCAGAGTCTTTTCCAATGAGTCAACTCTGCACAAGAAGAGGTGGTCAAAGTACTGGAGTTTCAGCTTTAGCATCATTCCTTCCAAAGAACACCCAGGGCTGATCTCCTTCAGAATGGACCGGTTGGATCTCCTTGCAGTCCAAGGGACTCTCAAGAGTCATCTCCAACACCACAGTTCAAAACCATCAATTCTTCGGCACTCAGCTTTCTTCACAGTCCAACCCTCACATCCATATATGACCACAGGAAAAACCATAGCCTTGATTAGACGGACCTTCGTTGGCAAAGTAATGTCTCTGCTTTTCAATATGCTATCAGGTATGACCTAAATCAAACCCCTTATGATTATACAGTGGAAGTGAGAAATAGATTTAAGGGACTAAATCTGATAGACAGAGTGCCTGATGGACTATGGACAGAGGTTACTGACACTGTACAGGAGATAAGGATCAAGACCATCCCCATGGAAAAGAAATGCAAAAAAGCAAAATGGCTATCTGAGGAGGCCTTACAAATAGTTGTGAAAAGAAGAGAAGTGAAAAGCAAAGGGAAAAGGAAAGATATTCCCATTTGAATGCAGAGTTCCAAAGAATAGCAAGGAGAGATAAGAAAGCCTTCCTCAGTGATCAATGCAAAGAAATAGAGGAAAACAACAGAATGGGAAAGACTAGAGATCTCTTCAAGAAAATTAGAGATACCAAGGGAACATTTCATGCAAAATGGGCTCAATAAAGGACAGAAATGGTATGGACCTAACAGAAGCAGAAGATGTTAAGAAAAGGTGGCAAGAATATACAGAAGAACTGTACAAAAAAGATCTTCATGACCCAGATAATCACAATGGTGTGATCACTCACACTCACCTAGAGCTGGACATCCTGGAATGTGAAGTCAAGTGGGCCTTAGAAAGCATCACTACGAACAAAGCTAGTAGAGGTGATGGAATTCCTATTGAGCTATTTCAAATCCTGAAAGATGATGCTGTGAAAATGCTGCACTCAATATGCCAGCAAATTTGGAAAACTCAGCAGTGGCCACAGAACTGGAAAAGGTCCGTTTTCATTCCAATCCCAAAGAAAGGCAATGCCAAAGAATGCTCAAACTTACCGCACAATTTCACTCATCTCACATGCTAGTAAAGTAATGCTGAAAATTCTCCAAGCCAGGCTTCAGCAATACGTGAACTGTGAACTTCCAGATGTTCAAGCTGGTTTTAGGAAAGGTAGAGGAACCAGAGATCAAATTGCCAACATCTGATGGATCATCGAAAAAGCAAGAGTTCCAAAAAAACATCTATTTCTGCTTTATTGACTATGCCAAAGCCTTTGACTGTGTGGATCACAATAAACTGTAGAAAATTCTGAAAGAGATGGGAATACCAGACCACCTGACCTGCCTCTTGAGAAACCTGTATGCAGGTCAGGAAGAACTGGACATGGAACAACAGACTGGTTCCAAACAGGAAAAGGAGTATATTGTCACCCTGCTTATTTAATTTATATGCAGAGTACATCATAAGAAACGCTGGGCTAGAAGAAGCACAAGCTGGAATCAAGATTGCCAGGAGAAATCTCAATGACCTCAGATATGCAGATGACACCACCCTTATGGCAGAAAGTGAAGAGGAACTAAAAAGCCTCTTGATGAAAGTGAAAGAGGAGAGTGAAAAAGTTAGTGTAAAGCTCAACATTCAGAAAACTAAGATCATGGCATCTGGTCTCATCACTTCATAGGAAATAGATAGGAAAACACTGGGAACAGTGTCAGACTTTATTTTTTGGGGCTCTAAAATCACTGCAGATGGTAATTGCAGCCATGAAATTAAAAGACGCTTACTCCTTGGAAGGAAAGTTATGACCAACCTAGATAACATATTAAAAAGCAGAGTATTAGTTTGCCAACAAAGGTCTGTCTAGTCAAGGCTATGGTTTTTCCAGTGGTCATGTATGAATGTGAGTTGGACTGTGAAGAAGGCTGAGTGCCGAAGAATTGATGCTTTTGAATTGTGGTGTTGGAGATGACTCTTGAGAGTCCCTTGGACTGCAAGGAGATCCAACCAGTCTATCCTAAAGAAGATCAGTCCTGGGTATTCATTGGAAGGACTGATGCTAAAGCTGAAACTGCAATACTTTGGCCCCTCATGCGAAGAGTTGACTCATTGGAAAAGACCCTGATGCTGGGAGGGATTGGGGGAAGGGGACAACAGAGATGAGATGGCTAGATGGCATCACAGACTTGATGCACATGGGTTCTGGTGAACTCCAGGAGTTGGTGATGGACAGGGAGGCCTGGAGTGCTGCGGTTCATGGGGTCACAAAGAGTCGGACACGACTGAGCGACTGAACTGAACTGAAAATCATGATAATACAAACATAAAGGGCTTCCCTGGTGGTTGAGATAGTAAAGAATTTGCCTGCAATGCGAGAGACCTGGGTTTGATCTCTGGGTAGGGAAGATGCCCTGGAGGAGGGCAAGGCAAAGCACTCCAGTATTCTTGCCTGGAGAATCCCCATGGACAGAGGAGCCTGGCAGGCTCTAGTCCATGGGGTTGCAGGGAGTCGGACATGACTGAGTGACTAAGCACAGCACAGCACATTCATTCTTTGCTTCCCTGGTGACTCAGTGGTAAGGAATCTGCCTGCCAGTGCAGGAGATGCAGGTTTAGTCTCTAGGTCAGGAAGATCCCCTGGAGACGGAAGTAGCAACCTACTCCAGTATTCTTGCCTGGAGAAACCCCATGGACAGAGGAGCCTGCTGCGCTACAGTCAGTCCACGGGGTGGCAAAGAGTCGGACACAACCGAGTGACAAAGCACACAATACAAACTCAAAATTTACAATTTTAAACATCTTTAAAATATATCTATTTGGCTGCCTCGGGTCTTAGTTGCGGCACAGGGGATCTGTTGTGAGCTCTTCATAGAGGCATGTGGGTTTCTCTCCGGTTGCCCCAGGGATGTGGGATCTTAGGTTCCCAACCAGGGATCCAACCCAAGTCACCTACATTGCAAGGCAGATTCTCACTATGAAAGTCCCTGTTTCCACATTTTAGATACTGTGAATAGGCAATCTTGAACATGGGTATAAAGATATCTATCCAAACCTCTGATTCCAGTTCTTCAGGGTATTAACCAAGAAATGAGACAGCTAGATCCTTTTATTTTTTTCTTTTTTTCTTTGAGAGCCTGCACCATTTTACTTTCCCACCAGCAATTCACAAGGATTCCAATTTCTCCACATCCTAGTCAACACTTACTATTTCCTGTATTTTCTTTGTTTATTTTTATAATAGCCATACCAATGGATATGAAGTAGTATCTCATTGTGGTTTTTATTTGCATTTCTCTACTGTTAACGATATGAAAGCACATCTTTTCACGTGCCTATTGGACATCTGTATTTCTTCTCTGGAGAAATGTCTATTCAAGTCCTTTGCCAATTTTTAAACTGGGTTGTTTGGATTTTTGGATGATTTGTGGGATTTCTTTATACATTCTGGGTGTTAACCTCATCAGAGATATGATTTACATGATATCAACATTTTCAAATGATACATTAATTTAAAAGGGGCTATAAAAGGGTAGATGCATTACAATAATTTTATATAAAACAAAATGAAACACAGGATAAAGATTGGAATACTATACATCAGAATGTAATTATTATCTCTGGTGGATAACAAGAATGATTTTTGTTTTCTTGTCTTTTTCTTTGTGCTTTCTATATTTCCAAGTTTTCTGTATCAGTCATGTATTATTTTTATAACTAGGGAAATTATCATAAAGTTACTGTTATTATTGATATTAAAGGTAGGGTGCCAGTAAAATTTTTAAAAGGAAGTTGTTGTTTTCACCATAGTTAAAACAACATTTATTGAGGGTCTCCTACATGCCAGGTACTACTCTCAAAGTTTCCAGTCTAGTAGGCAAGCAACTGGCAACACAGCACAGGGTGGATGGGCTCTGATGGGAAAACCCAGAATGCACAAAGGAACCAGAGGAGGCTGCCTCACCCTCTGGCCAAATATGAATAATTTAAGGATAAAACAAATACAGTACTGAATTATAATCCACTCTGTAACATGTGATTTCCCTGGTGACTCAGATGGTAAAGTGTCTGCCTACAGTGCGGGAGACCCGGGTTCGATCCCTGGGTTGGGAAGATCCCCTGGAGAAGGAAATGGTAACCCACTCCAGTAATGGCAACCCACTCCAGTATTCTTGCCTGGAAAATGCCAAGGATGGAGGAGCCTGGTAGGCTACAGTCCATGGGGCTGCAAAGAGTCGGACACAACTGAACGACTTCACTTTCACTCTTCACTTTCTGTAACATAAGAATCAATCCTTTGATTGATTTGAGTCCATACTGATAACAAATACGTGATACAGAAAAGTTCTTCTTTACAAAAGAATGTGCTTTTTGGACTCAGAGGGAGAGGGAGAGGGTGTGATGATTTGGGAGAATGGCATTGAAACATGTATAATAACATGTAAGAATCGAAGAAAAAAAACAAAACAAAACGAAACAAAAAAATGTGCTGCGCTGTGCTTAGTCCTGTCTGACTCTTTTGTAACCCCATGAACTGTAGCCCGCTCTGGTTCCTCTCTGTCCGTGGGATTTCCTGGGCAAGAATGCTGGAGTGGGTTGCCATTTCCTTCTCCAGGGGACCTTCCTGATCCAAGGATTGAACCTGCACCTCCTGCACTGGTCGGTGGATTCTTTATCACTTCGCCACCCGGGAAGCTCTTGCAGAAGAAGGCCAACTAAAATAAATGGAGACAGAACGATAGATTTAGAAAAATCAGGGAACTCCCTGGCAGTCCAGCAGTGAGGACTCAGTGCTTTCACTGTCATAGTCAGGGAACTAAGGTCCCACAGATTGGAGGTGCAGTCAAAAAAAAATAAAATAAAATCATTTCACACCCATCATAGTGATGATTGATTTAGGCAAGAATCATAAATGGACACTAGAATTAGTGGGTACAAACTTGATGAGAAACAAGATTTTAGATCACTTTAATATATCTCCCCACAAACTGCTTACTAATTACAAAAGAGAGGGAAAAAAAAGTATCTTCACAGTTGAAAAACATAATGGATACCACTAATAATGAGACAAACTGACATCATGGTCTCTTGATGTGATGTACTAATAAGGAAACAGCGTCTCTTCTCTGACATTCTTGCCAAAATTACATAATCTAGTTATGAGGAAACAGGAACCTAAACTAAAAGACATTCTACAGAATAAATGGCCTGTACTCTTCAAAATGCCAATGTTATGAAAGATTTAAGTCTGAGAAATTGCTCCAGATTAGAGGCTAAAGAGACATAAAAATTAAATGCCTTGCATGATCCTGAATTGGATTCTAGATAATAAAGCAAGGTCATATAAAGCACATTATTGGAGCAATTGGTGAAATTTGAATAGGATCTGTATTTTAAATACAGTATTGAACCTATAAGGGCTTCCTTGGTAGCTCAGTTGGTAAAGAATCTGCCTGCAGTGCAGAAGACCTGGGTTCAATCCCTGGGTTGGGAAGATCCCCTGGAGAAGAGAATGCTACCCACCCCAGTATTCTGGCCTGGGTCACAGAGAGTCAGACACAGCTGCACTCGCTCTCTGCGTTGGCCCACACTCTCTGCGTTGGCCCACACTCTGTGCTTCTGAATCTGAATAAATCTACTTCTTACCTATCAAAACAAAACAAACAAAAAGAGAATCAGAAACGACTGAGCCACTTTCACTTTCACTGAATCCTTGTTAAGTTTTTTATTATTTCTGATTTTCTGGTTATGTAAACCAATAGCTTGGTTTTCAGGAAATACACACTTAAGTATTTATGGGTAAAGGGGCATGATGTCGGCAAATTACTCTTGAGTAGTTCAGAAAAAGATAGTGTATGTCTTACACAGAGACAAAAACAAAAATGTGATAAAACGTTAATAATTGGTATAATTGGTTAGAGAACTTAGGTATACTGGAATTTTTTTATAGCAGTCTTGGGACTTTTCTGTAAATTTGAAAGTATGAAAAACAAAATTTAAGAATAACCATTCCAAAAAAATGACAAAATAATAAAAACCACCATTTAATTCCATCTCCACTTTATACTTACAGATGCGATCTTGGATAAACCATGAAATCCTCCACACTTCTAGAAAGTAGCTACTAATACCATCATAGGATCATTCTTGATTGGTAGACTGATTTACCAAATAAAAAAAGAGCCTGGGGTAAATGTAAAGGGGAAAGAGAGCCTGGGATCCCTCCCTCTGAATCCCCAAAGTCCCCAAACCCCAAAGTGAAAGCGTGAGGGGTTGTGGAAAAGGCGGCGGGGGCTGAAGGGGGGCTCAGTGTAGGCCCGAGAGGGCGAGGGTGTCAAATGAGGCACACCTGAGCGGGCTCCACTCAAGTCAATCAGCGCCAGGGGATTTAAGAACGTGCCTCCCAGGCCTCAGCCTCAGTCTCTCCCGACTCTCCCACCCTGTGCTGGCTGGCCCTCCTCCACCTAACCGTGGACCTGAAACTGCGGCACGTCGACTTCTGGGCCAGCCTCCACGGCCAGGTCCCGGGGTTGCTGGACTGGGACATGGGGAACGAGTCCTTCCTGGCCTTCGCCACGTCGCACCTGCCCTTAGCCGAACAGAACCGTGAGTGTCCTGGACGGGGGTCGTGGGGCATGGGCGCGCCGGGACGGCGGAGGGGGCGCTCGCGGGCGCGCAGGCCCGAGGCTCGGCTCTCTGACCTCCTCGCCCGCCCTCACGAGCCCTTTTACGATGTTGCGATTCTGGACTCCTGGCGCCCTTTGCTGCGCCCCTACCCCGCCCCTACTTTTCCCAAGAGGCGAGGGGGTCCCCATCCTCGACTGGAAGCCCGCGGAAGGTAGGGACCTGCCTGAACACTGCTTTTCCACCCTCGTTCACGGGCGCCGTCGCAAAACTTTCTAGGTCTCTTTTCAGCCTTTTCTCCGTGGCGCCCAGGCCGTTTGGGCACACTACTAATCTTCCATCATCTTTCTCTTTAAAAAGATTTTTAAAATCAATTTTGTCTGTGGCCGTATCCCCTCTTAATACATTGTCTGACACCTAGAGCCGCTCAGTATTTGCTGTATGGATAGTTGACCGTTGTCTTAAAAAAATTTTTTTTTTAGTTTGGTTCTCAGGTGTTGAGAGTTGAGGTAATTGCTTACTACATTCTTGATATATGATTGCCATCTGTTTGGGCAAAGTAGTTGGATTAACTCATTTTCTTCCTTCAGTCCCCACTCTCTTTCCTCACTTCCCACACTCCCAATCCATTTAATGTCTTTATAGATAAATGTATCTTTGAAAACTGTTTAGCATTATTTTGCTTCTATAGGTAACCTTACTTGTACAATAATACTTTGCTTCCCCCCATTCACACTATTTTTGAGAGTAATTTGGGGTTGCTAAATGAAGATCTGATTCATCATTTCTGATAGCTGTGTGATATTCTATCATCTGCATATATTATCTTTTTGTATTTTAATTTTCCTTACTGAAGGAGACAAAACTCCATTGGAACTCCTTGTCATCATGAGTAATGCTGAACATTCCTGTGTCTTGATTCAAGAAATATTTACTTATCAAGTGACTTCTCTGGTGGTCCAGTGGTTAAGATTCCACAATTCAGGGGGCCCAGGTTCAATCCCTGGTTACTAAAATCCTGCATGCCACAAGGCATGGCCAAAAAAAAAGAGAAATATTAATTAAGCACCTCCAATTTTCTCAAGCACTATTCTGGACACTCTTGATACACCATGAGCAAGAGAGACAGCTCTTTATGGAGCTGATATTCTACTGGGGCCACACAGGCAGTTTATATTAATATGTATACACACACAACGTGTGTGTGTATGTATATATGTGTATAGATATATATTATATATATTAGTCATGGCATGTGGGATATAGTTCCCTGACCAGGGATTGAACTGGGGTCCCTTGCGTGGGGAGCACCAAGTGTTAGCCAATGGACCACCAATGGATCACCACTGGACCACCAGGGTAGTCCCAGGAACATATTTGAGCACAACTGAAGGAGGTGAGATGGTGAGCTAGACCATACTTAGAGGAAAAGTTTCTCAAGCAGAAGAAATAGCTCATGTAAAAAGCCCTCAGAAAGAAATATGCCTGGAGTGTTTGAGGAACTCATAAAGAGGCTAGTGAGGCTGGATCAAAGTAAATAAAGAGAAGAGTTCAGAGGGTGTGGAGCATGGAGCAGAGGTCAGGAAGAGCCCTCTTCCCCTCTCAGGGCCTTAGGGTTGACTCAGTAAGATTTGGAGAAGGAAATGGCAACCCACTCCAGTGTTCTTGCCTGGAGAATCCCAGGGACAGGGGAGCCTGGTGGGCTGCCGGCTATAGGTTCACACAGAGTTGGACACAACTGAAGCGACTTAGCAGTAGCAGCAGTAAGATTTAGTACACTTGAAAGGTTTGGAACAGTGGAGTGACCTGATTGCCAGTATAGTGAGTGACCTGTGCCATTACATAGGGTGTTTATACTGGGTTTAATGTCCTGCTATCACTGTCAAGATTTTTAATAATTTTTGAACAAGGAACCCCACATTTGACTTCCCTGGTGGCTCAGATGGTAAAGCATCTACCTACAATGCAGGAAACCCGGGTTCAAACCCTGGGTTGTAAAGATCTCCTGGAGAAGAAAATGGTAACCCACTCCAGTGTTCTTGCCTGGAAAATCCCATGGATGGAGGAGCCTGGTAGGCTACAGTCCATGGGGTCGCAAAGAGTCATGACATGACTGAGCGACTTCATTTTCACTTGCAAATTACACAGCTTATCCTGAATGATCTAGAGTCTGAAAAGATCATTGTGGCTGCTGGTTGAAGTGTAGAGAGACTGGGAACTAGGAAACTATTTAGGAGGCTATAGTAGTAATCCAGACAAGAGCTGATGGTAGACTGGACCGCCAGGGTGGTGGTGGAGGATGTGGTGAGAAGAAACCAGCTGGATTCTCTTGATGGATTGGATGTATTATGTAAAAAAAAAAAAAAAATTAGAGGATGACTCCTCCAGAGCTTTTGGCTGACCAGGTTCAAGGATGGAGTTGTCTTTGTACGGAGATGTGGAAGATCTGGGGAGGAAAATCAGGAATTCTGTTCTTTACATGCCAAGGTTGAGATATTTCTTAGATATTCAAGTAGAAATGTTGAGTAAGCTGGTAGATATGTTTTAATTGTGGATAGAGATAGGAATTTTGAAAATCTTTGTTACACTTGTGGCAGTTAAGGTGAGAAAATAGAGTGAGCCCTAGGGGGCATTCCATTCTAAAGAGATTGGAGAGAAGAGAGAGAACCAACAAAAACTGAGGAAATGACCATTGAGAATCAAAGCTGAGATTGTCTTTTCCTGGAAACCAAGTGAAGAAAGTGTTTCAAAGAAGGAGTGGTTACAGGAGAGATCAGGGATGGGCTGACTTGGAGTTATCAAAGCAGAGTCTTGATTATATGGTTTTGGTGGAGTGCAACCTTAAGCATAGTGGTTTTGGGGGAGTAGTGGAGGAGTCTGATTGGCAAGGATATAAGAGTGGAAGGGAGGGGAAATGAAGACAGAAAGTACAGGCAATTTTTTCAAGGAGTTCTGCCTCAAAAGCATGGAGTAGTGGCCTGCACAGAAAGTAGGAACAAAAATTTTTGTTTGTTAATATTCATATTTATTTATTTGACTTCACTGGGTCTTGGTTGCAGTTTGCTGGATCTTTGGCCTTTGTTTACACGCCAGTGTTCTTGTCTGGAGAATCCCAGGGACGGAGGAGCCTAGTGGGCTGCCGTCTCTGGGTTCGCACAGAGTCGGACATGACTGAAGCGACTTAGCAGCAGTAGCAGCAGGATCTTTAGTTGCAGCATTTGGGATCTGGTTCCCTGACCAGGGATCAAACCCAGCCGCTTGCATTGGGAGCGTGAAGTCTTAACCACTGGACCACCAGGGAAGTCCGAACAAGTTCTTCTTTTTAATAAGATCAGAGAATTAACAGCATATTTGAATGCTGATATGGTCCAGAGACAGAAATTAATAACAGAAAAGAGTTGTTGTTGCTCTTGCTGTTCAGTTGCTAAATCATGTCCAGCTCTTTGTGATCTCGTGGACTACAGCACGTGAGGCTCCTCTGTACTTCACTATCTCCTGGAGTTTGCTCAAACTCATGTCCATTGAGTTGGTGATGCCATCCAACCATCTCATCCTCTGTCTCCACCTTCTCTTGCCTTCAATCTTTCCCAGCATCAGGAAAGAGAGGAGACGGAATTCCCTGGCAGTCCAGTTTGGACTCGGCACTTTCACTGCCAGGGCCGGGTTTGCTCACTGGTCAGGAAACTGAGATCCCACAAACCTCCAAGAGCTCCCCCCACCAAAAAAAAGGTACATTGTGTATGCTTGAGGAGGCACAGATCAGCCTATGTCAGAGCAGGACAGAAGGGACAGAGGCCTTGTCCTTTGATCCACTGAGATGACCAGTCTGCTGATCCTGTCACCATTTTTCTTGCTCTCAAAGAGTGGAGTTAGAGAGGAAGTCCTCTCTTTAACCTGGAATCCCGCAGTCAAACACAATCACTCTCTTGCATTTACCGTCAACTTCTTTGGCTCTGGAACACTTGCTACGCCAAACCATAACCCTGATTAAATCCAGCTCTTCCAAACCAGTGCTCCAAAGCCATAGATCCGTGGATTGGTGTTATCACTGGTATCAAAAGATGGTTGGGGTTGAGAAGAAGAAGGCTGGAAAGGGGAGGTGATGCAACACTTTTACAGGGTGCAGCGATGAGGTTATGGAGAGGTTGCAGTTACTGGTTCAGGTTATTACAGTGAGAAGGACTGTTTACATTAGGATGGAAGGCAAAATTTGGGGAGCAGAAGAATTCAAAAAACTTCGAGGCCAGGGTCTTTGGAGAATCATCTAGGTATCAACTGAAATAGCCAAGATTTAAGGCAGGAGTAGCATTAGTGACTGAGAGCCAGGAACTAAATTCCTCTAAATGAGTGGACAAGAGTTTGGTAGATGATGGCAACAATGAAGATTAGTGTATAAATTCCTCTGTTAACTAGAATAGACACACTCAGGGGCAGACAGTAATCTATAGTGCTGCTTGATTATTCTTCACCTGTACCAGTTGCTGTTCAGATCTGCAGTGTAATAAAGGATCTCGTTTCACTGCATCTTTGCCAATGCTTTTCTTTTTTTTTGCCTGTCTTTATAATTCTTGTCAGTTCCATTTAAAGTATTATCTCATTCTTTTATTGTGTTCCTCTGACTAGTGAGGTTGAGCGTCTTCAGGTATCCCCTCCTTCTGAATACTGATTCGTATCTTTTACCCACAAACAGGTTTGTCTTAGCCTTTTATTTTTTGATTTGTAGGAGTTGTCTGTAAGAATTGAGTTTGGGAGATGATTTTTTTTTTTTCTGGTTTCTTATCTATTGCTTTTTTTTTTCCCCTTGTGAGTTTTACTGTACAGACCCTTCTAATTTATGTGTTATAATATCTGCATTAAATGTATAGGTTAATTTGAGAATAATTGGCAGCTTTATCGTTGTTTTAGTTGCTAAATAGTGTCTGACTCTTTTGCGACCCCATGGACTGTAGCCCGCTCTGACTCCTCTGTCCATGAGACTTCCCAGGCAAGAATACTGAAATGGGTTATCTTACCAACCCAGGGATTGAACCCTCATCTCCTGCATTGGCAGATGGGTTCTTAGCACTATGCCACCTGAGAAGCCAATTGGCATCTTTATAATATGTATTATATGTCTTGGTTTATTGAAGTCTTTTAGGTCTTCAAATAGTAATTACATTTTTTTTCACATAAAGGTCCACATTATAACTTTGATTGCTATTGTAAACAGCATCTTTTTGGAAAAAATTGTATTTTCCAGTTTCTTAAAGCTGGTATAGAGGAACAGTGGTGATTAGTATGTTGCTCTTAATATCTATCAAACCTGCTGGACTCTTATTAGTTCTAATAATTTTTATTACTGTATCAATTTTATATGGTTTTCTATTGTAATCTGTTTTTTCCCCTGTAAATGATTATAGTTTTGCCTTTTTCTTTATTATATCTCTTACTACTTTTTCCTTTCTAGAGTGAGCTTTCCAATAAGTATATCATCATTTTCCAGGCAAAGACCTAGATTCTTCTGTAATATGACACTCATGGGGACAATGAGGGAGACAAAACCAGTTCCCCCTAACTGGACCAGAAGCCAGATTCATACCACGCAGCTAGCTCTAATATATACCTGATTTATTCTGATGAGCTTGCCATGTATCCATTCATTAATTTAAACTGAGCTCCTCCTATGTCCCAGGCAGTGAGGGAAACAGACCTGGAGACAGACTCTAAGCAAGCAATTAGAATAAAATGTGTACTATGTGAGTGGACGGATAGTCAGAGAAGGCTGCTTTAGAAAGATGTTTAAACAGACTTGATGGGTGAGTAGCAATTAATGAGGCAAGCAGGAAGAGGGTTTCCAGGAAAGGGAACAGCTTATGGGAAGACCTAGGATCTTCCTAGATAAGGTCTGTTGGAGATGGGTGGAGAGCCTGGAGCCAGGGCCTTATAGACTATCCTAGACTTCCCTGGTGGCTCAGACGGTAAAGTGTCTGTCTACAATGCAGGAGACCTGGGTTCGAGCCCTGGGTTGGGAAGATCCCCTGGAGAAGGAAATGGCAGCCTACTCCAGTACTATTGCCTGGAATATCCCATGGACACAGGAGCCTGGTAGGCTACAGTCTATGGCGTCGCAACACGACTGAGGGAGCCTGGAGCCAGGGCCTTATAGACTATCTTAAGGAATTTAGATTTGGCCCAATGGCAATGGAAAGCCATCCAAAGGTTTACAGTGAAGGGTGGCAAAATTGGATTAACATTTTAGATCACTCAAAACTGCAATTGTTGTTCAGTTGCTCAGTTGTGTCCGACTCTTTACCACCCCTGGGCTACAGCATGCCAGGCTCTTTGTCTTTCTCTATCTCCTGGAGTTTGCTCAAACTCCTGTCCATTGAGTGGATGATGCCATCCAACCATCTCATCTTCTATCACCCCCTTCTCCTTATGCCCTCAATTTTTCCCAGCATCAAGGTCTTTTCCAATGAGTTGGCTCAAAACTGCAATATGATAAGTTAAAGAAAAGGTAAACAGAACTTTTAGGTTACAGGCTTGGACTGGGATGGTAGAACTTGGTGATTGATTGGGTGTGGCTCTACAGGAAAGAGGAGACAAGAATGATTTCCACCCACAGACATAGAAAACAAGCTTATGGTTGCCAAAAGGGAAGTGAAAGTGAAGTGAAAGTGAAACCCAGTCGTGTCCGACTCTTTGCGACCCCATGGACTATAGCCTGTCAGGCTCCTCTGTCCATGGAATTCTCCAGGCAAGAATATTGGAGTGGGTAGCCTTTCCCTTCTCCAGGGGATCTTCCCAGCCCAGGAATCGAACCCAGGTCTCATGCATTGCAGGTGGATTCTTTACCGTCTGAGCCACCAGGGAAGCCCTAAAGGGCAGTGAAGGGAGGGATAAATTAGGAGTTTGGGATTAACAGATACATATGACTATATATAAAAAAGGTAACCAACAAGGACCTACTGTACAGCACAGGGAACTATATTCAGTATTTGTAATAACCTATAATGGAAAAGAATCTGAAAAAGAATACATATATATATGTGTGTGTTGTTTAGTCACTAAGTTGTATCTGACTCTCTTTTGACCTTGTTGACTGTAGCCTGCCTGGTTAAAGTGCTTGTGGGTTATCCTATAGACAGTTATACTTAAGGGCTAGCAGAGAAGTCTAGGCTAGAAATAAAGATATGGAAGCTTTGAGTTTATAGATGGTGACCGACTGAAGTAACAGGCATTAATGAGATGGTTCAAGGACATAATGTGGGGTGAGAAGGGAAGAATGCAGAGGATAATGAGAAGGTCAGAGAGGTAAGGGGAAACCCATAGAATAAGACATCACTTCCCAGGCAGGGCCCATAGCCATCTCCCAGGGAGGCTTCAAGGCCCAGGACCCTGGGGCCACAATGGAAATCCTAGGATGTTTTGACTCTCTTTCTTTTTGCCAGTTGCCAGATATAAACTCCGAATAGTTGAGCCACCAATGCTACTTCTGGGAAAAAAACCCAACCCTGATAAAGATGGTGAGTGAAGGGAAGTGACATGGCCCTGTGGCCTGGGTGGGACACCCAAAGTCCTTAAGCTATGGGCCACAGTCTCCTTTTTTCTCTACTGCAGGTCCAGATTTTGAGCCCAACTTGTGGATGTGGGTAGACCCCAACATCATGTTCCCCCCTGGAAAGCTGGAGGTCCCAGAAACCAATAAGGGGAAGAATCTGACAACCACAGCTCCCTCCCCTCAGCCAGTCCCAAAAGAAGACTTTGACAAATGTCCGGAGGCCACAGAGGTGGAGTCGCTGTCACCCCCTGGAGACCAGTCTTCCCCTTGGAAGCAGTTTGCCACCTCCCCCAGCAACTGGGAGGTAGGGATTTCTGGGGTGGGCTCTAGGCAGGGGGTGGGTCCAGGGATGACACAGCAGAGGGCTCTGTTTTCTTAGGACTGACAAAAGGTTAATGGGTTCAGAAATTAGCTGTGCCCCCCGTCTTCTGGGTTGGGGAGAAGCCCAGATGGTGGCCCTGGCCCACCGCACCCCTGGAGTCGAGACCATGGAGTCAGGACCAGTTCCTACTCTGTGCTCCTCCAGCTCACAGAAGAGAAGGAGGCCAAGGACCAGGATGACCGCTCCTCTGTGGCTCTCCCATCCTCTCACAAACAAGTCCCCCTCCAGAGTCGGAGGCTTCGGCAAGCCAACAGCCAGGAGGGGAGGCTCTGGTCCCGGCCCCCTCTCAATTACTTCCACCTAATTGCACTGGCATTAAGAAACAGTGCTCCCTGTGGCCTCAACGTGCAACAGATCTACAGTTTCACTCGGTATGTGCCAGGGGCCCTGTGAGGAGGGCGAAGGGAGGGGGCAGGGCCCTGCTCTGATACCTTACAGTCGGCTGGGGGCCCTGGGCTGCTGCCTCAGCTCCCCCACATGTATCCCAGAGGATCCCTCTCCGTCCCCAGGCCCTGGTTCCAGGTTGTCCCCGAATATGTGTCCTCACCTCACATAGACAGGATAGCCACCACCACCCCTCACATCTTTTTATAGCTTAGTTCTCTTTTTTTTTTTTAAGGTTTTGTTACAATATTGTTTGTTTTATGTTTTGTTTTTTTGACCATGAAGAATGTGGGCTCTTAGCTCCCTGACCAGGGATTAACCTGCTCCACTTGCATTGAAAGGCGAAATCTTAACCACTGGACCACCAGGGAAGTCCCTATCTTAGTTCTTCGAACATATTTTCACCTGGGTCATAAATTCTGTCATCTTCCCTCAAGATCCCCCAGCAGTTTCTCACGTTTTCCCTTGGGACTAAACTAATCTGGCACGGCCTGTCCCCCAGGGACCCAGGGAAGCCAAGCTGAGAAAGGATTTACATTGCTTTCTGACAGTCAGGTACCCATGAGTATGAGGAGTTTTTCGGACCTTTTCCCTCTGTTAGAAGAGTCAGTCACAGAATATTAATCCTCAAGAGGTGTCCTCCTTGACCAGGATTCCTCTGACAGAAGCTGTTGGCCTGATTTCAGCTCTGTTCCGTTGTCAGTCCTGAGCACTTGGAGGGAGGGAGGAAGGAAAGCGAGCCTGGGAGTGTAGGGGCAGTGGACTGAGTTCAGAGGGTGAGGCTTTCTACCAGCTGCGCAGCCACAGGCCTAGTCAGCACGGTGCCTCGTGGGCCAGCTTCTGCTTCACCACCTTGAGAGGAGGGCTGAGGGCTCCTGGCCCCTGGGTGGGAATGCTCTCCAGGAGCAGCATCTCCCAGGAAGACCACCCCTCTCCTGACCATTCCTCCATGTCCACAGACAACATTTCCCCTTTTTCCGGACGGCTCCTGAAGGCTGGAAGAATACCGTGCGTCACAATCTCTGTTTCCGAGACAGCTTCGAGAAGGTGCCGGTCAGCATGCAGGGTGGGGCCAGCTCACGGCCCCGATCCTGCCTCTGGAAGTTGACTGACGAGGGACACCGCCGCTTTGCAGAAGAGGCCCGTGCCTTGGCCTCCACCCGGCTGGAAAGGATCCGACAGTGCATGAGCCAGCCAGGTGTGAGGCCTTATCACACGCGAGGCCCAGGGGAGGGGACCTGAAGATCCTGACTGGAGGCCGGGTGTGCATGGAAGGAGCCAGGGTCACACCAAGGTGGAGGGGGGTAGCTTCTGGAGGAAGGGGAGAAGCCAGAGGTGTTCTGAGATGCTGGGTGGTGCCTGCCTGAGGAGTCCTCACATACACAAGCATGGCACGTGAAGTATTGGGAGCTGAGGCAGAAACAGCTGGCGCTGCTCACAGCCCTGCAGCCTGGGGAAGTGGTGACCATACGATGTGAGAAACATGATATGGGAGATTCTCTGCAAAAGGGGGCTTTTTCCTCTCTTGGAGACCAGGTGGCATTTGAGCTTGAGAGAAGTACGTACGTCATCTGCCGTAAGAGAGCGGTCCAGGCTTAGGGAAGAGCAGCTGCAGGGGGCAGACAGATCCCTTTGACTTTCTTCTTTCCTTTCAGATGTGATGTCCTCACTCTTTGACCTTTAGTTCCAAGAACCAGCCATCAGCCCATGCCTTATTAAAGAATCTGCAGCAGCCTGGTGTGTGTGTGTGGTCTGAGGAGGTAGCACGGGAGGTGCAGGTCAGCTCTGAGGTTGGACATGGGTTGCCCTCAGAGCTGTTGGGTACTCCAGAGGCAATGGGCTGGTTGCCTGGTGTGCAGCAAAGGGAGCCCAGACTCTTCTTTCCTCAAAGGAAGAAAATACTCAACCTTGTTCGAGATCTCTTTTTTCTTGGAAGATGGCTAGCATAAAGCAGCCAGCCCTGAAAAAGGTCCCCCAAATCACCACCCACTCACAGGAGTGGATGTAATCAGCTGGGGACAGTGAGGAGAGGCTTAGGGAAATGTATCGTTTATGGAATAGTTGAAGGGAATACCTTCTGGGAGGCCATGAGGGAGCAATGAGAAAGGTGAGAGGGAATTTCTTTTTGAAAACTATTTTTGGCTGCGCTGTGTCTTCATTGCTGTGCTTGGGCTTTCTCTAGTTGTGTCAAGTAAGGAAGGGCTGGTAGTTAGGCTGGTAAAGAATCTGCCTGCAATGCAGGAGACCCCAGTTTGATTCCTGGCTCAGGAAGATCCCCTGGAGAAGGGAACAGCTACCCACTCCAATATTCTGGCCTGGAGAATGCTATGGACATGACTGCGCAACTTTCACTATCACTCTTTGTTTGCGGTGCTTGGGCTTCTCATGGCGGTGGCCTCTCTTGTTGCAGAAAACCGGCTCTATGGTGGGCGGGCTTCAGTAGTTGTGGCTCCCAGGCTCTAGAGTACAGCCTCAGTCTTTATGGTACATGGGCTTAGTTGTCCTGTGGCGTGTGGGATCCTCCGAGACCAAGGATTGAATCTGTGTCCCGTGCATTGGCAGATGGGTTCTTGACCAACAGGGAAGTCCCAAAGGAAAATAGTTTGAGAAAAGGAGTAGCTGGGCTCAAGCCTCATTTCTCCCACTTAAGCATTAGGAGGGAGGGAGGGGAACTCGGAGCTGAGGGGCATGGCCCTTTCACACCTCAGGGTTCAGTAGAAGCCAGAGCATGTGGGGATTCAGGGTCCCCAGAGGCTATAGATCTCAGCTGGGCTGAGGTGGCTTTCTGGATTGCGGGAGACTGCGTCCAGGGCAAGGCCATCTGCCACCCTCAGACCTGAGCAATAGGGAGAGAAGTCAGTGGGACAGATAAGAAGGGAACAAGATTCAGAGCTGTGTCAGGATGCCATAGGTGTTCCCCACAGTGCTCAAAGATCATTCTGGGTTTTCCACGGGGCTGAAATACCTGTCCCGTTGCTGCTCCCCCTTACCCCAAAGCTGGCCTGCACAGAAGTATGGCTCCAGCCTCAGACACGATCCCAGGGGGGACTGGGTGTCACTCCTCCCCAGAGGTGGCAGTGGGTGGTGCTTGAGTCTCAGGAAGGGCACCCCTTGTCCGGGCAGCTCCCGGACAAGGATAGTCTCACTTCTCCTTTCCTTCCTGCTCGCCTTCCAGTTTCTCAGCTCTGATGTAGCCACTTGCTTCTCCTGCATCCTCATTGTAGAAGAACGTGCCTCAGGCAGCCACTTTCTCAGTGTCTAGATGAGGAAAATGAGTTAATGATGGCTTTCTTAGCACTGTACCAGTGTGGAGATCGACGGGGATGGAGTAGAGTGCTTCCTACCAAAACTGGAACTCAGTTCTAAATAAAGGGTAGCTACTTTATTGCTTATTGTGATGTCTAGTTAGGACACCCTCCCTGCTCCTGGAGGCTGGTGGGCTACTACCAGCCTATATCTACTTTCAGCACTTGGCAACTGTCAGTGGGAACTGGGACCTTGCTGTTGCCAGCAAAAGTCTTGTTCTCCATCTCTGACTCCCAGCTCAGCTCCCTCTCCGCAGATCACACCTGTCCTCTCTCATTGTATCTTTTTTAGCACAAGTTTTCTTAACACTTCTAAACTTCCATTTCTTTTGCATGCAAATCAGGGATAATAGAAGTACACACAGATTTTGATTTGGAAACTAAATAGGACAATGGAAAGTGTATACTTCCATGTCTGGCTTATTAACATTAACACTGAGTGCTTACAATTGGACCAGACATCATTTTATGTGCGTTTTCAGGGTTAATCCATACAATTAAACATGGATTAAAAGCCTTAAAGAGTAGGTACTGTTAATCTCCCAGGTGGCGCTAGTGGTAAAGAACCGGCTTTCCAATGCAGGAGCTGTAAGACGCAGATTTGATCTCTGGGTTGGGAAAATCCCCTGGAGGAGGGCATGGCAACCCACTTCATTATTCTTGCCTGGAGAATCCCGTGGACAGAGGAGCCTGGCGGGCTCTACAGTCCGTGGGATCGCAGAGGGTCTGACACGACTGAAGTGGCTGAGCACACGCGCACTGTCATTCTCTTCAGCTCACTGCGTGTGGTGGTCATTATATTTAAGGAGTTGCCTTCATTTTCAGTCCATTTATTCAGCTCTTAATCCCTTGTAGTCTGTATCACTATAAAATCAGACTGTTTCCTCCCTGGTCTCTGAAAAGTGCTATTCTTGAAAAGTACAAGCAGTATCCCACCTGACCAAAATCTCTACCTTGAAAGAAAGGCCCCAGTTCATGTGTGGTTTGCACATTTTTGGTAACAGAAATGAAGTCTCGCCCTGGTCACCAGTCTATGACCAGAGCCATCTCTTCTCGACCCGTTGCAGCTTTGCCTGCCTTCTGGAACATGCACCAAATGTCGTGCTAGGCCAGGGGCTCTCACTGACCCTGGGGAGCACTATGGTTGTGCAGTGATTTGGGGGATTGGCAGGCCCAGGAGTGTCCCATGTCAGTGTGGGAGATAGTGTCTTGTCTTGAAGAGCTGACCCTTATACCTAAGGCCATTGATAATGAATGAGCTGAGCCAAGAACCTAACCCAGTTTTACATCTAAGCAGAAACTATTTGTTGTATTGTTTTATTATACACTGACTTTTCCAGGAATGCAACTCTTATGTAAAATGAAGGAAGACTGTCCTTTTTTTCGTTTGGAAGTTTACCAAGTGTTGTTTGCCATTTTGGGAAATCACTGACAGTGAAGCTGCTCTGGTATTTAAGTCACCAGTACCACATCCTTGTACTGGCCTGTGTTTGTATCTGTTGTGACCACAAGGATTCTGCATGTATGAACAAATATGTGGTGGTGTCAAGGTAGCCAGTATAAAGGAAATGGATTTTCAATAATCATCTGAATGACATCTCTTAAATTTCAGCTACTTACTTTAAGAATGTGCAAATGTTCAACTGTTTCATGTTTTCAAATATAGTTTATCCATTATACTCTCATCCAATATACTCATTATAAATTTCTTTCCCTTTTTTTTCTGTTACGTTACAGAGCATTACAGTTTGTTTATTTTTTAAATTTTATTATGATTTATTTTTGGCTGTACTGGGTCTTCGTTGCTGTGCACGGGCTTTCTCTAGCTGGCGGCAAGCAGGGGCTACTCTTCATTGTGGGGTGTGGGGTTCTCGCTGTGGTGGCTTCTCTCGTTGCAGAGCTTGGGCTCTAGGGTATACAAGTTTCAGTAGTTGTGGCTCCCAGACTCCAGAGCTCAATAGTTAAGATGCATGGGCTTAGTTGTTCTTTGTCATGTGGGATCTTCCAAGATCAGGGATCGAACCCAAGTCTCCTGCTTGGCAGGCATATTCTTAACCTTCGAACTAGCAGGGAAGTCCTCCAGTTTGTTTGTTTTTTAATGATATGTATAGGTAGGTTATTTTGTCAGCAAGGTTCACTTCAGGGTGGTGGAGATGGTTGTACGGGACTTCCCTGGTGGTCCAGTGGTTAAGAAACCACCCACCAATGCAGGGGACACGGGTTTGACCCCCTAGTCCAGGAAGATCCCATGTGCCATGGGGCAGCTAAGCCCATGTACCACAACAGCTGAAACCCATTTGCCCTAGAGCCTGTGCTGAGCAAGAGAAGCCAAGGAAGTGAGAAGCCTGAGCACCTCAATGACGAGGAGCTCCGCTCGCTGCAGCTAGAGAAAGAGAAAGCCCATGTGTAGCAATAAAGATGGTCTTAGAGTATTTGCTCCATTCTAGGGTGTTAAGGCTAATGAAATAGAAAACCACCAAACCAAGGAATGTATAAGATATAGTCCCCTGTCCCAGAGGCGCTCACCCTCGGTGACCTTGGCAACCACTGAGGAAAATACAATGGAATAAGTCCCTTTCATGCCCAAACTCCAGAGCCTAGCGTGGGGCCCGTTAGGTAGTATGAATGCTGTTTGCTATTACTTGTCACTAGTAACTTCTCTTAACAGAGTCCATGTTCTCTGGAAGCACAGAGAAGAGAGCAATTAGCTTGAGAGGAACTGGGGAAGACTTCTCACAGAAGACATGAGCACAGGGTTTTTTTTCCAGGTCTGGAAAACAACAGCTAGTTTTTCTCCAGATGTGCTTAAAGGCAGCCCTGCCCTGCTGGGTGAGGTCAGGATGCTTTGGGCAAGCAGTAGAGGAGGCTGGGGAGGTGGGGTTGATCAGGGAAGAGAAACTGACTGGTGCCAAGAAAGAGATGACAGACTCATGCAGATTCCCGGCTGGATCAAGTCAAGAACTGCCTTTCTGAGACTTCCCTGGTGGACCAGTGGTTAAGACTCTGCTCTCAATGCAGGGGGCACAGGTTCAATCCTTGGTTGAGGGATTAAGATCCTGCATGCACAGCCAAAATAAAGTCTCCAGCCACTGGGGAAAAACAAAACAAGTATACCCCCCTTTTTAAAAAATGTTTTTGACTGTACTGGGCCTTCATTAGTGTGGGGGCTTTTCTGTAGTTGCAGAAAGCAGGGGATTCTCATTGTGCTGGCTTCTCTTGTTGCAGAGCATGGGCTGTACGGCTCAGGCCTCAGTAGTTACAGTGCCTGGTCTCAGTAGATGCCTCTCCCCGGCTCTAGAGCACAGGTTTAATTGTTGTGGCACATGGGTTTAGTTGCTCCACAGCATGTGGGATCTTCCCAGACCAGGGATCAAACCTGTGTCTCCTGTATTGGCAGGGGGATTCTTTACCACTGAGCTACCAGGGAAGCCACCAAGAATATTCTTTGAAAAAAAGAGAACTGCCTTTCCCTGGCCCACCTGGAGTGATTTTCTCTGGGCTATCTGGATGCTGTTTTTTTTTTTTTTTTTTTTTTTAATGTGGCATCCACCAGAGGAGGGGTGGAGGGCCAGGTCATTAGTGTCATTGGCTCTGAGCCCACCCAACACGCTGCAGCCGGAGTCCCCTTACTGACCGCCCTTATCTATACAGGTCCCAGGAAGAAGAGGGTCCTGAATCCTAAGCTCTGGTTTCAGCTGATCTGGCCTTAGCTTGCCTCACCTGTACTATGTACACATCTTTATCCCTGTCCACATTCTTGTTGATGTTTGGTTTAAGCCACAAGTAGATCCCAAAAGGCAACAGATCAGAAGGAAAGAATACAACACTATAGCCTTTGTGGGAAAAGGAACTCAGAGAAAAATCTGCCTTTGCTCATTTGTTCTCTAATAGACTATTATACTCCTACACCTACCTCCTCCTTTTTGTTCATTCAACAACTATTCATTTTGAGCTTTCATTATGCCAAGCCCTGGGCCAGCTGCTAGGGATAGAGTGAAACCCAAAATGACTCCTCCCTCACAGATAGCAACCTCCCTCACAGTCTCAAAGGATATTAAACAGACATCCTAATAATGTACAATGATGATAAATCTTAATAAAGTAGACTTAGGTTATTGTGAAAGAGACAATATGGATACTCAACCCTAATTGGAGAGGAGGTCAGAGAAGGCCTTTCTAAGAAAGGTATTTTAACTGAGACCTGTTTAATGAGTAGCCAGGCTGAAGCATGGTAAGGAAAAGTGTTCTAGCAGAGGGAACATAATAGACAAAGCTCAGGAGGTAGGAACTTCCTCACCTTGGCCTATTGAGAGAATGGGGATGGGCTACAGAATATGGTAACCAAGGTGATGCTGGGAAGGGAGGCAGAGACCAGACCCTTCTAAGCTATGATATGAAATTGAGAGGTTTTGGTTTTTTCCCAAGTATAGTGGAAAGTAATTGAAATAACTGACACAACTCCCTTTAATTTTTTAAATGATGCTTAGCTATTCACTGAAGGTGGCTTGTACGGGCAAAAGTGGAAGCAGGAAGCCTGTGGGGAGATGACTGCAGAATCCAGATGGCAATAGAAAGGGGAGAAGCAGCCCAGTTTGATGCTGTAGGGTAGAGACAGAATCAACAAGTCAACAGGATTGATTAGATGCGGAAGAAAAGAGTGACTCTGAGGTTTTTTGTTTGAGTGATTGGGTGAATGAGTAGCAGGTGTGAGCAGTTTTGTGTTTAGAATCTGAGACATCACAGTGGTTATGTCAAGATGATAACTGTTGTAAATCTGGAGTTCAGAAGATAAAGCCTGAGCTGAAGATGTAAACACATTTGACAGGGGGATATATAGACCGTACTTAAATCACACTCAGCGTACTGATAAAGAAAGATATCCACAATGCATTTTCAGGGTGAAAACAGCGGAACAGTAGGTTCGATATGATTCCAAATGTGACAGAAACTATGTTTATATAAATACACATATGTTGTTGAAGCAGAAAGTGCCTTGAAGAAAATAAATATCAAGCAGTAATAGTCATCTTCGGGGACTGGCAGGTAGCAAAGAGATGGGGCCAATCTTTTTTTATTCATAACCTTGGTACAGTTTTTTTTTCCTAATAAGTTTTTAGAATTTTAAAATAAGCTTATCCACTAGGCTGTTTTGTAGTTTGATACTATTAATTGTTAGGGAAGCATTGACTGAAACTGCCCACCTTGCCAGGCACAATGATGACCATTTGCTTAAGTTATCTCACAACAGGAGGTCCCAGTAAGGAACATGGTGCTGCCACCAAAAATGGGGAGAGTTGGGAGGGGCCAAAAGGAGAGAGGAGATGCCATAACATTGTCCTGCCAACCTCCCACAATCCTTCACACTGGAATCCATGTTGGCCGAGAGATGTGTGGGCCATTAGAAAGGACCCTGAGATCAAATATGGGCCAAGCAAGATGACTGGCCAGAGACAACCTGGAAATTAATTCTACAACCATAAGTGCTAGTGGTAAAAAAACCCACATGCCATCGGAGGAGACTTAAGAGACATGGGTTCAATCCCTGGGTCAGGAAGATCCCCTGGAGGAGGGCATAGCAACCCACTCCTGTATTCTTGCCTGGAGAATCTCATGGACAGAGGAACCTGGCAGGCTACAGCCCATAGAATAGCAAAGAGTTGGACACAACTGAAGCAACTTAGCACTAGCAACATAAAACCTGGGACTGTGAGCCAGGTGGCAGAGTAGTTCTGGAGTCCCTTCCCTCCTGCTCTCTGCCCACCTGTCCCTTCCCAATAAAGTCTTTTGCTTTGTCAGCACATGTATTTCCTTGGACAATTCATTTCTGAATGTTAGAAAAGAGGCCACTCTAGGCCCTGGAATAGGTCCCTCTTTCTGCAACATAATTAGGAGGCTGTTAGCTGCATGTTTCTGAGGCTCTTCCCAGCACAGATTACCATACCATGGGCATGTCAACACAAGGGTTCCTGGAGTTTTGATGATTTTAACTTAATTTGACAAACATGCATTGAAGACCCCTTTCTGCTAGTTCTACCAAGTCAGGCACGACCAAGATAGAGTCCCTACACTTGATCTTTCAACTGTTAGATTTTCAACTGATGATTGAAAAAAATGACAAGATGAGCAAAGGATCTTGGAATTGAAAAATTAATCCTGCAGGATCCACTCTGGTAGGCTTCACAAAAGGGGTGACATTTCATTCATTCAATCATCCAAGAGTTTATAAATAGACTGACATATTACTATGTTCCAGACAAAATCACCAGCCTTAGGGAAATTCCATTCTAGTTCATATTTCACAGCAGTTTCATATTTCTATTATATGTAATAGAATTTGTCAGGCAGAGCTGGAAAGAAGTAAATTCTAGGCTGGGGAACCAAGGGCTGGAGATGCTAAAGTGCAAAGAAGCTGTGGAACTGTAGGAATATTACCTGGAGAAGGGGAGGGAAGTGTGGGGTATAAGACTGAAAAGGAGGTTAGGAAACCTAGTGTAAAATTCTTGCTGCAAAACTTAGTTACTTCCTGAAGGCAATTTAGACATTAAATTAATCAGGAAAGTCATTTTAGAGACTACCTTCAGACCAGAGTCTGGAGGATGAATGGAAGTGAAGTACACCGGCCACTTGGAAACCAGTCAGAAAGATTTTACATGAATCAAAACAAGAAAGGAAGGGAATTGAAATAAAGTGTGCTCTGTGAGTGTAAAAGATGGAGAACAGATTTTAAACATCTCAGAAATCCAATAAGACAACTTGTGCAGGGTGGATGTGGGGACTAAAGGAGTGTCAAAGATAACTCACTCCAAAACTCCAGGCTTTAACTTGGTGGTATTTTCTGGGAGGATGAAAATGGAATGATCTGAGGAGGAAGATGGTGAGTTCCATTTCACAGAATCTAGTTCAAATGGCAGCCCAATAAATAGTGGTGAAGGACTCTAGGGAAACAGTTTCAAAAGCCAAACTGCAGAGGGCTGCAAAGTTAGAATTTGAAGCAGATGGTGTAGACTACCTAATGCAGTTTTGGAACAAATGACGGAGACAGATGAGATAGCTGGGTTGACAGTTGGGGTGTGACAGAATGAGAGGTCTTGGTAAGTCAAGTGAAGTGATAGGTTGCCATGAGAGTGTGGTGAAAATATTTCTGGGTTCCAGTGGGTAAAGCAAAGCCAAGAGGACCTAAGACCTAGACCAGTGATTCTTTTTTTTTTTTTTAAGCAGAGATAGGTTTTTATTGTTTTTTATTATTTATTTTTGGTTGTGCTAGATCTTTCTTGCTGCATGCAGACTTTCTCTAGCTGCATTGAGCCGGGGCTACTCCCCAGTTGTGGTACATGGGCTTCTCGCTGCAGTGGCTTCTTTTGTTGCGGAGCACCGGCTCTTGGCACGTGGGCTCAGTACTTGTGACACACTGGCTTAGTTGCTCCAAGGCATATGGAATCTTCCCAGACCAGGGATTGAACCCATGTTCCCTGCAATGGCAGGCAGATTCCTATCCACTGTACCACCAGGGAAGTCCTAGACCAGCAATTCTTGACTGGGCATTAGAATCACTTGAAGGGCTCATTAAACCACAGATTTCTGGGCCCTACTCCAGAGTTTCCAATTCAGTAGGTCTAGGGTGGGGTCCAAGCGTTTGCATTTCTAACAAGTTCCCAGATGCTGATGCTGCTGACCTGGAGGCCACACTTTAAAGATTTTAAAACCTTTAAAGGAGCAAAGTATTTAGCAGCTGGCAAATGCTGAATAATTTTCTCAGTGAACGGATAAGAGTGCTTATATTCATCCTTGCAGTTAAAGACTAGCTGGAAGGTAGGGCCACAAGGGAGGATGGAAGACGGTGGTCAGAGAAGAACTTCAGAGTTTGAAGTCAGAGAAGGTACAGTTTTTGGTGAAAAAAGTTCGGGATCACCCCTGCCAGGGGAGTGAAGAGAGGTCAAGGAATTGAGAACTGCAAGGGTCATCAAAATGGATCACATCTAGTGAAGGCCTGAGTCTAAGGGGAAGCTCCAACAGAAGTCAAGCTCTGAAGGGGAGTCTGCCTACTTCCTGGGTCTGAATAATGTAGAGTTGACTGTATACACCCACAGACATTGTAACCCATCCAGGTTAATGCACCAGTACAGGTAACACACAGTCAGGGGAGTTGGGGACCCTGTGACAGCTCTGTTTGCAAGTCCTACAAGTAGACTCTGGGCCAGGCCTCAGATATTTTGGAGGGAGCTCTAGGGTGCAGATCACAGTCACAGTCTGGGGATTTCAACCTATGAGTTCTTAAGGGAGCTAGACAGACAGGAAGGCTGTTGACTCTAGGAGAAGTGAGTGGCTTGTAAAGAATAAAGTTCCACTAGTTTAGCATGTTTATAGATTAAAGATGTCAGCAATGATTCTGAACCCCTTATAGCTTTCCCTTTACAGCTTTACAGGGGCAGCGTTCAGATCGCCCCTGTGGCAGCATGGGTGTGAGTGACTAGGTCTTAGATTAGGCCATCCACCTGTGCTCCCAAGAGGTCACTGGTGACTCAGAGGGTAAAGAATCCGCCGGCAATGAGGAAGACCCGGGTTCAACCCCTGTGTCAGGAAGATACCCTGGAGAAGGGAATGGTAACCCACGCCAGTATTCTTGCCTGGGAAATTCCATGGACAGAGGAGCCTGGTGGGCTACAGTCCTTGGGATCACAAGAGTCGGACACGACTGAAGCGACTTCAGCATGCATGCACAGAGTTACTGTGATCACAGAGTACGTGTCAACTTCTGTACATATACTGAGCACCCTATAAACACGAGTTACGATTTGTTACATTGTACGGGGCTTCCCTGGTGGTTCAGAGGTTAAAGCATCTGCCTGCAATGTCGGAGACCTGGGTTCGATCCCTGGATCGGGAAGATCCGCTGGAGAAGGAAATGGCAACCCACTCCAGTATTCTTGCCTGGAGAATCCCATGGACCGAGGAACTTGGTGGGCTACAGTCCACGGGTCGCAAAGAGTCGGACACGACTGAGCGACTTCACTTTCACTTACGGGTCCTTGTCAGTGTTCCCGATACGTGTGCGGTCTCCCTTAACTATTGTGGACGCTCTTTCCTTTCACCTTTCCCAGCCAGACAGCATTTGGCGATGCTGGTGACTGGTTGGGCTTGCGCACAGGGAGGAACCGGGAGAAAAACGTGCGCAGCCGCGAAAGGACTTGCAGTGGCGCCTACCAGCCGCTGGGGGCCGCGGGGCTCCGGAGTTCTCCCGCCCCCAGAGGTCAGAGGTCACGGGGCCGCGAAGGAGAAGCTTTGAGTCGCGGCTTCCCAGTCCTGGGCAGATGGCGCCGGCGCAGCGTTGTCCTCTTTGCCGCCAGACTTTCTTCTGCGGTCGCGGGCACGTCTACAGTCGCAAGCACCAGCGGCAGCTGAAGGTGGCTTTGGAGCGGCTCCTGCCGCAGGTACGGACGGGAGGCTGGAGGGGACCATGGACGGCCTGGGGCGGGGCTGTGAAGGCCCGAGAGGGTGGGATCCGCGGATCCCGCCGGGGTCCTACTTAGCCTGCCCGCCTTGGCATCCTCTCCGCCGCAGGTGGAGGCCGCCCGCAAGGCCGTCCGCGCCGCTCAGGTGGAGCGTTACGTGCCCGAGCACGAGCGATGGTGCTGGTGCCTGTGCTGCGGCTGTGAGGTGCGGAAACACCTGAGCCACGGAAACCTGACCGTTCTGCACGGGGGGCTGCTGGAGCATCTGGCCAGGTGAGCGCCGGGCCCGGAACCGCTTACAGCGGTAGTTGTATGATACAGCGGTTGTATAATAGGTTTATATTAATCTATAAATGAATGGAGGGAGGGTTTAGGGTGGGTGAGAGGAAGAACGTTTTTGTGATTTGATCAGATTGGATGATTCCGTCGTCTTGTAGGCATGGCCAACCCTGAGGGGTAGTGGCCTTATGGTCCCAGTGGTCCCAGTGCTGGAGGTGGCCTTGATTGGACAACTGGCTCAAGCAAGTTTCCTTCTCATCACTTCCTCTCAGATTGTCACATTTTTATTGGAAGGGGGAAACTGGAGATCTTGAGGAAACTACTGTTAGTATTCTCTCAGCCTTGCCCAGAGACCCAGGTGTCAGTTTGCATTGTTTATCAAATGCCATGTAATATTCTGTAACCTATCATTGAGATTACTTGTCCTTTCCATTCTCAGTCCAGAGCACAAGAAAGCAACCAACAAATTCTGGTGGGAAAACAAGGCTGAGTTCCAGATGAAAGAGAAGTTTTTGATCTCCCCCCAGGACTTTGCACGGTAAGTCATGCCTTCACATGATGAGGTGGCAGAGTGTAGATCCTTTGCATCTGTGTCTGGAGCTTCCTCTACTAATTGGATGGTTTAGAAAGGACTTCATTAGTGACCATTGTCTTTGTAGCACTCATTATTCTAGGCACCATGTTGAACAAAAATGAAATATGACAGAGTCCTTGAAAGGTTTATAATCTAGTTGGGGGTGGGGTGGGATTTACAATGTATTTAGCAAATAGAGAAGTGTATAATAAAAGGTGACCATAGTCAACTATTTAAATATGTGACAGACTACTAAGTTTCTTTAGCAATAAAAGATGCTTTTTATAGAGTGTAAAAAACTGATGCTCACCCCGTACCCACTTTTAATAGTTTTAACTGGCCTTGGAGGGCCCCAACTACCTGGAGTGCAGGAAGCTTGGTAGCACAGAGGGAGTGAGTTGTGACTGCCTTAGAAAGAGGACTCAGGCAGCCTCACATCACCACTTTTATTGGGACTGTATTGAGGTTATGGAGAGTGGAACCCAAGGGGATCCCAAAGCCAAAGTTAAGAAAATACATAGTGTTTATCATTCCTTTCTACTCAGTGTGGAGAATAATGAGGAATTAAGAAGGACTTCCCTGGTGGCTCAGACAGTAAAAGCGTCTGTCTACAATGCAGGAGACCTGGGTTCAGTCCCTGGGTTGGGAAGATCCCCGGGAGAAGGAAATGGCAATCCACTCCAGTACTATTGCTTGGAAAATCCCGTGGACAGAGGAGCCTGGTAGGCTACAGTCCATGGGGTCGCAAAGAGTCGGACAGGACTGAGTGACTTCACCTTCGACTTAACCTTCAAGTACTTAAATCCCATCACCTTGTCTTCCCGGTTCAGACCGGGAGGAGATGAGAAACTGAGGCCAGGGACGTCCCTGGAAGACTTTTTAAAAAGTGGTCCACATCAAAAATTTTTTTAAATTAGAAAAAGAAACAGGCCACTTACTTGTCACAGCCTGACCCAGCTCTATAGAATTTTTGGTGGATGAATAAAGGGTAGTTAGCAGAAAGGTTATAATTAAGAATTATACGGATGGACTCTCTAAACTTTTTATTTAAATATAGTTTTGATTTTTAAACTTTATAATTTCAAGCTCACACAAGACAAGGCCAGGCCAGGCTTGACTGATTTGACCCGTAAAGATACAAATGAGCCACTTTTAGATTCAGGCAGCTTATTACTTACATAGGCAGTGAAAAGAGTAAGCCCAAAGTGCCAGCTTCCCAGGTTGTCCCACACACCAAAAAGAACCATAGTGATACAAATAGGGCTGGGTAACTGTAGCATGAACTGTGGGATACTGTTGTTGGGGAGCCAAGACTAGGCTGAAGCCACAGGCTTTATATCTGCAGCTCTAATCTGAGAACAGAAAGCCCCCTACCCCATCAGAACTGGGAGTTAATGAAAAACTTTCGTAACGACCTCCCGTGAGAGATAAGGAGACAAATGGGAGATGGCCTCCTAGCAGTTCCTTTCAGACCTCCTGTCCTCTTGTGTTCTGGGAGGATCATGCAGACCTTCTGCCAAGACTTTGATAAGTTGCAGTTCAAGGCTTTGCCTGTCAGGACTGCCAGGGCACCATGGTAGAGCCATTCCCCTATATAATGTTTTACATATTAAAATTAGGCAAAGACAAATTATCATATAACTATTAAATTGATAACAGTGACAAAAGAGTAAGAATTTAACATCTTTAAAAAAAATTTTTTTTTTGGTTGCTCTGGGTATTGGTTGCTCTGTGTGCTCTTTCTCTAGTTGTGGAGAGTGGGGGGCTACTCCCTAGTTGCAGCTTATAGACTCCACAGTGCTGGTTCAGTAGTTGTGGGGCACGAGTTGGCTTGCATCATATGGGATCTTCCAGGACCAGGGATTGAACTGGTGTCTCCTGCATTACAAGATGGATTCTTAACCACTGGACCACCAGGGAAGCCCAGAATTCAAGTAACATTTGAAAACAAAAATCTGTACACCCTTCTAAGGACTAAAGAACTGCAAAGAAATCTTGAGCTTTGCTTAGTAGTCTCATTGATAGTAGTACTGATATTATTCAGATACCTTTGTGTATATTGTAGAATAAAAACTACTGCAAATATATTGTCCCAGATATGGGACAATTTGGACATCAGAAAGGGTAATTGATTTTTTAAGTATGGTGATGGTTTTATAGGCTGTTCCTTTTCCCAGGAAATGCATACTGAAAAATTTAGAATTAGTCTCATGTTCTTGGGAGAAAGGAAAAGAGAACTGGAGCCAGTATGGCAGAGTTAACAGTGAATCTGGGTGAGAGGTACATGGGTGTTCATTGTACTACTGAGATTTGGTTTCTGGGAGCCTCACACTATTCAGAATCTAGAGAAAAATTATCTACTGAGGATCTTTTCACAACTGGCAGGGACTGGGATTCTGGGGTGACTTGCCCCTTTCCTTTTTAGATTCAAGAAATCCATGGTGAAAAGTCTGGATTCCTATGAGGAAAAAGAGGATGAAGTGATTAAAGAGGTGAGTTAAAGGAAAGGCCTCTAAAGGACCCAGCCCCACCTTCTGGTACCTGTCTAAGTCACCCCTCTCCCACAGATGGCAGCTCAGATCCGAGAGGTGGAGCAAAGCCGGCAGGAGATGGTTCGGTCTGTCTTAGAGGTTGGTTTCCCTCGGAGGAGCCAGAGCAGTATCCAAATCCACTGATTCCTGGTTCTCCCTTCACCTACCAGCTCTTCTGATGAAAAATTAATGGACTCCATCAGCTTGTCTTGAATTCCCTTCCCTGCCCACCAGGGGGCAGGCCTTATCAGTGGAGAAAATATGGGCAGGGCTGGGAGGGAGGGAGGTTGCCAGATGGGGCAGTATCCTCAATTTGTCAATTTGTTTACTTCTGGAGGTGGGAAGCATGGCCTAGGCAAATTCTTAAGCATTCTAGACACATTTATTTTTCCTGAATCAAACTCAGCCTCAGACAGTGCCAGACCCAGAAGAGGGCTCTTCAGCACCTGGAAGCTGGAATGGGACAAACAGGTAAAAGACTGTTAGGAAACCTCTTACTGGACATTCTGATTATCTCTTAGAACGTTCTGTAGCTTTGATTAGGACATGGAAACAAATCTCATTCTTGCTGTCCTCATGGCTAAAGGACCTTGTCTGCCAGCCTGGCTCCTGTTTGTCTTTTTCAGCCAAGTAGCCTCCACCTCACAGCAGCCCTCATACTTGGACCTGCCACCAGCCCCTGAGCTTGACTGGATGGAGACAGGACAGCCTCTGACATTCATTGGCCATCAGGTACAATGGGAAATGGCTAGTGCCCCCTCGGTTCCCACGACACCCATCTCCCCTGGCTTTTCTGTGTATTCTGGCCTTTCCTGTGTTTGCAGGCTTTTCCCTCTGGCTGCCCTGTTCCACAGTATCATGTACTCATTCCTCAGCCTCCATGGTGTCCACACTACCCCGTCACATAGGAGCGCCAACTCCTACATCATCCCATGCAGAGTCCAGTTCCAGCCCAACAGAGGGACACTTACAGATATCCCATAGGCACCTAACCCCTACACTCCTCTTTCTAGTAACTGTAGACAGACTATCACCTCCTTTTTTTCATCTCTCACATTCCCTCAATGAGTATGCCCACCTCTTTTTTTTCATCTCTCACATTTGCTCAGTATGCCTTGTTTCCTGAATTTGGCCTCTATTTCACCTTGGGACAGTCTCTACTCCTCCTGCAATCTTGTGCCAAATATGAGAAAATAACCTCATCACCTGCTATCTTACATCCTATCCTCCAGCCTCCTGCTATGCTCTTTAGTTTTGAACATGTAATTGCTTTTTTAATTGAAGGATGATTGCTTTATAATATTGTTGGTTCCTGCCATACATTGTGAATCAGCCATAACTATGTCCCCTCCCTTTTAACTTCCCTCCCACCGTCTTAAATAACATGTCTTCCTTCCCTCCTCTACTTACCCTTACCTTCCCCTTCAGCTGTCACTTTTTCATGGAAAACTTATAAATGTATGCCATATCATGTAAAAACCTGTGAATGTAATTTGTGTAATTCATACTTAGTTCTCTTACCCAGTAATATGTATGCTCTGTGAGGAAGGGGTTTTGTTTACCTACCATGTAGTAGGCACTTTATTTTTGGACATCTCCAGCCTGAGCCCTTGAGTCTGGTGGGGACAAGACTCTCGATGATTTACTACGATCTGTGAGATTTAACATAAACCCAGTGCAGCGTTAGCAATATGGCAGTGGTTCCATCCACCTCCTGTACAATTTTTTCCTCTAGGCTGAGTATCCTTATCATCTCTTGGCTTTCTTATAATTTTCCGCCCATTTTCCACTACAGGATACACCAGGAATTGGTAACATACACTCAGGTAAGGCCCATGGCAATGTTTCTCAAACTGTAAGAGGTTTTTCTTTTTGAGTTGTAGGTCTTTCACTGGTAGGAGGGTACCCAACATGCATGTCAAATGCATCAAACTCAGAAAAATAACAGACATACGTTTAGCTGCTTACCAGATTTTTTTTTTCACTTTCATATCTAAGGTGTTTTAAAGTTAGTAAATGTTGGGACGTAATTCTTTTTGTTCAACGTCTATTTTTAAAAAAAATACTACTTAATATTTTTATATTAAAGAGAAACAAGAACTATAAGGATAATTCTTTTATAGCAAGAATACATGCAGTTGTGGAGAAGGAAATAAAAATAAGGGTATCAACTAAATAGGGTCCTACTACATAGCACAGGGAACTGTATTTAATATCTAAAATTACTTGCAGTTGAGGATCAGAGTCTCTGTACCTTACATAATGCCCACCATAGCATTAGACCTGCCACGGCCAGATAACCTCTTTGTGTTTCGACTAAGGGGAAAAAATATTCTGCTTGAAAAATGGAACACCGCAAAACTTTAGCTTAATAAACATGTTTTTCAAAAAAAGAAAAGCATCTGATGAAGAACTTGTATCTTCAATATATGAAGACCTCTCAAAACTCAATAGGCTTCCCAGGTGGCACTAGTGGTAAAGAACCTGTGTGCCAGTGCAGGAGATTTAAGAGATGGGTTTGATCCCTGGGTTGGGAAGGTCCCCTACAAGGGTCATGGCAGCTCACTCCAGTATGCTTGCCTGGAAAACCTCATGGACAGAGGAGCCCAGTGAGCTACAGTCCAGAGTCAGACACAACTCAAGCAACTTAAGCATAGCACAAAACTCAATAAAGGCATATAAAAAGTTGGTCATCAAAATAGCTAAAACTATGGATTTATCTGATGCTTCAGTGGTTAAGGCTTTGCATTCAATGCACAGGGTGTGGGTTTGATCCCTGGACAGGGAACGAGTTGACCATGTCACACAGCAAAAAAAAAAAAAAAGCATGTATGCAGAACTCTTCGGAGAAGGCAATGGCACCCCCACTCCAGTACTCTTGCCTGGAAAATCCCATGGACGGAGGAGCCTGGTAGGCTGCAGTCCATGGGGTCGCTGAGGGACAGACACAACTGACTTCACTCACTTTTCACTTTCATGCACTGGAGAAGGAAATAGCAACCCACTCCAGTGTTCTTGCCTGGAGAATCCCAAGGATGGGGGAGCCTGGTGGGCTGCCATCTATGGGGTCGCACAGAGTCGGACACGACTGAAGCGACTTAGCAGCAGCAGCAGCAGAACTCTTCTAGACTGCTGATGAAAATGCAAAATGGCATAACTACTTGGGAAGAGTTTAGCAGTTTCTTTAAAAGTTGAAAAAAATCGAAACCTGCCCCAACAAATCTGAACAATTCAAAGAATACTCCACAAGGAAGGAATGACTGATACCTGTTAACTCACAATCTCAGAATAACTCTGCTAAAAGGTAGACAAGAGTACATATTATATTCCATTTATGCAAAATTATAGAAGAGGCAAACTAACCTATAGCAACAGAACACACATCAGTGGTTGCCTGGGCCTGGGAAAGGGGTATAAAGGAGGTGTGCTAAAAAATAGTTTCAAGGGGCACAAGGATACACGGTGTAATTTTACCCCAAACATCAAACTGTACCCTTTAAATGTGTGCAGTTTGTTGTTATGTCATGCCTCCAATAAGCTTAAGCCCCTCTAATTCCCATGGTCCAGAACTCAAGTGTTTTCATTTCTTCTTAAAGGGTCTTCCTTTTCCAGGTGCCACACCCCCCTGGATGGTCCAAGATGAGGACTGTAGTTCTGGGAACCAACAAATAGGACCCTCCTATGAAGAGTTTCTTAAAGAAAGTAAGTTAATACAGGAATGGTGACGGAGGTTTCCTACTCTGTAACTCTTCCTACTCAAATAAAACTGCTCATTGTAGAGGAAAAACAGAAACTGAAGAAACTCCCACCAGACAGAGTTGGGGCCAACTTTGACCACAGCTCCAGCACCAGTGCCGGCTGGCTGCCCTCTTTTGGACGGGTCTGGAATAATGGACGCCGCTGGCAATCCAGGTACCAGCCCAGAGTCAGGACCTCAACCTGCTCCCCTCCCCGTGGAGATCGCACTCTTTGTGCTGCTAAGCTTTCGTTTCTTTTCAGGCATCAATTCAAAACGGAAGCTGCAGCAAGAAACAAACAGCAGTCACATAAAGGAAAAACACTAACGGCTTTCTGATGTACTTCCAACCACCATAAGGCTCAAAGCCAAGGCAACAAATCTGTTATAAGCTATTACCCTGTAACTGCCTTTCTTAGGAACCAGATAGGAACCAGACAAACCCACTTATTTGATTTAATAAAGTTTTATTTTTCAAAATGTACAGCTGGTGGGACCTGTTTAAAAAAAGAAAAAAAAAATCAGAACTATAGACCCTTGTGAAGGGGGTGTGTACTTCGTATAGGAGCCCCAGGTTCACGAATCTTCACCAGCTCACCTGTTCATGCATCTTCACCAGCTCACCTGTTCATGCATCTTCACCAGCAGCTGGGGCATCTCCACCCTTGGTGTTTCTGGTGTAAATCACTTGAGCTCTGTGCTTTGAAACCAGTTTAATAAGTCCTAGGAAGAGAGGATAAAATTTTCACACAATAGTACTATAAAAACTCAACAAACTAGAAATACTTAATTTAAACATGACTTTAGGAGACATGCCTACATTTCTTGATACTCACCCCTTAAAAAGAAGGAAGTACTTTAAGGGGTGAGTAACGTACTCTTGGGATGGCTACCCTCACAACACTTTACTGTAATCTGAAAATCACTGTTTCCACTGTTAGGCACTACCAATAGCCTAGATCACATGCTAGAATTGTATTGCTAACCTCCACCTGAAGTGAAGTCGCCCAGTTGTGTCCGCCTCTCTGCAACCCCATGGACTGTAGCCTACCAGGGTCCTCTGTCCATAGGATTTTCCAGGCAATAGTACTGGAGTGGATTGCCATTTCCTTCCCCAGGGCAGGGATCAAACCCAGGTCTCCCGCATTGCAGACAGACGCTTTACCATCTGTGCCCCCAGAGAAGTCCACCTACTACACTTAAAATGGCTAACATGGTCAGCCCAAACTAAGGTGCAAAAAGCATACAAACCAGTACCACACACCATCCTCTCACCTTTACTAAGGAGTTCCTGAAGGGCTGCTCTGGCCAGGGAACCACGAATCTTCAGTCTCTCAGAGACCACAGCTGGAGTTATAAGCTTATAGTTGGGAACTTCTTTACAGAGCTTGTCATATGTTGCTTTGTCAAACAAGACTAGGTTATTGAGCTTGTCCCGAACTTTGCCTTTGGACCACTTCTGCTCAACAACAAAAGAAAAAAAAAAAAAATCAGTGTCTCAAAGAATTGTTACATGGTTGCAGAGCTATGTAAGAGTGGGTCCCTCCCTTGGGCTGCAGAAACCTATAAAATTCAGAACCTGCAAACACTCAGCAAATTAAGGTTGAAATAATTATAGAGCCAAGTTCAAAGTAAAAGACTTTGGTTACTGCTGAAGGTATTGGAGACACTACTTTGGGGGGAAAACAAACTATCTTTGAGGCTTTCGGATATTGGCTGAGCCCCACTAGCCCAATTAAAGTAGCTCAGTACACACTTTTTCATTTCCGAGTAGCGTATACACCCCTGTTCTTTATATGAGTCAAAACCAAAACAGTGATGTGAGCATAAACTCTTAATAACCTGACTCTAAACCCCACAACCTTACAAGCCATTTGCTACAGTATAGGGAAATGAGACTAGACGTCCCCAACATCCCTCACCGTTTGAGGGGCTATACTCCTACCTTCTTTTTGGCCTTGCCCCCAGATTTGTTCACTGGATCTTTGTCTTTCTTGGCCGATTTTCCGGCATCTTTCTTCTTCTTGTCGTCCTTGGGCGGCTGTAGGAGAAAAGCCAGAATGCGGCCAGGTCACAAGGCAGCCCTCGACGCTCCCGCTACTGCTTTGCCCCCAACCCTGCCCAGACTCCACTACCGGAGCACATGGGGCAAGCTACAGCTCTCCCATCTCCACACGTGGCCCGGCAGTTATGTGAGCGCTCCTCTGATGCTGCCCCAAACGCGCGCCGGCACCGCCCGCTCCCAGAACCACGCCAGCTTCCCCTACACCAGGCTCACCATAGCGAAGCCCGGAGAGCAGCTGCAACCTCTGCCGCCTCGCTAAGATGTCGGACAAAAAGGAAATGCGCCCCGCGAGCAAGCCCAGAAACCTCCGGCCGCAGCGATTGCTTCCGGGACAAGGGGCGGAGCCGCGCGGAGGAAGTCAGGAGGCGCCGGTCGGGCTCAGGTCCGGAACTGGCTCCCGGAAGCAGGGTCCCCTTCCGCAACGTCACGCTCTCGGCGTTATCTCTGGCTTTTCGATTTTGCGGCCAGTTGAGAGGCAGTCACGTTTTACACTTTCCTGGCGCTAAGATCCGGTAAAAAGGAAAGGGGAACAATTTTATAGGTCCCGGCAACTAAAGTCCCTGTCTTAGTGACACCCAGGCGTACTCCAAGTGCGCAAGCGCCTCAGCGGGAAGGGAAGCGAAGCCTGGAGCCCCGAGGGCGGGTCCCGTGCTGCGCTTCCGGGGCGGGGCCGGGAGGAAGACGCCGTATCCTAGTCCGGCAGCCTCGGCGGCAGCTATGGCGATTTTCAGTGTTTATGTGGTGAACAAAGCTGGCGGCCTCATTTACCAGTTGGACAGCTACGCCCCACGGGCCGAGGCTGAGAAAACGTTCAGTTACCCGTTGGATTTGCTGCTTAAGCTGCACGACGAGCGTGTGCTGGTAGCTTTCGGCCAGCGAGACGGCATCCGGGGTAGGTTAGGCTCGGTCCCGGGGCGCGAGGGGAGGTGGGTGGGATGGGGAGGCGGGGCCAGGTGCTGCCTTGGTGGGCTGCTGTCTCTGGGCCGGGGGACGGATGAAGTTGGGGGCCAGGTCATTTGTACCGTTGGCGGGATCCGCAGTCTGAGCCTTGGTTGACGGTTAGCTTCGCCATTGCAGTGGGCCACGCAGTGCTGGCTATCAATGGTGTGGACGTGAATGGCAAGTATACGGCCGATGGGAAAGAGGTGCTCGAGTACCTGGGCAACCCTGCTAACTACCCTGTGTCCATTCGATTCGGCCGGCCTCGCCTCACCTCCAATGAGAAGCTCATGCTGGCCTCGATGTTCCACTCGTAAGTCCCACAACTCTTCCTAGATTCTGTCCGTCTACTCTTGGCTCATAGGCTGACTGGATTAGTGTAGTTCTGTGCTCAGAGACTTGCTGACTGGCGGTGCTTACCTTTCTCTAAAAAAGTAACATAGTCCCTCAGCTGTGTCCCACTCTTTGTGACCCCCCCCACCCGCCATGGACTGTAGCCCACCAGACTCCTCTGTCCGTGGAGTTCTCCAGACAAGAATATTGGAATGGGTAGCCATTCTCTTCTCCAGAGGATGTTCCCCACCCAGGGATGGAACCTGGGTCTCCTACATTGCAAAGGGATTCTTTACCATTTATTTGAGCCACCAGGGACGCCCCATCTACATAAATCCATTCCATAATTGTGGGAGATTTTATTCCTTGGCTAAACCTTTGCTTGTTTTTCTCTTTGAGCTTGAGTAATAGAAGAAAATTCCTATTTATGACCAGGGTCAGAGCAATCCTTATTAATTGGCTAGGTGAGGGGAGTCCATCTGGTCATACCAAGAGTGATCTGAACATAACTATAATTTTTCTTTAAATTTTCTTAGGGCCAGCCAGTTAGAGCATTTGAGGGAAGAAATCCACCAAGGTAACCCAGAACTACTAGACATAGGTAATCAGTCACAAACCCAACAATTGGATTGAACTAGCATAGGATCATGCCTGTGATAGAAAAACATGTGATTTGTTTGCCAAGGTTCACAGAGTCAAGAAAATATTATAAATGATTGTACAAGTCATGTCAAGGATTTTGAGCAAGTTGTCCACCTCCAATGTCTTCTATTCTTGCTGTGAGTGTAGGGTCCCATCAGCCTTCTCTGCCTCCTCCTAAATCGTCAGTTCTGTGTCATGTAAAGAATTGATCCAGTATGACTAGGCTTTAGGTAATGCTGGCAGTGGTGTGATTTTATTTGCCTAAGTCACCTTCTCCTTTCTGAGTTTTAATGTGTTCATCTTTAAAGTAAGGTGATTAAATGATATTTAAGATCCTCTCCTGCTGTCAGTTGGATTATAAGATGGGTTGGATATGCATCCCCAGCTGGTGGGTAAACATGGCCCGTAATCCCAGAGTGTTAATTTTACCCAAAGTTTTCAATGTACTGTGTTTTGTAGCAAAGTGTGAATGTAAAATATATGCAGAATTCAAATGGATTCTTACGAAATTTTGATACTGCTGCTTCTATTTCAAGCTGTAATTTAAGTGTTCAGAAGATAAGGGTCACCTTGGTGGAAAAGTTTGAGAAGCACTCCTCCCTTATAGCAATGAGGTGCATTCCCAACTTTGCCTTTCTTGCAAATAGGCTTTTCGCAATCGGCTCCCAGCTGTCTCCTGAACAGGGCAGCTCAGGCATTGAGATGCTGGAGACAGATACATTCAAACTGCACTGCTTCCAGACACTGACAGGTACGCGCTTCCAGACAGGCCAAAGGCATGCGATGGGTCTGGTTGGAGTAAGGCATTGACCAAAGTTGGCTCTGGTAAGCAAGGGGGTGGTGGTTAACCTTTTCTGGGACAAGTGCACAGTTATTTGTTTTGTGAATCTAAAGCCAATATTTAATCTCGACGCCAGTTTTGTCCATGCTCAGCCGTCGTCATCCTGTGCGCAGATAAACTCACCTTAGTGTTCTCTCATGTTGCACACATTTTGGAAGGTGTAAGTGTTGTTCCAAAATGAAACTGGAATGCCAGTTGAAAATGGCCTTTGGATCCTGAGTGGCATGTCCTCACTTCGTGAAGGCAGAGCACTGAAAACTGCCTGAGTTTGTTCCCTGCCTGGCACTTTCTGCTGAGGGGCACCCAGGCCAGAGCTAGAACCCAAAGCCTAGTCACTCAGTCAGCTGGGTGGTGCTATAAAGTCATCTCACTTTTCTGCTCTCACCTGTAGATTCAAAGTCTTGCTTTTCATGCTTTATGAGGCAATAAGGATAAAGTAAAAATGAGCATATAAAGTGCTGTACAAACAGGACAATATTATTTGCTGATTCTCTACCCTTTGGTAATCATTCCTGGTCCCTCTCCAGGGATAAAGTTTGTGGTGCTGGCGGATCCTAGGCAGGCTGGGATAGATTCTCTTCTCCGAAAAATTTATGAGATTTATTCAGATTTTGCCCTGAAGAATCCATTTTACTCCCTGGAAATGCCCATCAGGTAAGCGGTCCCAGTCTGTAGATTCTGGTCAAGCCTCCTTGTTTCCTCTCCCTGTATTTTCTTCCCCAATGTCATTTTGAAGTGGAATAGAATTATTTAAAAATAAAACAAAAGTAACTAGCCTTTCACTTATTTATTCTTTGAGAAAGCAAGGAGTTTCCTTGAGGTTCATGGCCTTCAAGCAGAGTTTCCACTGGCTCTGCCTGTGTACTCACAGTGGGGAGAGAGCTAGGCCTAACACTTTGTCCTTACTTGTGCCTCCTGGGCCTGGCCTAGGTGTGAACTGTTTGACCAGAACCTGAAGTTAGCCCTGGAGGTGGCAGAGAAGGCTGGAACCTTTGGACCTGGGTCTTAGGCTGAACCTGCAGTGGACCCCACCAAATTCTTAAAGAGATCCTACAGCAGGAATCCTGCGGTTTCCACTTTGATGGAGATCCCGGCAGCATTGTTATTGCACTTGAAAATGGGAGGATGCTGAGCCTGATGACATGTTCTGATCCCGAGCCTTAATACCAGTCTCTCTTTCCTCCTATATCTATCATGGTCCTACTTCCCAACTCTATACAAATTATTTATAGGAGGTGGGCCCATAAATGTTGTAATAAACATTCCTTTGAGTTCAGTGTTTGCTATCCTAATTGATGGTTTGGGGGAGAAAGCCTCAGAAGGGGAAACAGGAATGATAAGGGAATTCAAGGAAGCTGAGATAGTGTGTTCCAGTAGAAAACAAAACAAATATATATTCATTAAGTGAATGAATGAACATGGGACTTTGAAGCAGGAGTCTTGGATTGCCACTGACTTCCTGGGTGGTGTAGTGATGATGATAATGAAAACAATGATGGAACATTTATCAAGGGCTCACAGCCAGGTTTTACTGCTTTATCTCACTTCATCCTCTCCCTTAGCTCAGGATGTTCATCCTGTTTGTGTTACAGATGAGATTTAGCAAAGTACAAACTCTGCTTTGAAGTCTCAAAGCTAGTTACCAGCAGACCTTGAACCTAGACTTTCTGACTATACTGTTGCCTTCTTCCAGCAAGTTATTTAAACTGCCTCACACACAGTAGCGTCATCTCTAAAATGTTCATTGAATTCTGCAGTATGAAGTTGAAGGCAGAAGAGGCAGGAGCTTAAAGGAGTTTATTTACCCTTCAGCTTTCCCATTCCAGGGGAAGGAAGTCTCTCTTGGGGTAGAGAATGCAGGTATTAAGGGAGTATTTCCCAAAGGAAAGCTATCTCTGGCTTGTATTACACCTTTTGAAAGAATGATTCACTGACAAGGTTAGTATCAAATCTAGTTTTAATTCTCTATAACAAATCTTTCTACCCTCCCACCTATTGTACCCTTTGTATTGGTGAGAGTGACCCTTTGGCCCTGGAGTCCAAGGTATTGGCAGGAGCAGTTGCCCCCCATGCTGAGGCCTTCTGGCAGAAGTCTTGGGCTGTGGCTGCCCAGCCGCCGCAGGCAGGAGATGCCTCACCTCAGGTGAGGAGGGTGAGATGGAGACAGGATGGTGTTCAGGAGAGGGAAAAGGGTATAGGAGACACCCTAAGTGCAGGGGCTTCCTATTTGAAGGCAGGAAATAGGAGCTAATGGAGTCCAAGAACAAAGGTCCTTTAAATAGAGATGAGATGAGCTGGGACCTCATTAACTACTGATAACTTCTAGTGCCACGTAGATAAGGAAAAAGGAGCAGAAAGGGAAAGTCAAAGGTGTTAGTCAAGACGGCCCCCTCCCTCCTTTTCCTCCCTACCCCCACGGAGGGGAAAGGCCCCAGGTAGGACAGGATGCTCCGAGCCTGCGCTGCCTTCACTCAGCCTTCTTGGGCACTCGGCCCATCTTGGTACGGATGTTTCGTAGAAGGAAGAAGGCACCTGTGCTGGCCGCACAGATCACCTCAGCCACCCAGAAGGCTGTGCTCCAACTGTAATGTTTGGCAATGGTGCTGAAGGGTAACCCAGCCAGAAAGCCGCCCACTGTCAGGGAGGAGGAGAAGAGCCCGTGTCACTGTGAGGCTGGAGCCAGAGAGACTTAATCCAGCCCCTCGCTGGCCTGAGTGCAAGGCATCAGTGGGGGTATCACTTACCATTGGCCATGAGTCCCACAATGGCATGGGAGGTGCCACACAAGTTGGGAGGGGCGCACTCATTGGCTATAACTCCAAACAAGGCAATGGGACCATAAGAGGAGAAACCAAACACAGCTCCCAACACCAGGATCCAGAGCTGTAAGGGCAGTGCAGGGTGGCAGTTAGAGTCTGAGAAAGACTGCTACCTACCTGCCCCTGCCACGGGAGAGAGTGCTTGGCCCCAGGAACAAACAGTTGTAACAAGGAGAGAGAGGCTCCCACACACAGACCACTTCCCAGTACAACTGACTACAGGACTGGAGGAGCAGGGGCCACCCTGAACCAACATGGGGGCCTGTGTGGGTAGGTGAGGGAGGTACAGAAGCCATCCCTCTTGAGTTAGATGCTGTCCCCTCTCAAGATTTGTGCAAGCCAGATTGGCTAGGGACGAGGCAGAACGAGGTAGGATAAAGGTGAGACACACCAAGAGGAAAACCAGAGATAAAGATGGAGCACCTCGTTCTCTGTAAAGCCTGTGAGCTCAGCGAGAGGGTGAAGAGCCGGAGTCCAGAAAGCAATATCCTAGAGGAGCACAGAGAGGAGAAGAAACCAGGCCCAGAGTCAAGGAGGGGCACCAGAGCACAGAAGAGGGGAACTGAGGTATGAACAGCTGAAAAGGACAGTCCGAGAAAGGCCAGGGAGAGGGAGACAGTGGCCCTTGCTTTCTCATCCTTGTCCCTGCTGTGAGCCAGGCCCTCTTTATTTACCTTGGGGGAGTCACTGGTCACAGTGGCCCGGAAGAGGTACATGGACGCCGTCATGCCAGCCATCATGAACAGCAGCAGGCCATGGCGGGGATTCCCGTAGATGGACAGCCCTGCCTGTGGGCACAGTCCTGGCAGCATCAGGCCCCAGGAGCAGCAGAGAACCCCCACCCCTGGACTCTGACACAGCAAGCCTCTGCTGACTGGTCTTTGGCAATCCCACTGCAGTTCTTGGCCCAGGGCAGCTCTGGGAGGCCCTGGGACCTGCTTAGTATGTTCTGAGGCCAAACTCCACAACATCCCTTCCTCCACCTGGGGCAGGCTCGAGGACATGGGCTGGCAGGCTGCACCCAGTTTTCCTGGGGCTGTGGAGAAGCTAAGTGGAGAGAAATGCTGGCTTTCCTTGACATCAGTTAGCTTCATCTCCACATTCTTAACGAAGACAAAATATCCTGGAAACATTCCCACCTCAGCCAGCCTAAACCAGCACATGCCAAGCTGCATGTGCCCCAGGGCTCCCACTTCTGGTGGCCCAGTCATGCTGGGAAGATTTCAAGGGACCCTCCTCCTTCCTGTCCCTTCTGCCCACTCACCTTGGCCATGGCCCGGTCTGACAGGTAGCCAGCGGCGATGCTGCCTACAAGGCCCCCAACCTCCAGGGCACTCATGTAGGAGCTACCTGCAGTGAGGAGTTGCAGTGGGAAGAGGGAAAGGAAGGGTGTAAGGGTGTTAACACCTTGGGGTTTTCCCAGACTGGCTTAAAGCCAGAGAGGCACAGGGTCCCCAAGAGTGACTGACTACAGCTGCCTGAGTAGTCTCAGGCCTCAGGAAAGAGGAGGGGGGATAAAGGGAACTGGGCTTGAATTTCCCATCCGCTGCATTGGCTCCTGCTCCCTAGGCCTGCCCCATCCCAACACTCATCTCACCCACGAGGGCAGACTGTCCTCTCTCCTGGATGAGAAAGAACTGGCCCCAGTCAGTACAGCACGTCTTTACTCCAAACACCACAAGGTAGCCGGTGGAGAGCACCCACAGGTAAGGGGTCAGCAGCAGCTCCTGTAAGGTACTCTCCTCCTTCGAGGAGCCTGGGGGTGGGAGGAGGCCAGGCCTCAGACTCTGCTCCAGCTGCCCTGCCCACCTCAAGCCCCCACCACTCATTAACTAGCCACAGGGACAGAGTCCATCCACATAGACAAGGATCAGCACAAAGGTACCCCCTCACCTACTGTTCTGCCCTCTCCCCTCCACTGCAAGTCTCAACCAATGAACGAGAACGTGAGAACCAGTGAGGATGGAGGAGGTACCCAAGACACTTAAGCTTAGGATGCTGTCCACACAAAGAACAGGCTTTGTTATAAGGAAGGACCAGGCTATAACATGAGTCATAGCATTTGTTGGCTCTGCCACTTGGCTGGTACTGCTGTCTCTCAGGATAGAGTTTTACTCCCCAGTACTCCTGCCTGGAAAATCTCATGGACGGAGGAGCCTGGTGCGCTGCAGTCCATGGGGTCACTAAGCATTGGACATGACTGAGCGACTTCACTTTCACTTTTCACTTTCATGTATTGGAGAAGGAAATGGCAACCCACTCCAGTGTTCTTGCCTGGAGAATCCCAGGGAAGGCGGAGCCTGGTGGGCTGCATAGTCCAGTCTATGGGGTCACATAGAGTCGGATATGACTGAAGCAACTTAGCAGCAGCAGCACCCACTCCATCACCATCCCTCCCCTGACATCCATTGGCTAGCACAGGGCCAAGCATACAGCCATCTTCAGTGAGAGTCTGCCAGGTGAATGATAAAGGTTCCCAGAGGTTGGCTTCGGTGGGTACTCACCCTTCTTGCCCTTGGAGGGGGTGGGGTCCAGGTTTTGGAGGCCAACATCAGCAGGTTCATTGCGGATGAGCAGGAGACAGAGGAAAGAGACGGCTACACACAGTGCCCCAGACAGGGCCAGCGCGGTGCGCCAGCTGTAACTCCGGGCAAGGATGGTTGCCAGGATGGGGCCCAGCCCTCCAGCCAGGTTCATGCTGGTTGATAGGATGGCCCACCAAGTGCCAAACTGAGATGGCTCAAACCACTGTGGGGCAGAGAGGAACAGAGTAGGTGCCCAGACCTCAGTCCATTCGGAAGGTGGGGTCAGGTGGGACAGACCCAGGAGCTCACGTTACAGGAAGGAGGGAGAGGGCACTTCTATTGGCAAGGCCAGTTCCCTCATCTGCCACCTGATCCCACCATGTTCGGCCTCCTAAAATATCTTGACAAGCAACAGGAGCTGGGCTGAAACTCCTGAAGAACCTGCTCTGGGGTGGAGGTGCCGGCGCGCCCATGTGGTCTTTAGGTGTCCTCTCTGCCAATCTGAACCAGCTCCTTGGAAGCAGACACTCACCTTCCGCAGGACCTTGCCACATGGGGGCCAGCCCAGCCCCTGTGCCAGGCCATTGAGGAACCAGAGAGCAGCAAAGACAGGCACTGTGGAGCTCCAGGAAAAGACTACGTTGACCAGGCCAACCAGGAGGAGCCCAGAAGAGAAGAGCCAGCGAGCACTCATCTGGTCAGAAAGCACCCCGCTCACAAACTTGCTGATGGCGTAGGCAGCGGACTGGCTGCTGGTGATGAGCCCTGCAGAGGAGGAGAGCAGGGAGCAGGACACCTGGGGGGTTAGGGATGGGGCAAAGGCACAGGAGGGTGGAGGACGTCATGGGGTCAGGTGTGCAGAGGTGCCTGGCAGGGTGTGACAGGTTCCTTCTAAGAGGAAGGATTCCTGACATTCATTCATGGTGCCAGGCTGTCTCTCCATTAGCATTAGCCCCAGGCTGACCCATGACTTTTCAGTCTCTTGGAGAGTTCTAGCAGCAGCTGTCAGGGAGCAGGACAGCCCTTCTCCCTGTGATTCTCATATACCTGATTTCCCCCTCAGGGCCTCTGGCAGTTCTGATGCCCCATCTCTGAACAGGGGGCAAAGGCTTAGAATTGCAGTCGAGGACCTTATTCCTCCTGAAGGGATAGCCTGCTAGACCACATAGAGTCACTGTGCCAGCTCCCTGGTTCCCAGTGCTCACAGCGTCAGCAGGCAGCACTCACCCTGTGGTCTAAGCCTGCACCAACAGAGATGCAGAAACTGCTCAGAATCCCCCTAACACACACTGTCTCTGGGACACCTGTTGGTCACAGGCACACATGCACACACACATGAGAAACGCAGCCGTCAGACATGCATAGACCATACCCACTGTCCTTTACCTGTGCCCACTGACATGGATCTCAGAGCTTCCTCATCCTGCACATGCACTGCCCCTTGGGCTCAGCTGTGCAGACAATCCACACACATTCCGTGCCTATACCCACACACTGCACAGACACTCAGCTTGTCCTGCTGGTCCTGTGTTCCTGAGCCCACCACCCTGCCCTTCCAGGACTCACCCAAGTCATCTTTGTCCAGAGGGATCTCCTCCACCAACGATGGCATGACAAAGGAGAAGGTCTTGCGGTTGTAGTAGTACAGGCTGTAGCCTCCAAACATGGCCGAGAAGATCACGGTTCGGTAATAGCCGTATCCTCGGGCTGCCATGGTGGCAAGGCGCAGGCCCTACTGGCTGGGACACAAAGTCTCTGACCACGGCTGGGGCTGGCGGGCTCTCAGTGCCAAGTCTGCTGAGTTAGGCTTTTTCTGCTCCCTCCTCCACCCAGCCTCCCCGGCTCCCTTTATAGCCTCCTTCTGGACAATCATTAAGCCTGGGGCGGCTCCTAGGGAACCCGGTGTCCTGAGGGAGAAAAGAAAATAGGTTACTGACGCCCAAGCTGTGGGGGCTGGAGGGGGTTCGGGAGGGAAGGTTCCTGACCTGGGCCAGCACCAGGTGTCCCCAGGATTTCTTTCACGGCGCTTCCGCCTCCGCGAGCCTATGAGACCAGCGGTGATTAAAGACTTAGCCTAATTACTTTTGTCTCCTTGCGCCCAGGGGAGGCAGGGGTGGGATGATCCAGCCGGCTTCCTCAGCTACTTAGCTCATTCATTCAGGGAAAGTTTATTGAGGTTGCGAGGCACTGCACTAGGTGCTGGGTTAGTTTCTACACATACACATTCAATCAGACACGAACTCCAAACAACCTGTCTTCCAAGTCTTCCAGAGCTGACTTCCAAACCCTTTACTCCCGATGCTTCTTGGCACACGGTGGGGTGTAACTGTTTATTGATAGTTGCAGAACTGTAAGCAAGGGGAGGCAGGAGAAACTCCCCAGCTCTAGACACAGTGTCACATCGAAAGCCCCGCCAGGGGCTGAGGTCTGATCGCCTTTACCCTTGACGTCAGTATGGGCTCCGGTCTGGCAGGCTGGGGCTTCAGGGACCGTGACCAGACAGCCCGTGGGCGGGAAGGTGCAGCGGCGGACTCCCGGCGCAGTGCCCAAGCGCCCCGCTTCCCAGGGCCCCGGCAATACGTCCTCGGCTTTTCGGCTCGGTGGGGAAAGCGACCGGAGCAGAAGGCGTGGGCGCAAGCGCAGCAGTTGGCCGCTCGGAGGCCCCAGAGACCCCTCGCTTCGGCGGCCGAGTGGCTCCGCCTGACCGGGTGGAACCGAATGGTAAGAAGGGGAAGGAGGGAGCGAGGCGGGGTGCTCTCGGCACCTGCCCAGCCCCGTGTCCTCAAGCTACTCAGGACACCCGACTCCGGCTGGGAATGGACGAGGGCCCGAGTGCAGGGGCTGGAGTGGTGCGGAGACCCCAAGACTCGTGTAACACAAAGGAGCCGGCGCGGACTGGTCCCAGACAGCGCTTTGGCGGCCCCTCGACCCAGCGAGTGCCCCCACCCCTGAACCGGCAGCCGCAGAAACAGCTCCGGGTCGGGTAGAAAGCTGGGCCTCCGACAAAAGGGCCGCAACACCTGAGACTCGCGCTCCAGTGCCGCCCTCAGGAGACGCCCCTCCCCCGCACACCGCCCCCTACCTGAACAGAGGTGGGAGCCGGAGTAGCAAGGGGCGGGGCCGGCCGGGCCTGTCGGGCGCATGCGCCCGCGCCCTGAATGGGGCGGGGCCTCCGCTTGCGACTTGCAGTCCTGAGAGTCGATCCTGCTCTAAAGGTTTAGGTTTAATCTTGCGGGTCACCCTGGTCCTCGGATGAGGACAGCGCCGCTTAGGGGCTGGAGTCATATGTTCCCTTCTTAACTGATTGGCTTCGAGAAACCATTTTTTAGTAAGTGCCTCCGGCTACCAGTCACTGTTCTCACAGTCTGGGAGATGTCTTGTGTTTTCTGTAAGAAATTAGTGCAGGCCTCAGTAAGCACAATTTGAAGATATATCTTGTGGTCAGACTGTTGGGGACATAGTTAAAATAGCTGGAGTGTTTAAAGTGTGGACCCTGAGTAAAGCTTAAATTCGAATTCCAGACCCACTACTTGGATCAGCGTGTCCCTGGGTAATTAATAATCTGTATGAGCCCCAGTTTCTTACCAAGCTCATAGGGTGATTGTGAGGGTTGAACAGATTTAGAGCTCCGAAAATTTAGATAATTGCTTTCACCGAGTATATAAAAGAATTGCTGAAATTATTTTAAGTGCTTCAAAGTTGAGAGTAAAGCTGTGTTGTTTTGTTTTTTAATCAATTATCTATTTTTTGGCTGCTCTGGGTCTTCAGTTGCTGTGTGGGCTTTCTCTAGTTGTGTTTTGTTTTGTTTTTTAATCAACTATCTATTTTTTGGCTGCTCTGGGTCTTCAGTTGCTGTGTGGGCTTTCTCTCATTTTGGTGTGCCTGCTTCTCATTGCGGTGGCTTTGCTTGTTGCTAAGCATGGGCTCTAGGGTGCATGGATTCAGTAGTTGTGGTGCACATAGGTTACTCCATGACATGTGGGATTCTCCTGGACCAGGGGTCGAATCCTTGTCCCCTGCACTGGCAGGTGGATTCTTTACCACTGGACCAAGAGTAAAGCTCTTTTAGAGTGATGTTAAAAACACAGCAGCAGGTCCAAAATTGAGTTGCTTAGCTAAGCCCCACATCACCAAAGGGAGACTTCATTACAGTTTTGCCTCTCCCAGAAATGGAATCTTAAATAAGTTAATCAGGAGTTGCCTGATCAGTACTAGTTATGTCATCTACCTGATAGATCCTCTACCATTCCCTAAAGGAAAGTAACCTGGTAATAACCAATCTGCTTTTTGCCTAGTTTAATTTCTTGTTCCTTCTACCTATAAAAGCCTTTCATTTTTTACAGCTCCTCAGAGTGCCTTTCTAAGTGCTAGATTGGATGTGTCCTGATTTATAAATTGCTGAATGAAGTCAATAAGATCTTTAGAATTTACTCAGTTGAATTTTGTTTTTTAACAGCAGAAAAATGATCAGGAAAGGGAGGAGGTGGAGGAGAGGCAAGATAAGATAGGACAATTGGTGGCTGAACTTGATTAATTGAACAGATATCTACTGAGCCAGAGCCTAGTGTCTATCAGGCACTGTGCTTTCATGAGGTAGAGCCCAGGGCCAGGAAAACAATTCTCTCCAAAACCAAGCCATATCAGAATTCATACTTCACCTAGCAGACAGGGAGCCATTGTTCCCCCCTCACTTACTGTTAAAGTATAAAATACAAAAGGTATGAAAACAAACAAAAAAAAGTGCAAATCTTAAGTGTACAAGTCAATGTTTTGTTTTTTAAAAAATACGTTAATGCCCTTATAACTACTGCTTAGATTAAGTTAACTTTCCTATCACTTTATTTTGGAAATGTTCAAACCAATAGAAAAATTGCAAGAATACTCTTCACCTCTCAAATCTTACATTTTTTGCTATGTTTTGAAAATCTCTGTATAACTATACATGTGTTTGTTGTTGAATTATTTGAAAGTTAGTTGAAGGCATTGTGAACCTTCACCCCTCTATATTTTAGCCTGTATTGCCCTAAGAACAAGGGCATTCTCCTATATAACTAACTACAGTTCTCACATTCAAAAAAAAAGTTTTTGTTAATATATAGTCCATATTTAAATGTCTCCAATTTTTGCAAAGATGTCTTTTAGAGCTTTTTTAAAATCCAGAATCCAATCAAGGATTATATGTTGCATGTCAGTCAGTCAGTTCAGTCACTCAGTCATGTCTGACTCTTTTCAACTCTATGGACTGGAGCATGCCAGGCCTCCCTGTCCATCACCAACTCCCAGAGTTTACTCAGACTCATGTCCATTGAATTGGTGATGCCATCCAACCATCTCATCCTCTGTCATCCCCTTCTCCTCCTGCTTTCAATCTTTCCCAGCATCAAGGTCTTTTCCAATAAGTCAATTCTTAGCATCAGGTGGCCAAAGTACTGGAGTTTCAGCTTCAGCATCAGTCCTTCCAATGAATATTCAGGACTGATTTCCTTTAGGATGGACTGGTTTGATCTCCTTGCTGTTCAAGGGGCTCTCAAGAGTCTTCTCCAACACCACAGTTTGAAAGCATTAATTCTTCAGCACTCAGCTTTCTTTACAGTCCAACTCTCACATCCATACATGACTACTGGAAAAACCATAGCTTTGACTACACAGACTTTTGTTGCCAAAATAATGTCTCTGCTTTTTAATATGCTGTCTAGGTTGATCATAGCTTTTCTTCCAAGGAGCAATCATCTTTTAATTTCATGGCTGTAGTCACCATCAGCAGTGATTTTGGAGCCCCCAAAATGAAGTCTGTTACTGTTTCCCCATCTATTTGCCATGGACTGATGGGACCAGATGCCATGATCTTAGTTTTCTGAATGTTGAGTTTTAACCCAACTTTTTCACTTCAGTCTTTCACTTTCATCAAGAGGCTCTTCAGTTCTTCGCTTTCTGCCATAAGGGTGGTGTCATCTGCATATCTGAGATTATTGATATTTCTCCTAGCAATCTTGATGCCAGCTTGTGCTTCATCCAGGCTGGGATTTTGCATGATGTACTCTGCATATAAGTTAAATAAGCAGGGTGACAATATACAACCTTGACATACTCCTTTCCCAATTTGGAACCAGTCTGTTGTTTCATGTCCAGTTCTAACTGTGCTTCTTGACCTGCATACAGATTTCTCAGGAGGCATGTCAGGTGGTCCGCTATTCCCATCTCTTGAAGAATTTTCCGGTTTGTTGTGATCCACACAAAGGCTTTGGCATAGTCAATAAAGCAGAAGTAGATGTTTCTATGGAACTGTCTTGCTTTTTTCATGATCTAACAGATGTTGGCAATTTGATCTCTGGTTCCTCTGCCTTTTCTAAATCCAACTTAAACATCTGAAAGTTCACGGTTCACATACTGTTGAAACCTGGTTTGGCGAATTTTGAGCATTATTTTGCTAGCATGTGAGATGAGTGCAATTGTGCAGTAGTTTGAGCATTCTTTGGCATTGCCTTTCTTCACGATTGGAATGAAGACTGACCTTTTCCAGTTCTTTGGCTGCTGCTGAGTTTTCCAAATTTACTGGCATATTGAGTGCAGCATTGTCACAGCATCATCTTTTAGGATTTGAAATAGCTCAACTGGAATTCCATCACCTCCACTAGCTTTAAATAGCAAGGAGAGATAAGAAAGCATTCCTAAGTGATCAATGCAAAGAAATAGAGGAAAGCAATAGAATGGGAAAGACTAGAGACCTCTTCACGAAAATTACAGATCCCAAAGGAACATTTCATGCAAAGATGGGTACAATAAAGGACAGAAATGGTATGGACCAACAGAAGCAGAAGATAGTAAGAAGAGGTGGCAAGAATACACAGAAGAACTGTACAAAAAAGATCTTAATGACCCAGATAACCACAATAGTGTGATCACTCACCTAGAGCCAGACACACTGGAATGTGAAGTCAAGCAGGCCTTAGGAAGCATCACTATGAACAAAGCTAGTGGAGGTGATGGAATTCCAGTTGAGCTATTTCGAATCCTAAAAGATGATGCTGTAAAAGTGCTGCACTCAATATGCCAGCAAATTTGGAAAACTCAGCAGTGGCCACAAGACTGGAAAAGGTCAGTTTTCATTCCAATCCCAAAGAAAGGCAATGCCAAAGAATGTTCGAATTACCACCTAATTACACTCATCTCACATGCTAGCAAAATAATGCTCAAAATTCTCCAAGCCAAGTTTCAACAGTATGTGAACCGAGAACTTCCAGATGTTCAAGCTGGTTTTAGAAAAGGCAGAGGAACGAGAGATCAAATTGCCAACACCCATTGGATCATTGAAAAAGCAAGAGAATTCCAGAAAAACATCTTCTACTGCTTCAGTGACTGCGCTAAAGCCTTTGTCTGTGTGGATCATAATAAACTGTGGAAAATTCTGAAAGAGATGGGAATAGCAGACAACCTGACCTGCCTCCTGAGAAGTCTATATGCAGGTCAAGAAGCAACAGTTAGAACTGGACATGGAACAATGAACTGGTTCCAAGTTGGGAAAGGAGTATGTCAAGGCAGAGTACATCATGCAAAATTCCAGAGTGGATGAAGCACAACCTGAAGTCAATATTGCTGGGAGAAATATCAGCAATCTCAGATATGCAGGTGATACCACCCTTATGGCAGAAAATGAAGAGGAACTAAACAGCCTCTTGATGAAAGTGAAAGAGGAGAGTGAAAAAACTGGCTTAAAACTCAACATTCAGAAACTAAGATCATGGCATCTGGTCCCATCAGTCCATGGCAAATAGATGGGGAAACAGTGGAAACAGTGACAGACTTCATCTTGGGGGGCTCCAAAATCACTGCAGATTGTGACTGCAACCATGAAATTAAAAGATGCTTGCTCCTTGGAAGAAAAGCTATGATCAACCTAGATAGCATATTAAAAAGCAGAGACATTACTTTGCCAGTAAAGGTCCATCTAGTCAAAGCTATGGTTTTTCCAGTAGTCATGTATGGATGTGAGAGTTGGACTGTAAAGATAGCTGAGTGCTGAAGAATTAATGCTTTCAAACTGTGGTGTTGGAGAAGACTCTTGAGAGCCCCTTGAACAGCAAGGAGATCAAACCAGTCCATCCTAAAGGAAATCAGTCCTGAATATTCATTGGAAGGACTGATGCTGAAGCTGAAACTCCAGTACTTTGGCCACCTGATGCAAAGAACTGACTCATTGGAAAAGACCTTGATGCTGGGAAAGATTGAAAGCAGGAGGAGAAGGGGATGACAGAGGATGAGATGGTTGGATGGCATCACTGATTCTATGGACATGAGTTTGACCAAGCTCTGGGAGTTGGTAATGGACAGGAAAGCCTGGTGTGCTGCAGTCCATGGGGTCGCAAAGATTCGGACATGACTGAGCAACTGAACTGACTGACTGGAGTCTTAGTATTAGCGAAGTATGGACAGTAAATTATCTGGAAGATATCAACAACATTGTGGACTTGCCTTCCACAGTGAAGTAGAAAATCATGATGGCGAAGGCAGTGTGGCTGGAGATAATGGTGGTGATGAGGAGGAGGATTCTCCTGACTCTGAAAGTCCAGATGATTCTGAAAGTGACTCACAGTCAGAGAAACAAGAATGTGGTGAAGAACTCCAAGCTACTGATAGCCTCAGTGAAATGAAGAATCCTCAAAACAAAAGAGATGCTTAAAGCAACTATAAAATGATGTTTGTTAAATTCAGTCATTCAAAACTCCCAGATATTTAGTCTTTGTATTAAAAGTAGGACTTCCCTGTTGGTCCAGTGGTAGAGTCTGCCTGCCAATGCAGAGGAAGCAGGTTCATCCTAGTCGGGGAGGATTCCACATGCTGAGGGGCAGCTAGGCTCATGCTCCAAAACTACTGAAGCCTGCAAGCGCTAAGGCCCCTTGCATAAGAGAAGGCACTGCACTGGGAAGCAAGCACACTGCAACTAGAGAAAGCCCGCGTGCAGCAACAAAGATCCAGAAAGTGAAAGGCGCTCAGTTGTCTCCGACTCTTTGCAACCCCATAGCCTATACGGTCCATGGAATTCTCCAGGCCAGAATACTGGAGTGGGTAGCCTTTCCCTTCTCCAGAGGATTTTCCTAACCGAGGGATTGAACCCAGGTCTCCTGGATTGCAGGCAAATTCTTTACCAGCTGAGTCACAAGGGAAACCCAAGAATACTGGAGTGGGTAGTCTATCCCTTCTCCAGGGGATCTTCCTGACCTAGGAATCGAACCGGGGTCTCCTGCATTGCAGTTGAATTCTTTACCAACTGAGCCACCAGGGAAGCGCAAAGATCCAGCGAAAATAAATGAGTTTTTTAAAATAAATGAAAGTAAGCCTTACCATTACAATGCACAGTGGAAGACTGCTCAAAAAGCACAGAGCTTTGTACTATAATTTTAAAAGTCCTTTTAAAATAATTATAAAGACTTTTCTTTCAGATGCCATGGGTCACACTGTTATGGGTGTGACTGTAAACACTGTTGTAAAGAGTAAGCATTGTACAAAATAAGAAATAAGTACAATACTCAATTTCCTTTCTTATTAGCATCATCAATCACACTTTTCTACCCCTTCAAATAGAGTTATGGAGATTGGGGGAAGACACTAATTTTTTGTTTGTAGAAGCTGTTTTATATTTTTTTGTTCCTTCATACTTTTCTCTTATAAAAAGTTCATCTGGGACTTCCCTGGTGGTCCAGTGGCTGAGAGTCTGAGCTCCCAATGCAGGGGGCCTGGGTTCAATCCCTGGTCAGGAAACTAGATTTCACATACCGCAACAAAGACCCAGAGAAACCAAATAAAATAAATTATTTTTAAAAGTTCATCTGATACTGTGATGTCTTCCTGATAAATATTATTTTTTAATGTTTTATTATAGTAGAATTATTCATCATGGATGTTTCTGCTACTAATAACAGTCTAAATTAATGCTGGCAAAAGATTGAATATGTCGACTGAGAAAAAAAAAAAAGCACAACCTAAAAGCTGAGAATTGTGTTTCATTTGGCCAGCTTTGCTGAAGATTTAATCCTGGAAGACAGTCTCTCAGAGCAGCTCTGAGAGACTGCCCCAAAGAGATGAAGAAGGAGTCAGGCTATATAGGAGTTCTTTGCAATAAAAACAGGTAGTCCAGAACATCAAAAGATTACTGTTAATTAAAGAAAAAACAGATATCTCAAGTTAATGAATTTAGCACTTCCTTATGTATGGGAAGTTGTAAGAGTCTGGGCTCATTGAAATCATTTCTTTCCTAAGCACATTAACTACTTGGGCCAGTATCCTATTTTACTCCACCCTAAATCCCCTTAGACAGCAAGAGATCAAACCAGTCAATTCTAAAGAAGATCAACCCTGCATATTCATTGGAAGGACTGATGCTGAAGTTGAAGCTCCAATACTTTGGCCACCTGATGCAAAGAGCCGACTCATTGGATAAGACCCTGATGCTTGGAAAGATTGAAGGCAGAAGAAGGGTTGACAGAGGATAAGGTGGTTGGATGGCATCACTGATTCAGTGGACATGAGTTTAAGCAAACTCGGGAAATAGTGAAGGACAGGGAAGCTTGGCATGCTGCAGTCCATGGGGTTGCAAAGAGTTGGACATAACTGAGCAACTGAACAACAACAAAATTCTCTCAGGGTGCACAGTTAGGGGTGGCTGCAGTGGCTGAGAGGTTGATGACTTCAACATCCTTTGTTTACTGATACAACATTCTTCATCCATAGATACTAAGTTTATTCTTGCAGATTCAACTCTAGTCTTTTGAACTGAAGCCACAGGAGAGCAAGTATTTTCACAGCTAATAGAACAGCATTGCAACTTTCATATGTTCAGAATGATATGATCCCAAGCAGGCTTTATATAATTTGAATTATCTTGTACGTTAGATGTTTTATAAAATTTGGCCAATTTTTACAGAAGAAATTATTTCTCTGATACTTTGGTCCTATCTATGTAAAACTAGCTTTTTTTTTTTTTTTTTTTCATTTTGGCCGTGCTGCAGAGCTTGTGGCATCTTAGTTCCTCTAACAGAGATTGAACCCAGGCCACGGCAGTGAAAGCCTGGAATCCTAATCACTAGACCTCCCAAAACTAGATATTTAAAAAAGTAGTATTAGTGACCAAATTTAATTTTCTTCCCAAAACTAGATATTTAAAAGGATAAGGTGATTAGATGGCATCACTGATTTAGTGGACATGAGTTTAAGCAAACTCCGGGAAATAGTGAAGGACAGGGAAGCTTGGCGTACTGTACTCCAAAACTAGATATTTAAAAAAGTAATGTTAGTGACAAAATTTAATTTTATTCCTAAGGCCTAATTGGAGAAGGCAATGGCACCCCACTCCAGTACTCTTGCCTGGAAAATCCCATGGATGGAGGAGCCTGGTAGGCTGCAGACCGTGGGGTCGCTAAGAGTCAGACACGACTGAGCGACTTCCCTTTCACTTTTCACTTTCATGCATTGGAGAAGGAAATGGCAACCCACTCCAGTGTTCTTGCCTGGAGAATCCCAGGGACGGGGGAGCCTGGTGGGGTGCTGTCTATGGGGTCGCACAGAGTCGGACACAACTGAAGTGACTTAGCAGCAGCAAGGCCTAAATAAAAAGAAATCGGTTTCCCGTTACAGAAAGAAAAGGAAGAGAAAGAAGGAAAGATAGAGTAGGAAATGGCAACCCACTCCGGTATTCTTGCTTGGAAAATTCCATGGACAGAGAAGCCTAGTGGGCTGCAGGCCATGGCGTCACAAAGAGTCAGACTAAGCAAGCATGCAAAATCAATGTTTCAAAACACTTTATTACTTGTTTCAGTCCATTTGAGTTTAGGTTGAGCATGTAAATGCCACTTCTAAAAGGAGATATAATAAACATGTTTTTAAAAAAAAGAAAAAGAAATTTTCATGACTTTAATATTTTTCAAAAGTCTAGTCAGTTGTTTTGCAAGAATGTCCCTCTTATGAATTTGTCTGCTTGTTTTTGCAATATGGATCATGTTAAATAGTTTTGGCAGAAGTACTGTATAGATGGTGATGTGTCCTCAGTGGACCACACATCAGGAGGCAGGTGATAAATTTGATCATTTATAGTTAAAATGACACCCACCTGATTTCTATACTGTAGGAAGCTTTTCCTGCTTGTAATTAGTCATCTATGGGACCATACTTTGATCCTATAGATGTATCCTCCTGTTTCAACAATCTTTCACCCAGTGGTTTCAGCATCCATTGGTGATTCTTGCCTGAATCATTTATTAACATGGGTGGTTGCAAATTGGAGGTTTTCTCATTCTATCATCCTTTTTGTATTTATGAGTTAGTACCCACTCCAGTGTTCTTGCCTGGAGAATCCCAGGGACGGGGAGCCTGGTGGGCTGCCATCTATGGGGTCGCACAGAGTCGGACACGACTGAAGCGACTTAGCAGCAGCAGCAGCAATCTCCTGTAAAGACCTTGTCCCCCTCCTCCAACCTTGAAAAGATTAGGATCAATGTGGATTCCCAGGTTTTTGTATTTCTGTATTATATTCCATGCTACCATTATCTATGTCATGCCATGTGGTGCCAAGTCACTTCAGTCGTATCTGACTCTTTAGGACCCAATGGACTGTAGCCCGCCAGGCTCCTCTGTCCATGGGATTCTCCAGGCAAAAATACTGGAGTGGGTTGCCATGCCCTCCTGCAGGGGATCTTCCCAACCCAGAGATCAAACCCATGTTTCCTATGACTCCCACACTGTAGGTGGATTCTTTACTGCTGAGCCACTGGGGAAGTCCACCATTATTTTTATTAATGCTCAAATTGTCCCACATTTGGCCAGAGGGAGCCCCATTTCTTTTTAACTTTTCAATTTTTTTCATGTTATACATTATCTTTAGAGCAAATTTGGAAAACACCAAAAAGAAGTTTTAAACACTAGCTGATGAGTGTCATGTAAAATTGAGTGTTTCTGTTTTTACTCTTTTCTATATACATACATATGTATACCTTAGCATATATAAATATAATCCTATAATTTTCCCTATTGAGTTGAAATTGCCCATTTACTTGTTAGCCTCTCCAACTACATACATTCCCTGAGTATGGACGATGGTCCCTTCACCACAGTGCCCAGATAGTATTTGATACAAAACACTACTGTCATAATCTGTAAATTGCTAGATGAACAGTTGCTCACACCATCTAAATACTTTTATATCTTGATTTTTTTTCCTATTATAACATAAACATGTTCTATAGAGTTAAGAATTTTGAGCTGAGTGGAGTGAAACACAAAAAACTAAGAATCAGCTTGTGGGGATTCCCTGGTGGTCCAGTAGTTAAGAATCCTCCTTGCTAATGCAGGGGATGTGGGTTGGATTTCTGAGGAGGGAACTAAGATTGCGCATGCCAAGAGGTAATTCAGCCCAAGTGCACAACTACTGAGCCTGTATACTCTAGAGCCCATGCTCTGCAACAAGAGAAGCCCAAGAAAGGTCAGGAAAGGAAATAAGAAGATGACGTCCCCCCGAAGTAAGCCGGTTTTCAGTTCAGTTCAGTTTAGTCACTCAGTCATGTCCGACTCTGCAACCCCATGAATTGCAGCATGCCAGGCCTCCCTGACCATCACCAACTCCCAGAGTTTACTCAAACTCACGTCCATCAAGTTGGTGATGCCACCCAGCCATCTCATCCTCTGTCTGTCATCCTCTTCTCCTCCTGCCCCCAATCCCTCCCAGCATCAGTCTTTTCCAGTAAGTCAACTCTTCTCATGAGGTGGCCAAAGTATTAGAGTTTCAGCTTTAGCATCAGTCCTTCCAAAGAACACCCAGGACTGATCTCCTTTAGAATGGACTGGTTGGATCTCCTTGCAGTCCAAGGGACTCTCAAGAGTCTTCTCCAGCACCATAGTTCAAAAGCATCAATTCTTTGGCGCTCAGCTTTCTTCACAGTCCAACTCTAGATAATAAAACCTAGTGTGAATAAGTGCAAATCATACTATATGCCTGAAAAATAACCTGTGATTTTGATACAGCAAAAACATCAATCCTTTCTATATTCATTTGGAGTTTTTTGTTTGTTTGTTTCCTTTTTGGGGGGCCATGCTGCTTGCAAGATCTTAGTTCCCTGACCAGGGATTGAATGCAAGTAGTGATAGTATGAAGTCCCAACTGCTACACAATCAGAGAATCCCCTTCATTTGAGGTTTTAAAAGTGATTTCAATCCAATCAAAATGCCCAATAAAACTTCTTGGAAACTGGGCAAAAATATTTTAGAGATCATCTAGGAGAATAAAAAAATCAGAGTAAGAAACTCGACAAATTAAGAAGAGTAAAGAGAATTTCCACTGCCAAACATTAGCAATTATAAGGATATGGTAATTATGTGGTGTAGAGCATAGCCAGGCCTTTTTTTTTTTTTTTTTTAATTTGGCTGTGCCAGCTCCTAGTTGTGGTATGCAGTGATCTTCACTGCAGTGCATGGGCTTCTCCCTACTTGTGGGCTCAGTAGTTGTGGCACTCTGGCTTAGCTGCCCCGCAGCATGTGGGATCTTAGTTCCTCCACCAGGGTTTGAACCAGCATCCTCTGCATTGGAAGGCGGATTCTTAACCACTGGACCACCAATGAAGTCACTAGCCAGACAGTAAAAAGGAACAAGATGTACTAGCAGCCTTCACATGTATAATTTAAACCATGATAAATCAATTGGGGGAGGTAATTAATTAATTAATGTTGTAAGATTATTGTTTAGTTATTTAGGAAAAAAATCCATTTAGATATCTGTTGCAAACCCCACACAGAATAAACCCCAGATAAACAGTGCTATTGAAGAAATGGACTTCCCTATAGCTCAGATGGTAAAGAATCTGCCTGCAATGCAGGAGACCCCGTTTCAATCCGTGGGTCAGGAAGATCCCTGGAGAAGGAAATGGCAATCCACTCCAGTGTTCTTGCCTGGAGAATCCCAGGGACAGGGGAGCCTGGTGGGCTGCCATCTATGGGGTCGCACAGAGTCGGACACGACTGAAGCGACTTAGCAGCAGCAGCAGCAGCATTTAATTCACCACCTCAAAATCTGAATGATTCTAAGTGAGGAAAAGAACTCATCAAAAGGCAGTTGTACTGCCCTGGATAATTTTAACGTCTCTCCTTCTCATCTCATACCCTCCTCCGAATACAAACCTGCTTCACCAGGAGGGGCCTGTGCTAGCAACCAGAATGCTTGCCCTTTCTCACGAGTCATGCACCAAAGTAGCAAATATCCCTAGGGGAATATAAGTTCAAGGGGGCAAACTCTAGGGAAGAAACCACCATAAGAATAAATTATTATTTTTTTAAATTTAGGTAAAACAGGGCCTCCCTGGTGGCTCAGTGGTAAAGAATCCGGCTGTCAAAGCAGGAGACACAAGTTCAATCCCTGATCCAGGAAGATCCCACATGCTGTGGAGCAACTAAGCCTGTGTACCACAGTTGTGAGCCTGTGCTCTAGAGCCTGTGCTCTGCAACAAGAAGCACCACAATGGGAAGCCCACACACTGCAACTAGGGAGTAGCACCCCCTTCCTGAAACTAGAGAAAAGCCTGTGCAGCATGAAGACCTAGCACAGCCAAAAAGAAATGAATAAATACAAAAACATAGATAAAGCAAATTGAGGGACTTTCCTGGTGGACCAGTGGTTAAGACTTTCCTTTCCAATACGGGTGGTACGGGTGTGGGTTGGATCCCTGGTTGGGGAGCTAAGATCCCACATGCCTCCGGGCCAAAAGAAATAAACCATAAAACAGAAGCAATATTGTAACAAATTCAATAAAGACTTCAAAAATAAATAAGATAAATTGAACAGCCTATATGAGACAACCCACTCCAGTACTCTTGCCTGGAGAATCCCATGGACAGAGGAGCCTGGTGGGCTACAGTCCATGGGGTCACAAAGAGACAGACACGACTGAAGCAGCTTAACACGCACATAAGAGACAAGGCAGACTGGTGGGCCAAGAAGCTAAAATCAACATATTAAATATTCTAAAAAAGATAGAGCAGTCTCATGAAAGTATGAGGAAAAGCAAGAAGTCATCAAGGATGTTTTGCTTTGAGTAATGTCAGACTAGCTTATTTCAGACCAATCTTCCCACCAATAACAAATAGAAAAGCTGCTCAAAATATAAAATATTAATAGGTGTTTGAAGGTGTCAGAGAGCTACCATAGGGGCAAGGTATCAATTAGCTTTTGCAGTTAGCTATTATTATAGAACAAAATCACCCCAAAACTTAGTTGTTTAAAACAATAATAAGAATTCTATTATGGCTCACAAGTCCATGGGGTAGTTGGACACCTGGACAGTTCTGTTGATCCAGGTTAGGCTCAGGGGACATGTCTGCAGTCAGGAGGTGACTTGGCTGGTGTCTGGTTGATTTAAGATGGACTCAGGTGAGACAGTCTCTTTCTATTCCACGTGGTCTTGCATATCCCAGCAGAGTAGCTTTGGTTTGTTCTCATGGCAATTCTTGCTGCAGGGGTCTGAGGCTGAACTGAAGCATGCCAGTCTCTTAAAGAGGCTTAGTTCCAGAAATGGCACAATACTGCTTCTGTCATCTTCTATTGGCCAAAGCAGACAATAACACCACCCAAAATTCAAGGGATAAGGAAAGTCTCCACCTCTTGATGAAAGGAGTTGCAAAATCACATTGCAAAAGTTGTAGATAGGGACTTCCTCAGGGTTCCAGTGGTTAAGAATCCACCTTGAAGTGCAGGGGACCAGGGTTTAATCCCCTGGTCAGAGAACTAAGATCCCACATGCCTCGAAGCCACTGAACCTGCCTGCTCTGGAGCCCCTGTGCCACCACTAGAGAGTCTGTCCCTGTGACCAGGATGCCACGTGCAGCAACGAAGATCCCACGTGCCCCAGCTACCCGACGCAGCCAAAGAAATGAAGATCCCACGTTCCCCAGCTACCCAATGCAGCCAAAGAAATGAAGATCCCACGTGCCCCAGCTACCCAACGCAGCCAAAGAAATAAACGAAAAGTTGCAGGTGAAGAACTAGAGTCATTTCTTCTAATCGATATACCACAGAGGTCAAGATCCCAGAGTGAAGAGAAGCCCAAAGAAGTGAACCCAACATTTGGTGCTGTTTGTCTCACAAAGGCTTTTGCAATCCAAGAGAAACTATGGAGAGGGAGGGAAGCTCATCTCTGCTCTTGAAAGTTGAAGATTTGGGAGACAAGAATTGAAGTTCAAGGCCATCAAGGAGAAGGCAGCCTGAAAACCTGCCCAGGCATTAACCGGGGGCACCTGATGGATGACATTCTGGGACTACGGATCAACATGAAATACCACAACCTTCACAAAGACAACAGTATAACTGGGGGTTCCCTGGTGGCCCAGTGGTTAGGATTCTGGGCTTTCATTGCCATGGCCAGGGTTCAATCCCTGGTCACGGGAGCTGATATCCTGCAAGCTGCCTGCCATGGCCAAATTAAAAAATTAAAAAGTAAATTATTAATTTAATAAACATAGATTAATAATTAAAAATTAAAGTCCTGTCAAATCAGCTCAAATCCTGGTTGGACTAAGACAGTGTTTTTCAAAGTATTACCTTTGGACTCTTCAAGGTCTTTTCAGATAGGAAGGTCAAAACCATCTTTATAGTAATAAAGAGATGTAATTTGCCCTTTTTTAAAAAACATATTAATATCTGTACTGATGGTACAAAAGCAATGGAAAATTAAGCTGCTGCCCCCTTGGCATGAATCAGGCAGTGACATCAAACCACGCTAGTAATCATTGTTTTCTTCACCACTGCACAAAGTTAAAAAAAAGAAAAGAGACAAAAGTCAGTTTCACTTCAGACTGTCCTCGATGAAGCAGGAAAACTCATTAATTTTATTAATTTTGAACTCCTGAATACACATCTTTTTAATGTTTTGTGTGATGAAATGTGAAGTATGCCTAAAACATTTCTGCTGCCTCTGGAAGTACCATGGTTGTTCAAGGATGCATTTCCTTGGCGCATTTCTTTGCAGTTGTTTGAGCTGTGAGCTGAATTAGCCTCTTATTCAAAGAAACATGCTTTTTTACCTGAACGAACAAGTGAGAGAGGAGCTATGGTTAGACTTTGGGCATTTGGCAGACATTTTCTCCAAAATGAACAAAGTAACCCGGTCACTGAGAGAGTCAATTCCTAGGCAGGTTGATAAGAAGTCCGGGGGTCCCTGAGGAGAAGGGAGTATGGGATTCTCAAGGAGGAGGAAAGGATGAACTCTTTTTTTTTGCCCTCTACATTCCTTAGTCTTAGTCACAAAAAAACACATTTTTTTTCTTTAAGCCCGGAACTGATGATTACACAACAAACAATTCAGTTTAACCTCTGTACTAGGGATTATATAACAACAATGTATCCTGCTTGAGGACAGTTTCTCCTTTCTGAAAAACTTCTGACTAATCCTGATATTTTCCGCTGTACAGTGGAAACACTGTCAGACTTTATTTTTTGGGGCTCCAAAATCACTACAGATGGTGACTGCAGCCATAAAATTAAAAGACACTTACTCCTTGGAAGAAAAATTATGACCAACCTAGATAGCATATTGAAAAGCAGAGACATTACTTTGCCAACAAAGGTCCGTCTAGTCAAGGCTATGGTTTTTCCAGTGGTCATGTATGTGAGAGTTGGACTGTGAAGAAAGCTGAGGGCCAAAGAATTGATGCTTTTGAACTGTGGTGTTGGAGAAGACTCTTGAGAGTCCCTTGGACTGCAAGGAGATCCAACCAGTCCATTCTAAAGGAGATCAGTCCAGGAAGGAATGATGCTAAAGCTGAAACTCCAGTACTTTGGCCACCTCATGTGAAGAGTTGACTCATTGGAAAAGACTCTGATGCTGGGAGGGATTGGGGGCAGGAGGAGAAGGGGATGACAGAGGATGAGATGGCTCGATGGCATCACTGACTCAATGGACGTGAGTCTGAGTGAACTCCAGGAGTTGGTGATGGACAGGGAGGCCTGGTGTGCTGCGATTCATGGGGTCACAAAGAGTCGGACATGACTGAGCGACTGAACTGAACTGAACTGAATCCTGATATTTTAGAATGATACCCCTCATCCAAGGTAAGGAGCAGCGGCTGTGCTTTGCTGGAGCAGCCGTGAAGAGATACCCCACGCCCAAAGTAAGAGAAACCCAAGTAAGATGGTAGGTGTTGCAAGAGGGCATCAGAGGGCAGACACACTGAAACCATACTCACAGAAAACTAGTCAATCTAATTGCACTAGGACCACAGCCTTGTCTAACTCAATGAAACTAAGCCATGCCTGCGGGTCAACCCAAGATGGGCGGGTCATGGTGGAGAGGTCTGCCAGAATGTGGTCCACTGGAGAAGGGAATGGCAAACCACTTCAGTATTCTTGCCTTGAAAACCCCATGAACAGTATGAAAAGGCAAAATGATAGGATACTGAAAGAGGAACTCCCCAGGTCAGTAGGTGCCCGATATGCTACTGGAGATCAGTGGAGAAATAACTCCAGAAAGAATGAAGGGATGGAGCCAAAGCAAAAACAATACCCAGCTGTGGATATGACTGGTGATAGAAGCAAGGTCCGATGCTGTAAAGAGCAATATTGCATAGGAACCTGGAATGTCAGGTCCATGAATCAAGGCAAATTGGAAGTGGTCAAACAAGAGATGGCAAGAGTGAACATCGACATTCTAGGAATCAGCGAACTAAAATGGACTGGAATGGGTGAATTTAACTCAGATGATGATTATATCTACTACTGCAGGCAGGAATCCCTCAGAAGAAATGGAGTAGCCATCATGGTCAACAAAAGAGTCTGAAATGCAGTACTTGGATGCAATCTCAAAAACGACAGAGTGATCTCTGTTCGTCTCCAAGGCAAACCATTCAATATCACGGTAATCCAAGGCTATGCCCCAACCAGTAACGCTGAAGAAGCTGAAGTTGAACGGTTCTATGAAGACCTACAAGACCTTTTAGAACTAACACCCAAAAAAGATGTCTTTTTCATTATAGGGGACTGGAATGCAAAGTTGGAAGTCAAGAAACACCTGGAGTAACACGCAAATTTGGCCTTGGAATGTGGAATGAAGCAGGGCAAAGACTAATACAGAGTTTGCCAAGAAAATGCACTGGTCATAGCAAACACCCTCTTCCAACAACACAAGAGAAGACTCTACACATGGACATCACCAGATGGTCAACACCGAAATCAAATGGATTATATTCTTTGCAGCCAAAGACGGAGAAACTCTATACAGTCAGCAAAAACAAGACCAGGAGCTGACTGTGGCTCAGATCATGAACTGCTTATTACGAAATTCAGACTGAAACTGAAGAAAGTAGGGAAAACCGCTAGACCATTCAGGTATGACCTAAATCAAATCCCTTATGATTATACAGTGGAAGTGAGAAATAGATTTAAGGGCCTAGATCTGATATAGAGTGCCTGATGAACTATGGAATGAGGTTCATGACATTGTACAGGAGACAGGGATCAAGACCATCCCCATGGAAAAGAAATGCGAAAAAGCAAAATGGCTGTCTGGGGAAGCCTTACAAATAGCTGTGAAAAGAAGAGAAGCAAAAAGCCAAGGAGAAAAGGAAAGATATAAGCATCTGAATGCAGAGTTCCAAAGAATAGCAAGAAGAGATAAGAATGCCTTCTTCAGCGATCAATGCAAAGAAATAGAGGAAAAAAACAGAATGGGAAAGACTAGAGATCTCTTCAAGAAAATTAGAGATACCAAGGGAACATTTCATGCAAAGATGGGCTCGATAAAGGACAGAAATGGTATGGACCTAACAGAAGCAGAAGATATTAAGAAGAGATGGCAAGAATATACAGAAGAACTGTACAAAAAAGAGCTTCACGATCCGGATAATCACGATGGTGTGATCACTCATCTAGAGCCAGACATCCTGGAATGTGAAGTCAAGTGGGCCTTAGAAAGCATCACTACAAACAAAGCTAGTGGAGGTGATGGAATTCCAGTGGAGCTATTTCAAATCCTGAAAGATGATGCTGTGAAAGTGCTGTACTCAATATGCCAGCAAATTTGGAAAACTCAGCAGTGGCCACAGAACTGGAAAAGGTCCGTTTTCATTCCAACCCCAAAGAAAGGCAATGCCAAAGAATGCTCAAACTACCGCACAATTGCACTCATCTCACACGCTAGTAAAGTAATGCTCAAAATTCTCCAAGCCAGGCTTCAGCAATACGTGAACCGTGAACTTCCTGATGTTCAAGCTGGTTTTAGAAAAGGCAGAGGAACCAGAGATCAAATTGCCAACATCCGATGGATCATGGAAAAAGCAAGAGTTCCAGAAAAACATCTATTTCTGCTTTATTGACTATGCCAAAGCCTTTGACTGTGTGGATCACAATAAACTGGAAAATTCTGAGAGTGATGGGAATACCAGACCACCTGACCTGCCTCTTGAGAAATCTGTATGCAGGTCAGGAAGCAACAGTTAGAACTGGACATGGAACAACAGACTGGTTCCAAATAGGAAAAGGAGTACGTCAAGGCCGTATATTGTCACCCTGCTTATTTAACTTCTATGCAGAGTACATCATGAGAAACGCTGGACTGGAAGAAGCACAAGCTGGAAACAAGATTGCCGGGAGAAATATCAATAACCTCAGAAATGCAGATAACACCACCCTTATGGCAGAAAGTGAAGAGGAACTAAAAAGCCTCTTGATGAAAGTGAAAGAGGAGAGTGAACAAGTTGGCTTAAAGCTCAACATTCAGAAAATGAAGATCATGGCATCTGGTCCCATCACTTCATGGGAAATAGATGGGGAAACAGTGGAAACAGTGTCAGACTTTATTTTTTGGGGCTGTAAAATCACTGTAGATGGTGACTGCAGCCATGAAATTAAAAGATGCTTACTCCTTGGAAGAAAAGTTATGACCAACCTAGATAGTATATTCAAAAGCAGAGACATTACTTTGCCGACTAAGGTCCGTCTAGTCAAGGCTATGGTTTTTCCAGTACTCATGTATGGATGTGAGAGTTGGACTGTGAAGAAGGCTGAGGGCTGAAGAATTGATGCTTTTGAACTGTGGTGTTGGAGAAGACTCTTGAGAGTCCCTTGGACTGCAAGGAGATCCAACCAGTCCATTCTGAAGGAGATCAACCCTGGGGTTTCTTTGGAAGGAATGATGCTAAAGCTGAAACTGCAGTACTTTGGCCACCTCATGTGAAGAGTTGACTCATTGGAAAAGACTCTGATGCTGGGAGGGATTGGGGGCAGGAGAAGAAGGGGATGACAGAGGATGGCTGAATGGCATCACTGACTCAATGGACGTGAGTCTGAGTGAACTCCGGGAGTTGGTGATGGACAGGGAGGCCTGGCGTGCTGCGATACATGGGGTCACAAAGAGTTGGAAATCACTGAGCGACTGAAATGAACTGAATTCAACTGAACTGAAATTAGTTATTACAATAAATCAAAAGAATGTCTCAAGGTTGTAAAAATTTTACCAGACCCACTCCTACGATTTACATTTTAGGATAACAGGATTAAGAATTTAAAAATAGAAAGTCCTATCAGACCCACTCCCATAATCTGTTCAGTTTAGTCACTCAGTGATTTCCAACTCTTTGTGACCCCATGTATCGCAGCACGCCAGGCCTCCCTGTCCATCACCAACTCCCGGAGTTCACTCAGACTCACGTCCATTGAGTCAGTGATGCCATTCAGCCATCCTCTGTCATCCCCTTCTTCTCCTGCCCCCAATCCCTCCCAGCATCAGAGTCTTTTCCAATGAGTCAACTCTTCACATGAGGTGGCCAAAGTACTGCAGTTTCAGCTTTAGCATCATTCCTTCCAAAGAAACCCCAGGGTTGATCTCCTTCAGAATGGACTGGTTGGATCTCCTTGCAGTCCAAGGGACTCTCAAGAGTCTTCTCCAACACCACAGTTCAAAAGCATCAATTCTTCAGCCCTCAGCCTTCTTCACAGTCCAACTCTCACATCCATACATGAGTACTGGAAAAACCATAGCCTTGACTAGACGGACCTTAGTCGGCAAAGTAATGTCTCTGCTTTTGAATATACTATCTAGGTTGGTCATAACTTTTCTTCCAAGGAGTAAGCATCTTTTAATTTCATGGCTGCAGTCACCATCTACAGTGATTTTACAGCCCCAAAAAATAAAGTCTGACACTGTTTCCACTGTTTCCCCATCTATTTCCCATGAAGTGATGGGACCAGATGCCATGATCTTCATTTTCTGAATGTTGAGCTTTAAGCCAACTTGTTCACTCTCCTCTTTCACTTTCATCAAGAGGCTTTTTAGTTCCTCTTCACTTTCTGCCATAAGGGTGGTGTTATCTGCATTTCTGAGGTTATTGATATTTCTCCCGGCAATCTTGTTTCCAGCTTGTGCTTCTTCCAGTCCAGCGTTTCTCATGATGTACTCTGCATAGAAGTTAAATAAGCAGGGTGACAATATACGGCCTTGACGTACTCCTTTTCCTATTTGGAACCAGTCTGTTGTTCCATGTCCAGTTCTAACTGTTGCTTCCTGACCTGCATACAGATTTCTCAAGAGGCAGGTCAGGTGGTCTGGTATTCCCATCACTCTCAGAATTTTCCAGTTTATTGTGATCCACACAGTCAAAGGCTTTGGCATAGTCAATAAAGCAGAAATAGATGTTTTTCTGGAACTCTTGCTTTTTCCATGATCCATCGGATGTTGGCAATTTGATCTCTGGTTCCTCTGCCTTTTCTAAAACCAGCTTGAACATCAGGAAGTTCACGGTTCACGTATTGCTGAAGCCTGGCTTGGAGAATTTTGAGCATTACTTTACTAGCGTGTGAGATGAGTGCAATTGTGCGGTAGTTTGAGCATTCTTTGGCATTGCCTTTCTTTGGGGTTGGAATGAAAACGGACCTTTTCCAGTTCTGTGGCCACTGCTGAGTTTTCCAAATTTGCTGGCATATTGAGTACAGCACTTTCACAGCATCATCTTTCAGGATTTGAAATAGCTCCACTGGAATTCCATCACCTCCACTAGCTTTGTTTGTAGTGATGCTTTCTAAGGCCCACTTGACTTCACATTCCAGGATGTCTGGCTCTAGATGAGTGATCACACCATCGTGATTATCCGGATCGTGAAGCTCTTTTTTGTACAGTTCTTCTGTATATTCTTGCCATCTCTTCTTAATATCTTCTGCTTCTGTTAGGTCCATACCATTTCTGTCCTTTATCGAGCCCATCTTTGCATGAAATGTTCCCTTGGTATCTCTAATTTTCTTGAAGAGATCTCTAGTCTTTCCCATTCTGTTTTTTTCCTCTATTTCTTTGCATTGATCGCTGAAGAAGGCATTCTTATCTCTTCTTGCTATTCTTTGGAACTCTGCATTCAGATGCTTATATCTTTCCTTTTCTCCTTGGCTTTTTGCTTCTCTTCTTTTCACAGCTATTTGTAAGGCTTCCCCAGACAGCCATTTTGCTTTTTCGCATTTCTTTTCCATGGGGATGGTCTTGATCCCTGTCTCCTGTACAATGTCATGAACCTCATTCCATAGTTCATCAGGCACTCTATATCAGATCTAGGCCCTTAAATCTATTTCTCACTTCCACTGTATAATCATAAGGGATTTGATTTAGGTCATACCTGAATGGTCTAGCGGTTTTCCCTACTTTCTTCAGTTTCAGTCTGAATTTCGTAATAAGCAGTTCATGATCTGAGCCACAGTCAGCTCCTGGTCTTGTTTTTGCTGACTGTATAGAGTTTCTCCATCTTTGGATGCAAAGAATATAATCCATTTGATTTCGGTGTTGACCATCTGGTGATGTCCATGTGTAGAGTCTTCTCTTGTGTTGTTGGAAGAGGTTGTTAAAAAGTATTAATTCCCTTGCTAAAGACTAGCAGGGGGGCACTCTCCATTCCCCTTCTGATGTCTATGTCAGAAGCTTTCTCCCTTTTCATACTTTAATAAAACTCTGCTACACAAAAGCTCTTGAGTGATCAAGCCTGGTCCCTAGTCCCAAAGCTAAATCTTCTTCTTCACCAGGAGATCACGAATCCAACACTGTTCACTGTAAGCTATCATCACTTCGAGGAAAACAACTGATAGTATTTGTAGCCAACAATAAAGCTTGAGCTTGACAACTTCCCACCATCTTAACATGTTTCTGATAAGGTCGGTGGTGTATTATCAGAATCATTTTTTGGTATCGTTTCATGAAATGCGCTAGCATTTGAAGATCTGTGTAATTCAGTGAACTAACACTTTCCAAATTACCAATGCATGATATTAAAAAAAAATCACGCAGGGGTAAAAAATATCCCTTCAAAGTGCAAAATAGGTCAGTAGGTTTTTAACTGGATAAGATATGAAAAGTTCCTGAGTTGGTTTCTGATTCCACATTGCAACTAATCTTTAAGAAACTGCCACTTGTCTAATTTAGTGTAGACCAAAAAAAGAATATTCACAATTGTCTGAAAGGGCTATTATTAAACAACTTCTCCTTTTCCAACTACATATCTGTATGAGGCTGGAGGTTCTTCCTATATTTCAACCAAAATAGCAGGGGTGGCAGCTGAATGCTGAAGCAGGTGTGAGGATTTCAAAGCACACATCAAAGAGATTCACAAACATGGTGCAAAACAACCCTGCTGTTCTCAAAACTCTTTCTTCCTTTTTTTTTTTTAAGTTTCCCAACTAGGAGTTGAAACTCGGGTCCTCAGCAGTGAAAGCACAATTTTCTAACCACTGGTTCACCAGGGAATTCCCTCACAATTCTGAAAATATAATTGTTTTTCATAAGAATATGTTATTTACATTGACCTGTGGTAGTAGGTTTACTAGTGTTATTTTAATATAAATTTATATAATATTTATTGTTTAATAATATTTATGTATTATTGGTGCAGGCTGCTGTCCATGGGGTCGCAGAGTCAGGCACGACTGAGCGACTTCACTTCACTTCACTTCATGTATTATTGACTGTGCTGGGTCATCACTGGGGCTCACGGGCTCTCTCTGGTTGTAGCTAGCAGTGCCAACTCTAGTTGCGGTGCCTGGTGCCTAGGCTTCTCACTGTGGCAGCTTCTCTTGTGGGGGAGCACCGGCCCTAGAGCACACTGACTTCAGCACTTGTGGTGCCCAGGCTTAGTTGCCCTGCAGCATGTGGGATCCTCCTGGAGCAGGAATGGAACCCGTGTCCCCTGCAAGGTGGTTCCTAATCTCTGGACCACCAGGAAAGCCCTACTGTTATTTAAAATGTATTCAAAATTAAATAGTCATTAAACTGTCTCTGTTTTAATCTTGTAATATGAAAAATACAGAAAGAGATAATCCACATACATAACAGCTTTTTGGAGTCCTTGATAAGTTTTTACTTTTTATTTGGAAGGCAGTTCCCCCTCGCACTCCCCGTGTCCTTGCTAGCACTTTCTCTGACAGCAGTTTAGAAAACACCTGAACGGAGAACTGGGCACACCTGGACCTCCAGCACTCTCTGTGGGACATTGGGGGTGGGTTTCCAATCACTGGGCTCAGCGCTAATCTTGGCAGGAGCGGGGCAGCTGGTGTGGGTTGGGGTGGCTGCAGAAAGGCAGCCTGGCTGTCCTCTAGTAGAACTCCCTGTCTGTGCAGTGGATGACACTGTCCAACCCCAGCACGTTGCCCTAGCTCTCTCTGCAGAAGGTAAGGATATCCTGTTATGGTGAGCGCCTTTTTTTTTCCTGTTCCAGATTTAACTTATTTTAAAATCTCTTTTATTTATTTTTAATTGAAGGATAATTACAATATTGTGTTGGTTTCTGTTATACATCACCGTGGATCAGCCATAGGTATACATATGTCTCCTACCTTTTGAGCCTCCCTCGCACCTCCCACCCCATCCCACCTCTCTAGGTTGTCACAGAGCCCAGGTTCCAGTTTCCCGAGTCATACAGCAAATTCCCACTGGCTATCTATTTTACATATGTTAGTGTAAAGTCTTTCGACTAAGATTAAGTGTAGTGTCTGTTCTTATCAGTTTTTTGGATCATTTCTAAGAAGGCAAAATGAACAAGCCATTTCCTCAACCTTAGTTTTGTGGCTGTGATGTTTCTTGGCCTCACCACATTTGGGTTGCTACTATATTTAGAGACAATTTGATTTAGCTTTGACAGCTGAACTTATCATTATTTTCATAGGAATTATATCGGCTCGAAAGGATAATTTATTTTCTACTTGTCTTTGGCATGTAGAAAGAAATAAAAACCTGATGTTTACATCACATATTTTTACTCAGTCTGTCTCACCTGTGAGTGAAATACATGCTTAAAAAAATAGAAAAAGAAAAGAAGGTAAAATTGTACTGAGATCGCTGCATTATGATCTTCCTCCACCCTTAAAATTATCTGTTTTCAAGTGATATGATTTTATATAGAGAAAACTCTAAAGACTCCACCAAAAACCCCAAATCTGTTATCTCAATGAATTCTGTAAAGTTGCAGGATATGAAATTAATACTCAAAGCCAATTTCTATACACTAACAAGAATTATCTGGAAAGAGGTTTTATTTTCTTCGAAAAGCTTTATTGTTTCCATTTGGTGGGCTCCAGGGTGGTTAAAAACCTGTCTGGAGGTTGCAGGGAGAGGCTCAGGCAGAAGCCCTTATACCGGGGAGATGCAGAGGAGCCCCTCAAAGGCTACTGAGCTTTGGGGGGCTACTCATGGGACCTTTGGAAAGGATTCTCTGCCCATCTCAGCCCAGGGGCTGCCAGCCTTGCTGAGTTTAGTCATGTGGCCACCGTCTTCCTGATGACTTTCACCTCTTTCTGTTACAGACCAGAGTTCGTGAAATCTTTAATCAGTAGAAACTGATAAGAGGCCAGGAAAAAAATTCAGTAAGGCTTTATTGGGACTACAGCAGGAGGGAGTGAGAACAAGTAACCAGTGCCCTTGCTCACTCCCTGCGGTGGGGCCGGGGTGGAGGGGGGAGGCGGGCAGGAGGTGTAAGCTGGTCCCTTAAATGGAGGAGGGGAGGGCTTCCCTGGTTTCTCAGTGGTAAAGAATCCGCCTGTCAGTGAAGGAGACACGGGTTTGATCCCATACGTTGCTGAGCAACTGGGCTGATGCACCACAACTATTGAGCCCACATGCAGCTACTGAAACCCGAGTGCCTTAGAGTCGGTACTCCGAAACAAGAGAAGCCACTGCAGTGAGAACCTGCACACAACTACAGAAAAGTCGGAGAAGCGATGAAGATCCAACACAGCCAAAAATACATAAATAAATAAAAATTTTTAAAAAGGCTGAAACCAGGATCCAATGCATTTGCCATTTGGCCATTAAAAATATATATATATGGGGGAGGGGAGGGATGGGTCCCCTGGGTCCAGGTGGAGGGGTGGCTTGGGTGATCTGCCCAACCCCTTGGTTATGCTGTGTGCAGGGTCTGACATCTCAGAAGTGGCAGTTGGGTTTTGATCTTTTTGTATCTTGTTCCTGCTACTGCTAAGTTGCTTCAGTCGTGTCCGACTCTGTGCGACCCCATAGACGGCACCCCACCAGGCTCCCCCCGTCCCTGAGATTCTCCAGGCAAAAACACTGGAATGGGTTGCCATTTCCTTCTCCAATGCATGAAAGTGAAAAGTGAAAGTGAAGTCACTCAGTCCTGTCAGACTCTTAGCGACCCCATGGACTGCAGCCCACCAGGCTCCTCCATCCATGGGATTTTCCAGGCAAGAGTACTGGAGTGGGGTGCCACTGCCTTCTCCTAAATTATTCCTGCTGCTGCTGCTAAGTCACTTCAGTTGTGTCCAACTCTGAGACCCCATAGATGGCAGCCCATCAGGCTCCACCGTCCCTGGGATTCTCCAGGCAAGAACACTGAAGTGGGTTGCCATTTGCCCCAATTGTGCATGTATGGAGTTGCTTTTAGTCCCTTATAGTTTCTTTGTATTCTGTTGCTGCAGAGATATATTTAGTTGTCCAGGTGCAAGCACTGCACTCAAGGGTCCCAGGCCTGAGTCCCAGCCTGTCTCACCTCTAGGAAGCTGTCATCCAGGTATGTGTGGGCAGAACCCAGGGCATGCAAATGAAGAAGAGCCTGGTTCAGGGTCTTCTCCAGGGCCATGGTGGTTTCCATAGCCTCCAGGTCTTGCCTCACCCCTACTGGGCCAACTTCTCTGAGTCCTGGAAGAGGTCAGAGCTGTTGGGACCTAACAAACGCCATGATAGGCTTCAGGGACTAAGGTAGGACTCACGGGAAAAGCTGAGTCATTGCCCAGTGAGGTCATCCCCACGGATGCCAGGAGTTGTCTAATCAGCATACTCCCCGTAACCTGGTTTGAGTTTATCAGGATGTAAAAGACATCCCCCTGCAGCCAATAGCCAATTAGTAAATACCAGGAAACTCCTGCAGCCAATCAGCCCTTGCCAACTCTCTGTTCTAAAACCTATAAGGGCTCTTGCTCCACTCCACTGCGTTGGATGTGGCGGGAGCCCTAGCTCGAGCTAGAAATAAAACCCCTTCATGCTTTTGCATTGCTGTGGATGTCTTATTCTCTCAGTTTTGGGGACTCGGACTCTGGGCATAATGAGAGCAGGTGAACTGGTTTTGATCTTCTAAAGATGCTTGGAGCCCTCCCAGTTCTTGACCAACTGGCAGAAAGAGGCAGCCGACATCCTCCAGAGCCATGTTGTTGCAGCTGAAGTAGAAGCCCAGAGAGGTAAGTGTAGCAGGCCAGAGACTCCCAGACGCTGGTTGCCTGGATGGTGGGCCGCAGTCTCCATGTCAGTGGAATAAGTCTGACAAATCTGGAAGCTCATGGTTGATGACAGTAAGGAGCCACCACACAAAACCCTGTTGGCTGGTCCTGGAGGTAGGGGGCGGCCGAGAAGATAGTCCTGTAGGTGGTGACTGGAGAGGAGGTTACAGGATGGTCAGAGGCTGGAAGGAAAGCCCCTGCTCTGTTCTGACCAACTACTGTTGAAGCAAGAGGCAGATCTGCCTGACTGCTGGATGGGCTCCAAAAAAGAAATTAAGGACCTCCCCTTGTGGCTTATAGGGTAAAGAATCTGCCTGCTATTCAGGAGACCCAGTCCCGATCCCTGGGTTGGGAAGATCCCCTGGAGTAGGAAATGGCAACCCAATCCAGTATTCTTGCCTGGAGAATCCCATGGACAGCGAAGCCTGCCGGGCTACAGTCCATGGGGTTGCAAAGAATGGGACACGACTGAGCGACTTCACTTTCTTTCTCGTGGACCAGTGGTTAGGAATCTGCCCTCAACTGCAGGGGACACAGGTTTGATCCCTGGTCTGGGAAGATTCCACCTGCCACAACGCAACTAAACCTGCATGACACAACTACAAAACCCACTTCTTCTAGAGCCCGTGCTCCACAACTAGAGAAGCAGCTTCAATGAGAAGCCCGTACAACACAACTAGAGAGTAGCCTCCAGTCACTGCAGCTGGAGAAAGCCCACGCATAGCACAAAGACCCAACCCAGTCAAAAATAATTTTTTTAAAGGCTAAAAAGAGATTAACAATCCCATTTACAGTAGCATCAAAAAGAATATAATACTTAGGAATTAAATTTAACTGAGGAGGTGAAATATCTGTTTACTGAAAACTATAAAACATTTTTGAAAAACATTGAGGACACAAATGGGAAGATATTCTGTGTCTATGGATTGAAAGAATTAATAATGCTTAAAATGTTCATATTACCCAAAGCTAGCTGCAAATTCAGTGCAATCCCTATAAAAATTCCAATGGCATTATAGAAACAGAAATAGAAAAACAATTCCAAACAATTCCAAAATTCATATGGAACCACAAAAGATCCCAAGTAGCTAAAATAGTCTTGAGCAAGAAGAGCAAGTCTGGAAGTATCACACTTTCTGATTTTAAATTGTATTACAAAGCTAGGATAATCAGACTGTATGATACTGGCATTAAAAATAGACACATAAAGCAATGAAACAGTATAGAGAACCCAGAAATTAACCCACATATATGCAGTCAACTGGGGTTTCTCCGGTGGCTCAGAAATAAGGAATCTGCCTGCAATGCAGGAGACACAGGAGACTTGGGTTCGATCCCTGGATCAGGAAGATCCCCTGGAGGATCTTGGGAACCAATCCAATATTCTTGCCTGGAGAATCCCATGGACAGAGGAGTTTGGCGGGCTACACTCCATGGGGTCACAAAGAGTCGGACACAACTGACGTGACTGACCACACACGCATGCAAACAGTCAACTAATTTTTGATGAAGGTGTCAAGAATGCACAATGGGAGAAATCTCTTCAATAAATGGCATTTGGGAAATGAGATATCCACATATAAAAATCTAAAATTGGACTTCTATCTTACACCATACACAAAAGTCCACTCAAAAAGGATTAAAGAATTAAGCATAAGAGCTGAAGCTATAGTACTTCTAGAAGAAAACGCGGAAAAGCTCCTTGACATTGGTTGTGGCAATGTTTTTTTTTTTTCATTTTCATTTGACACCAAAAACACAGGCAACTGAAGCAAAAATAAACAAATGAGATTCAGTTCAGTTCAGTTCAGTTGCTCAGTCGTGTCCGACTCTTTGCGACCCCATGAATCGCAGCATGCCAGGCCTCCCTGTCCATCACCAACTCCCAGAGTTCACCCAAACTCATGACCATCAAGTCGGTGATGCCGTCGAGCCATCTCATCCTCTGTCATCCCCTTCTCCTCCTGCCCCCAATCCCTCCCAGCATCAGAGTCTTCTCCAATGAGTCAACTCTTCACATGAGGTGGCCAAAGTACTGGAGTTTCAGCTTTAGCATCATTCCTTCCAAAGAACTCCCAGGGCTGATCTCCTTTAGGATGGACTGGTTGGATCTCCTTGCAGTCCAAGGGACTCTCAAGAGTCTTCCCCAACACCACAGTTCAAAAGCATCAATTCTTTGGCGCTCAGCTTTCTTCACAGTCCAACACTCACATCCATACATGACTACTGGGAGAACCATAGCCTTGACTAGACGGACCTTACATCAAACTAAAAAGCTTCTACATGGCAAAGGAAACAACCCCCCCCGCCAAAAAAAATGAAAAGACAATGTACAGAATTAGAGAAAATATTTGCAAACCAATAAGGATTAACCTTCAAAATATATAAGGAAACTTTTCCAAGTCAATAGCAAAACCCCCTCAAATATCGCAATTTAAAAATGGACAAAGGGGAGTTCTCTGGCGGTCCGGTGGTTAAGAAACCACCTTCCAATCCAGAGGACTCGGGTTCAATCTCTGGTCTGGGAACAAAGATCCCAATGCTGCAGGGCAACTAAGCCCAAGCACCACAACTAGAGCAGCTGAATGGTGCAGTTAAGACCTGGCACAGCCCAGAAGTATACGGTTGAACTCGAAGTGGTGGCTATCAGAGGCTACGAGGTAGGGGAAATGGGGAGAGGATGGTCGAGGTATATAAGATGAATGAGTTCTGAGAATCTAATGATGTACTGCATGGTGACTATAGTTAATAACACTGTGTTTTGTACTTGAAACTTTCTAAGAGAGTAAATCTTTATTAACTTGATTTGGGAATCATTTCATAATACGTACATATATCAAATCGTCACTTTTACACTTTAAATAATATTACACTTTTATGTTTAATACAGTTTAAATGTAATACAGTTTTATTTGACAGATATACTTCAACAAAACTGGGAAATACTATTTTAGGAAAAAAAAATAGGCGATTTTCCCCTACACTACCTACAATATCCAAAAGAAATTCCTCTCTGAAGGAAGATAACATCATCAAAAGCCTAAAATTATCTACAGTTCTTTAAAAAATATATATATATATTTTTATTATTTATTTTATTTTTGGCTGCACTGGGTCTTCGTTGCTTTGCAAGGGCTTTCTCTAGCTGCGATGAGCGATGGTTGCCCTTTGTTGCAGTGAACGTGCTTCTCATTGATGTAGCTTCTCTTGCCTAACCCAGGCTCTGAGCATGCAGGCTTCAGTGGTTGTGGCACATGGGTTCAGTAGTTTTAGTTCCCAGGCTCTAGAGCACAGGATCAGTAGTTGTGGCACACGGGCTTACTTGCTCTGTGGCAGGTGGGATCTTCCTGGACCAGGGATCAACCTCATGTCTCCTGCATTGGCAGGTGGATTCTTTACCACTAAGCCACCAGGGAAGCCTTAAGATTGTTTTTAAATAAAATAAATTCAAAGAAAATAAAAGGAATCAGCAATAACAGCAGAAATTAACGAAACAAAAAACAAACTATAATAGTGTCTCAAAGCTAGACTCTGAAAAACTAAAAATAGAGAATACTCTGAAGATACTGATCAAGAAAAAATAGAAAGAAGTCACTACTCTGCCCTACAAAATTTTCTCTCTTTATACCCTTTTTATAATATGACTGCCAACATAGAGCAAATTTAAAAATAATAACACTAATTACACATATTTTAAAAATTCAGATATAATTCTTATAGCACAAAATTCAGTTTTATTTTTTAATATGTGTTTATTTATTTGGCCGCACCAGCTCTTATTTGCAGCATGTACGATATTGTTCCCCAACCCTAGACCCCCTGCATTAGGGACACAGAATCTTAGCCACTGGACCAGCAGGGAAGTCCTGTAATGTCTATTTTTGTTTGATTTTATTTTTTACTATTTATTTATTTGGCTGCATCTGGTCTTAGTTGGGGCACAGGGTCTCTCCACTGCATTATGTGGGGTCTCTCATGGTCGTACAGAGTCTCTCTAGTTGTGGCAATGGGCTTAGTTTCTCTGCTGGCACGTAGGCTCTTTCTGGATCAGGGATGGAACTCACATCCCCTACATTGCAAGGCAGATTCTTAGCCACTGGACCACCAGGAAAGTCTCCTTTAATGTCTGTTTTAAAGTTTAAATTGGTATTCAATAGTAATAATAAAATAATCCAGCTGTCTTTTGGTTACTATTTGCATGAAATATCATTTTCAGTATTTTCATTTTCAACCTGTTTGTCTCTTTAAAGTGAGTCTTTTGTAAGCATATCATCAATTATTAAGATCCATAGTCATGCTGATTTTTCCATCAGTGCCTTAAGCTGTTCAAAATTGATATCATCCTCTTAACAAACAAATTCCTTCTTCTTAATTCCTCTGCTTACCATCCCCATGTTGTTTTCACCTGTATTTTTGTTTCAGAATTCTTAGTAACTGGCCAATAATAATGTTTCTTATATGCCAGTAATGTACAGGTTTAATTATTATAGGTTTAAAAATATATATTTCTGTATTTATTTGGCTGCACTGGGTCTTAGTTGCAGCACCCAGGATCTCTAGCTGTGGCATGTGGGATCTAGTTCCCTAACTAGGGATGAAACCCAGGACCCCTGCATTGGAAGGGCAGTCTTAGCCACTGGATCACCAGGGAAGTCATTACATTTACAAGTGGTGGACAAGGGATTGATTTTTAATACATAGAGAATTCTTAAAAATAATTAAGACCAACAACCTAGTGGGAAAATGCACAAATGTTAGAGAACAAATGTCACAAAGAAGAGGAATATAAATGGTTCTTCAATTAGATGCTCAACCTCAATCATGAAATAAAATTGATGCCACTTTTCATCTATCAGGTTGGCAAAATTATAGTATTAATGTGGTGTTTGCCAGATTCAGACTGAAATTGAAGAAAGTGGAGAAAACCACTAGACCATTCAGGTATGACCTAAATCAAATCCCTTATGACTATACAGTGGAAGTGAGAAATAGATTTAAGGGACTAGATCTGATAGACAGAGTGCCTGATGGACTATGGATGGAGGTTTGTGACATTGTACAGGAGACAAGAATCAAGACCATTCCCAAGAAAAAGAAATGCAAAAAAGCAAAATGACTGTCTGAGGAGGCCTTACAAACAGTCGTGAAAAGACGGGAAGCAAAAAGCAAAGGAGAAAAGGAAAGATATACCCATTTGAATGCAGAGTTCCAAAGAATAGCAAGGAGAGATAAGAAAGCCTTCCTCAGTGATCAATGCAAAGAAATAGAGGAAAACAATAGAATGGGAAAGACTAGAGATCTCTTAGAGAAAATTAGAGATACCGAGGGAACATTTCATGCAAAGATGGGCTCGATAAAGGACAGAAATGGTATGACCTAACAGAAGCAGAAGATATTAAGAAAAGGTGGAGAGAATACACAGAAGAACTGTACAAAAAAGATCTTCACGATCCAGATAATCATGGTGTGATCACTCACCTAAAGCCAGACATCCTGGAATGTGAAGTCAAGTGGGCCTTAGGAAGCATCACTACAAACAAAGCTAATGGAGGTGATGGAATTCCAGTGGAGCTATTTCAAATCCTAAAAGATGATGCTGTGAAAGTGCTGTACTCAATATGCCAGCAAATTTGGAAAACTCAGCAGTGGCCACAGGACTGGAAAAGGTCCGTTTTCATTCCAATCCCAAAGAAAGGCAATGCCAAAGAATGCTCAAACTACCGCACAATTGCACTCATCTCACACGCTAGTAAAGTAATGCTTAAAATTCTCCAAGCCAGGCTTCAGCAATACGTGAACCGTGAACTTCCTGATGTTCAAGCTGGTTTTAGAAAAGGCAGAGGAACCAGAGATCAAATTGCCAACATCCGATGGATCATGGAAAAAGCAAGAGTTCCAGAAAAACATCTATTTCTGCTTTATTGACTATGCCAAAGCCTTTGACTGTGTGGATCACAATAAACTGGAAAATTCTGAAAGAGATGGGAATACCAGACCACCTGACCTGCCTCTTGAGAAACCTGTATGCAGGTCAGGAAGCAACAGTTAGAACTGGACATGGAACAACAGACTGGTTCCAAATAGGAAAAGGAGTACGTCAAGACTGTATATTGTCACCCTGCTTATATGCAGAGTACATCATGAGAAACGCTGGACTGGAAGAAGCACAAGCTGGAATCATGATTGCCGGGAGAAATATCAATAACCTCAGATATGCAGATAACACCACCCTTATGGCAGAAAGTGAAGAAGAACTAAAGAGCCTCTTGATGAAAGTGAAAGAGGAGAGTGAAAAAGTTGGCTTAAAGCTCAACATTCAGAAAACTAAGATCATGGCATCTGGTCCCATCACTTCATGGCAGATACATGGGGAAACAGTGGAAACAGTGGCTGACTTTATTTTTCTGGGCTCCAATATCACTGCAGATGGCGATTGCAAGAATGAAATTAAAAGACGCTTACTCCTTGGAAGGAAAGTTATGACCAACTTATACGGCATATTAAAAAGCAAGGACATTACTTTGCCAACAAAGTCCGTCTAGTCAAGGCTATGGTTTTTCCAGTAGTCGTGTATGGATGTGAGAGTAGGACTGTGAAGAAAGCTGAGAGCCAAAGAATTGATGCTTTTGAACTGTGGTGTTGGAGAAGACCTGAGAGTCCCTTGGACTACAAGGAAATCCAAACAGTCCATTCTAAAGGAGACCAGTCCTGGGTGTTCATTGGAAGGACTGATGTTGAGGCTGAAAGTCCAATACTTTGGCCACCTGATGTGAAGAGCTGACTCATTAGAAAACACCCTGTTGCTGGGAAAGATTGAGGGCAGGAGGAGAAGGGGACGACAGAGGATGAGATGGTTGGATGGCATCATCGACTCGATGGACATAGGTCTGGGTGGACTCCGGGAGTTGGTGATGGACAGGGAGGCCTGGCGTGCTGCAGTTCATGGGGTCACAAAGAGTCAGACACGACTGAGCAACTGAGCTGAACTGAACTGAATGCGGTGTTGGTTTTTAGAAATCATTCAAGCTTGGGTCTCACCTTCCTTTAAAAAGTAAGAAATACCCAAGCCGAAAGATTTGTCTCAGGAATAGCCAGGAGCCCAGTTCCAATAACCCATTTTCTTAATCAGTGAACAGTGCTACTTCCCACACACATTAGCAAAGAATTGAAAGAAAATACTATGAGAATTTATATCAGGGTTGCTCAGTGTCAGCACTATTGACATTTGCATGCATGTGCAGTCAGTCACTCAGACATGTCTCACTTTTTGGGAACCCATAGACTATAGCCACTAGGTTCCTTGGTCCATGGGATTCTCTAGGCAAGAATACTGGAGTGGATTGCCATTTTCTCCTCCAGGAATCTTTCCAACCCAGGGAGTGAACCTGCATCTTCTACACTGGCAAGCTGATTCTTTACCACTGAGCTACCTGGGAAGCCCCTATTGACTTTTAGGGCCGGGTAATTCTTTCTTTTCTGTTTATTTATTTGGCCACATCTGGTCTTAGTTTCAGCACTTGGGGTCTTTCCACGAAGGGCACGGACTCTGTACCTGCGGTGTACAGGCTTAGTTGCTCTGAGGTCTGTGAGATTTTAGTTCCTTTACAGGGATGTGTCCCCTGCACTGCATGGTGGATTCTTTACCACTGGACCACCAGAGAATTCCCCAGGGCTGGATAATTCTTTGTAGTGGGGGGCTATTCTGTGCATTGCAGGATGTTTTAGCAGCATCCTTGGCATCTTTTCATTAGAAATCCTCACTCCTCTCCCCAGTTACAACAGCCCAAAGTACCTTCGGACATTACCAACTGCCCCCTGGCCCAACTCCTGATAACCATTGCCTTAAATATTTTTGCCTTTTTAATGTAACCTAAGAGATCATGAATACAACCTTATGTCTGGATCCTGTTGTCTATAATCCTGAAAAGCGGAAACAATCTGGGTGTGCAATAATAGAGGAAAAGATTACATAAACCATGGTATATCTAGTCAGTGGACTGCAAAGTTGTTATTGATGCCCACCTATTGATGCCCACTAGAGGGAAAAAAATCAACCCTGTAGAAAAATGGCTATTTAAAAACTGAGAACTGAACTTGCCTGGTGGCACAGAGGATAAGAATCCACCTGCGAACGAGAGGGACACGTTTCATCCCTGGTCCAAGATTTCACATGCCGCAGAGCAACTAAGCCTATTTGCCACAACTACGGAAGCCACGTACAGCAACTACTGAAACCCATGTACCTAGAGCCTGTGCTCCACAAGAGAAGCCACCACAATGGGAAGCTTGCACACTGCAAGGAGTAGGCCCCGCTTGCTGCAACTAGAGAAAGTCCACACAGAGCAACTAAAATCCAGTGCAGCCAAAAATAAGTAAATAAAATTGTTTAAAAAATAAGAATATATTACAAATTGCTAATAACATGGTTATGATGTTAACTTTAAATATATACATAATTACATACTCAAATGAATGGAAAACTTAAAACCTGAACACAGATGTTTAAAGCAGCTTTATTCATAATTGCCAAAATTTGAAAAAGCAACCCAGATGTCCGTTAGTAGGTGAATGTTTAAATCATGATACATCTGGACAATGCAATACTAGTCAGCGCTAAAAAGACACTGTCAAGCCACGAAAAGACAATGAGGAACCTTAATGCATATTACTAAGTGAAAGGAACCAACCTGAAAACAACACTACATACTGTAGGAATCCCAACGACATGACATTTTGGAAAGGGCAAAACTATGGAAACAGTAAAAAGACCTGTGGTGGCCAGGAGTTATAGTGGGGAGGGAGGGATGAATCTGCAGGGCACAGAGGATTTTTAGGATGATGAGTACTCTATATATAATGATGCAATGTGATAGATCACAGATCGTAATAGTTATTATAACAGTTCATAGAGCGTAACAAACCACCTGCTCCGGTGTGGGATGTTGATACTGGGGTTGGCTGTGCATGTATGGGGCCAGAGGGTACATGGGAACTCTGTGTACTTTCTGCTTAATTTTGCTGTGAACCTAACTGCCCTTAAAAAGTCTGTTGGGGAAAAAAAAAAAGCTCCAGGCTCAAAACTTGTCTGACTTGTTCAAGCTTTATAGAAAAACACAACCTTCATGGTCATTTCTTATTCAACTGCTTAGACACATAAATGATTGACTACAGTGACTTTCCCTTGGTGAAACATGGCTTCATCGCAACCAATGAACCACCAAATCAACTGTTCTACATATGATGAAGCTGCAGCAACACATTCTTGCCAGGATAACAAGAGAAGGGTTACAGGGTCAGCGTTACATTCAAACTTAGCTGAGCCTCTCAATAGCTCTGATTCCTTGGACCTTTCAACCTCTTTGAACTGCTGCTATTTCTTATTTGTAAAATGAGACTGTTACCCTAAAAATGGTTATTGTCTAAAAATACCTCAAATATTATCTAAAAATACCTGGTCCAAATAATGTCAGAGGAAAAATAAAACAATTTTGTTTTCATGAAGAAAAATTACATGCATGAATCTCAACTAAGTTCAAAATGTTAATAATGTTTTGGTGGTAGTATTATAGGTAATTTTGTTATTCCATTTTTTACCTTCTAAATTTGCCATAATAAACATGCATTATTTACATGCATATTATCTTTTGGCCATCCCATGTGGCATGTGGAACTTGCCCAGCTAGGCACTGAACCCGTGCTCCCAGCGCGCGAAGCACAGAATCTTAACCACTGAACTACCAGGGAAGTCCTAGAAATAAACACATAAAAAAAAAAAAAAATCACAGCACAAAAACTGTAGAAAAGAATATTTTATTGAAACAGTTTCTCAATTAACAATGGAGCAAAGTACAATTTGACTCAAATCTGTCCAACCAGCCTCAACTGCTAGTGAAACAATTCAAACATAAAGGACAGGATAGGACCCTTAGGGCACATTTCTGCCAATGTGGCAAAAAAAAAAAGAAAGAAAAAAAAGACAAGAGACAGATACAACCAGGCTCCCCCATGCCCTGGGAGTGGGGGTGGCAGCCCTGGCTCCTGCTACAGATGGGACCCTGGGGGGTGGACTGCCCAACATCCACGTGGTGGGTAAAGGGCCCCCATCCCAGCAGAGCAATGCACTACAGAAAGGCCAGCCTGTACCCTCTTCCTTTGCCCACAAGGCCTGCCTCCAAGAGCGCGAGATGGCAGTTCTACATTCACACCACACTCTCTCCTGCCCCCAGGGTCTTGGGACAAGGGGCTCACAGTAGAAAGCACATTTTGGTCAGCCCAGGGGGCCAGGGGGTGAGGGAAAGGCTCTGAGAGGGCAGAACAACAGGGAGAGAAGGGGGGCAGAAGTCCGACGGCCATGGAGTACCAGGCTACCGGAAGATGCAGATTTCAACAGCCACTTGCAGAATGCTGGCACCCTGCACCAGCCACTCACACGCCCTTCCTGGCCCAGAGTCTACAGGCTGGGGAGCTACAGTGCTCTTACACATCTCACTCCCTCGAGAGGAGGCTGGATTATCTTCTTCACTTTCTCCCTGCCTACTCTGGCCACTGGGGTTGTACGTGTGGGTGGGGGTCGATCTCGAGTGACTTAGGCAGTCCAGATGGACGGGCTCTGGCCAAGAGGCAGAGGACTGTCCAACTTGCAAGAGGAAGGCAAGGAGACCCACAGTGGGGAGGCATGGGAATGGGGATTTTTAGGGGAAAAAACCTTGGAGGAGGCAAAAGTACAGACAGGAGCTCAGAAACCAAACCGGGAAAGCAAGGTTCTTCAGACACTGGCCTGTGTGGTATAGATCTCGTGGTGGAAAAGGGAGGGAAGGACAACCAGAAAAGCCTGGAGACCCTCTAACCACCCAGGACACCCTTCCCACTAGCAGGCCTGTCAGCCAACCACTGATGGCCATGCTCTCACCTACCCACAGGCGAAGAATTAAGACATAATAGTGATTTTTCCCAAACTAGGACCTGGATGGGTAGGGAACCAGTGGGTGGGGTTGGGGAACAGAACGATTTCGATTTGAACCACAGAACTATTCCAGAAGGAACCAGTAAGCCGTCCCTTCCATCCCCTTCTCCGCACCTCCAGTCGCAGGTGAGAGAAGAGGAACTGAAGCCTCTGGGGTGATGGGGAACTAACCCTCCCCCAGTCCTTGGTGTTTAATAAATAGAGGTGGTGAGAGAAGGGGGCGGGGATGAGTGGGGAACTGGGAGGTTATAGTTCATCATTCTTCAAAGTTCCTTTCTGTCCTGTCGGCTGTTCCGGGTGTTCCTTCTGTTCAGATTCTGGGAGGAATTGGAGCAAGAGAGCAAAGGATGGAGGGAGGTGAGATGGAGGGAACAGGCCCAGCTCAGGGCAGGCACTGGCCCCCAGCACAGCCCGCCACCTCCACCCTCACCTGCTGTGGGACCCCCTAACTCCAGAGGCTCAGAGTCTGCTGCTTCAGGTCCTGCTTTGCGGAAAGAATAGGTCAGTGTCTGCAAGAGGGAGGAAGGGGCTAACACAGGGGTTGGCAAACTTTTTCCAGCAAGAGCCAGACAGTGAATGTCAGTATTTTAGGATCTGTGGGCCACGCTTGGTCTATTCTGTTTTTGGAAATAACCATCTACAAGATATAAAGGCTATTCAAAGCTCCAGGGCTGTCCAGAGAGAGGCTGTCCTGCTAGTCTGCCGACCCCTCGGGCTAAGTGATGCCCACGTTTCCCATCTGCTTCCCCAGCTCACCCGTCTCTTTCTCAGGTTCTGGGATGGGCTTCGTGTCTTCAGTCTGGCCTGGAGGGAAACCAGGAGGAAAAGGTAGTCCCCAGAAGGAAGGGAAAGCTTCCTCCTGCCCAGTGATGCCTGAACCAGTCCCCTGGCCTCACCTGGGGGAGGGATGACCTTCTCACTCTGGTCACTGGCACTGGCATTGAGAGGAGCCTCTGCCCGGGTCCCGTTCTTGTCTCGGGGCCGGGGCCGGGGCTTGGCAAACTTGGCCTTATTGAGCAGATACTGCACCTCGCGGTCCAGGGCTGCCATCTTGGCCTCGATGTCTTTCGAGAGCAACACGGGCTTCTCTGTGGCGGGAAGCTTGGCCTGCTCAGCCACGGTTGCGTTCTTCCAGGCCTGTGGGCGAGGTCAGGACAGGCTTGGAGCCAGCAGATGCCTCTGTCCCAGACGAAACACACCCCAACCAACCTCTGGCTCTTCCCCTCAGACCTCAAATCACTGCCCGTCACTGTCAGCCCCAGAAACAAACAGATACCTCAGGATGGCCTTTGAGGCTCTCCACAAGGGACTGCCAAACTGCCTATTTCTGGCTTCCGTCCTATTTCTATGGACTAACCACAGTTGAATCTCTTATTTTCCTCCTTATTTCAACCGCTTTGGTGCTCTGGTTCAACAAACAGCCCCCACATCCAGAACAGCTTCTGCATCTCACAACAAGTCATTCTCACCTCCCCAAACCCTGCCCCAATTTCTGCATGCAGTTCAAGCCCCAGCTCCTCAGAGCAGCTCTCTCTGACCCTGCGGGGATGGGCTCCACTACCCCTCTAATCGACGACTCATGCCTATGACCTGGTCTGGGACTGATCAGACGTGATCTCAAATGCAGCCATCTTTTGTCTTTCCAATGAGCTGCCAAGCCAGGAGGCAACGACTGCTGAGTCTCCATTTCTCTGCATCTCCCCCACTGCCAAGGACGGCCTACCTTGCCAGGTAAGCCTCCAATTATGTATTTATATGGGGATTACCCAGGTCTCATTGATGATTTTCTCTAACGTTGTCATCTCCACTTCAGTGAAGATCTGGTCCATCTCTGGGATGAGCCTGGCGCCCCTACAGTCAGAGAGGAGAGAGTCAGCCCAGGAGGGATGGGGTGGGACTGAGTGGGGAAGAAGAGCAGAGGGGCCACTCACTTGAGGAACATGCTGGAATGATTGAGGAGATTATCCAGGGCAGACAGCCGTTCGGGCCACTTCTTGCGTTCTTCCACTCGAAAAAACAGCCCATGGCACAGCTTCCGTAGCTCAGCCAGCTTCTCCTTCAACATCTGACAGACGTGGGGGTGGGAGAGGGCAGAGGGGTTAGGGGACGACAGCCTTGCATCCTTCTCTATGACCTCACGCCCCAGCTCTTTCCTTTCCCCATCCTGCCCACCACGTCCTGGGAGCCCTCTCACCGCTGTGGTGGCCCCAAAGCCCTCATCCTCCAGCCAAGTGGACGTGGCACTGAGCTTCCCAGAGATGTCCTCACGTTGCTCCTCTGTCGATACTTCCTGGTACTCGGGCTGGTACAGCTTGTCCTGGGGAGGTGCACCAGAGCGCAAGTGTGCAGCAGGCCCCTGGGGCAAGGCTCTTGGGGCAGGACCCTCCTCCCAACTTCGTCCCTTGTCCTGAGGCAGGCCTGTGTCCCAGCCTACCAACCTGGGTCTCAAAGATGAAGGCTTCCAAGCTGTTGGCTGCTTTCTCCCGTTCCTGCTTCTGCAGGTCCCGGAGTGTCAGGTCCTGGAGTCTGTGGCCGAGGGGCAGCAGGCGTGAGGGGTGCCACTACACACCCTATGCCCACCCTCTGCACGCTCGCAGCCTTTACTCACTTCTGGGCCGAGCGGGCCAGCTGGTCCTCGGGCAAGTCAGGCAGGTCCAGGACGACCAGCTCCACCCCGATCTCCTCCACCATCCTCTGCTTCCGGGCTGGTTTCTGCTTCTTTTCTTCCTCCGGGGCTGGAGGGGCACCCTCAGACCCCGCCTCCCCCTTCTCACTTGGCTTCTGTGGGGAAGAGACGAGGCTGTCAGGGAAAGCATCAGCCCTCCTCACCTCCACAGGCGGGGATGGCTCTGGGGACAGGAAGCACAGCAGGCGCCTGTCCCATCAGCTTCAGGGTCCAGGCCGACTTCACTATGCCGAGAGCTCACCTGGGCCTCGGGCTTGTCCCCGCCATCTTTCTCTGTGGCCTTTTCTCCCTCAGGCGCTGCAGCCCCCTTAGCCTCAGGGGGTGGGGGCGAAGAGGTGTCCTCCGCTGGGGCCTCAGCTTCCTCCTTGAGCTCCGCTTGCTCTCCAGGCTCGTCCTTGCTCCCCTCAACAGGCCCTTCCTCCTCCTCCTGGAAACAAGCAGACACACCCTCTGAGGAGTCATCAGCAAGGCCTGTGGATCAGGACTGGCTCCGCTTTGAAGGGCTCACTGCCTATCACACAGCTTGGGGGAGACAGAGGACCACTGTATGGAAATGGGCAATGGGCGTCTGGACTGAGGCAGTCTAGCTGGAGAAAGGAAAAATGTCTGAAGGTGACAGTGAGCCTTGGGATGGCTCAGAGTCCAGAGAAGGGTGTGGTGAACCCAGCTGGGGCTAAGAGGAAAGAAAGAAAGAAAGTCTCAGGCGTGTCCAACTCTTTGCGACCCCATGGACTGTAGAAACTAGGCTCCTCTGTCCATGGAGTTCTTCAGGCAAGAATACTAGAGTGGGTTCCCATACCCTTCTCCACAGGCTAAGAGGAGGTGGGGCCTATCACATCCTGAGAAGCTGGGATCAACACCCAACCCCCAGTCCGCTGCTGCCGCCTGGTCCCATGCACCGTCCTCCGTGCTCCCGACTCCAGCCTGGCCTTACCTGGACTGCGTCAGTACCATTCTCTTTCGTGCCTGGTGTGCCGCCACCTCCAAACAGGCTGGAGATGGTGTTGCCAAGTTCTAGAAAGAGGAAAACCCAAAGACTTAAAAAGCACCACAGAAGTGACTCCACCCCCAACCCTAAGGGCAAGGCTTGCCCACCTCTCTGGAAGGCACACAAGGACACTCTCACACGCATGCACTTGCTCATCTTACTGGTCAGAGTAGATTCCTCTTCTGGGCTGTCCTCCACCAGTGTCTCAAACACAGACTCCACCTGAAAACAGGGATCCGAGGTGAAGACAAGCACATGCTAACCCACCTTTTCTCCACAAACATCCTGCCTGGCGGGTTCCTGTTTAGGCACAACCATGTGACTTCCAGCTGTGCTAGCCTGTCCTCTCCCCTGCCTCCTCCAAGGGCTCCTGGATGGAGTCTCCTCCACCCCAGTTGATTACAAGCCCTCTGAGGAGGAGACTGGAGCTTCCCCCTCCTCACCCTCACACTCCTCCACTCAACAGAATAGGCCATGATTGCCCACAGTATGTTCTAAAAGATACAAATTCCCTGAACTGTTGTTAATAAGCAGGTTTCTCAGCCATCCTAGACCCTGAAAATTACAACGTCCGTGAGCACTCACAGGCTCTGAGATGGCCCACACCAGATTCCTTGTTTAGCTCAAGATTTATCCAACTCCCAAACCCATTTTATTGACCATGTTTGAATACTACAAGGAGCTGCTGTGGAAGAGGCTGGTGGCGCCTGGGCCCCGCCTGGCACACGGGGCCTCCTGCTCTCACCCTGTCCAGGCTGAGCACGCCACTCTCATCCAGGTTGAAGTGAGCCTTGATGCCCTTGGACTCGTAGTCAGGATACTTCTTGAAGCTCTCACCCACACCTTTTAGCTTCACTGTGGTCAGATTCTGGGAGCCAAATACCCTGGGTGGGGAGGAGAAAGCTGTTCAGGGGAGGCCCCCACAAGCCTGCCTCCAAGCTCTAGTCTACACAGCCTCCGGGTATGAGACACGGGGCCCCCCCCCCAGGACACCCTCGGGATGGAAGCACCTCCCAGAGGAGAAGCTCAGCCCAAACCCAAGCCCAAGCCCACAGGCTGCTTCCCCTGTGTCACTTGCAGACCCCACCCCTCCCTCCCTCAAGTCCCCATCTGGCCCCACCCCCTCACCGAAGATCCTCAGGCCCCAGGAAGCCCAGGTCACCGTAGTTGATGTGGAAGTTGAAGTCATGGCTGTAGCGGTTAAAGGTGATGACTTTGCGTTGAGGGTAGGGTCCCATGCGAGAGAAGAGGATGCGCTTATTGTGCTTCAGGCTGCGGACCCCAGTCTCCTCCTCCACCTCCCTCGTGAACTCCACCTACATGGCAGGAGAGGGGAGGTCCCGTGGAGAAGCAGAGCAGGGTCTGGGATGGGGAATGCCGATGGCAGAAAGACAGAGGGACAGGCTCGAGCAGACAGTGGAGATGGCCCTGGGGGAAGTACAGGGAGCCTTCCACCCCAGCACACAGGCTTACTTACCAGGATGGGGTAGATCACCGCATCCCGGACGACAAAAGGTTTCACCTTGAAGGCTTTACTGAGTGCGGCCGCCTGGTACACAGCCCCCATGGCGGCGGCTTCATCGGCATTGATGTTCTTCCCCAGCTCTTCCCTGTGAACGTCCCAAGGCTCAGGACCACCCATCTGCAGCCTGGCCTGGCCCCCCTCCCCTCAGCCCTCCTGCTGCTCAGGCCCCACACTCACTTGCCCACAGCCTTCAGCAGCACCTCCTGCACTTTGGGGACACGAGTGGCCCCGCCCACCAGGATCACCTGCTCAATCTCATCCTGCAGGGGGGAGAAAGCGGGGGATGGGTCAATTCCGAGGTCACCCTCCTCCTCAGCACAGACTCTTCTCTGACTTCTTCCCTCCTCCCTGCCACCTCTTCACTTTCCATCCCATCTGTCTCCCCGCCACGCCCACCTCGATGACCCTGCCTCACCAGTTTCATCTCTGCACTCTGCAGCGCCTGCTGCACAGGCCCAGGGACCCGCTCAAACAAGTCTGCACATAACTCTTCAAACTCTGCTCGAGTCACTTTTGCCTTGAAATCCACATCATCCATCAGGCCCTCGATCTGGGAAAGGAACAGGAAGGTCAGAGCACTCACCTGGGTCCTGCTCTCTGGGTGGGTGGGTGAGACACCAAGGGAACAGGATGCTGGGAGGCAGGCAGGAAGCATGGGAACAAGGGATGGGCCACCCCGAAATGGAGCTCAGGGTGGCAGGGTCCTCCACCCTCTGGGCAGGGGGGCAAGGAATCTTTGCCCTCAAGCAGCCACGTGTGAGCACCTGGGCCACGTGGTCGGCATTGGCGCTCAGAACGGTCTTCAGTCGATTGGCCTCACGCAGCAGCTTGGCCATGGCACGAGGGTTCTCTCGCACGTCCTTTGCTCTCTGACCCTTGCGCTGCTCGTTGAAAAGCCCAGCCAGGTGCTCACGCAGGCGGAGCTCCATCTCCAGGCCCCCCAGGGTACGGTCAAACCTGTGCAAGAAAGGGAAGAGGGACAAGTGTGAGGAACACACGGGGTCCCTTCATCCACACAGGAACTTGGCTCTCACCTACACGGCTAACACCTCTCAGTAACAGTCTATCTGGCCATTTATTCAACTGTAACTACTACGCATCAAATTAGGTATTTGTCTCTGGAAATACAACTGTAAAAAGGAAAATAAAAGACAGGGTCCCTGCTATCAGTTTATAATTGAGCAATCAACCACACTGTGAAATTTTAGCAATCCTCTGTGTTATAATAGAGAGACGGATGATGCCACTAGAACATACGTAAGTGAAATTTCAGCTATTTAGAGATGTCTGGGAAAGTTCGTTGAAGAGGGATGCTGGAGCTAAAACTTTAAGATGAGTTGGAGTTAACGAGGTGAAGAAGAGAGGAAAGAACAGTCTAGGCAGAGGGTGAGGTGTGAGAGAACAAGAGTGTGTTAAGTTCAATGGAGGGCAAAGACGGCTGGAGCTCAGGGTCAGAGCCAAGCTGGAGTTGTCAGGGCACATACAGGTGGCTTTATAAGCCAAAACAAAGGTGTGGAGCCACTGAAGGGTTTCTAAAGAAATGAGATACAGACAGGTTTGAAAAGAACCCTCTGGCTGAAATGTGGAAAAAGAACTGGAGGGAGGCCACACCAGCAGCAGTGAGACATGCTATTCTGCAGGTGAGAGGTGGCAGCAGTTCAGACTCATGTGGAAGTGGAAAAGGTAGACAGAAAAGAATGGGTTCATGAAATAACATCACATCAGCAATAAGGAAACCAAAGATGCCAAGAACAAAGACATAGTTGAAGCTCACACTCCTCATAGGGCCTATGGCCTGATGGATTTCCTCAGAAGCAGCTTGGGACATTCATTGCCCTCAACCTTCCCAAACTATCTCTCCGTATCTCCATCTACCTCATGCTCTTTGGGAGAGGTATCCTACAAAGATTGATGCTTTAGCCAGGAGAGTACTCCTGCAGGGAGCAGGAAAGTGAGGCAGCTGACCCTCCAAGAAGAAACCCGGACCCAAGGGTAGCTCAGCAAGCAGCCGGCCTCGCAGTACCCACTTACCCCACGCCCCGGATCTGCAGCTGGGGCTGCATCCCCGAATCCTTAGTCTTCACTGTCTGGTAGGTCACGATGGTGCACACAGTGCTGCCTGAGCCCATGTCATAGAACATGATATTCTGCAGAGACATCAAGGCCACTGTCACAAGAACCTAACACAACTCCAGGGTGCCTGCCTGCCTGCCTCCAAAGGGCTGCACTGAATGAAAGCCCAACAGCTCCAAAAGGAGCTGAGAGGGGGCTACTGCCACATTTGTCAAGGGCCAGAATGCAAATAAGATGCAAATCAAGCCAAGTGGCTTCCATCATCAGACTCAGCCACCCTGCCAGGCCAGTCGGCAGCTCCTCCCTGGCTCACCTGGGCAGTGCTGTTGATATCTTTCCTGCGGAAGACACCGTAGCTGAGGGCAGTGGCGGTGTTGTCATTGATGAGCTGCAGCACCTTGAGGCCAGCCATTCGTGCAGCCTGCAGCACGGCTCGGCGCTCAGCCTGATTGAAGAAGGCTGGCACAGTGATCACTGCATCCTTGATGGGCTGCTCTACAGGGGACAACAGAACAGGGTTCCCACCAGCTCCACACCTTAGATGGGGGTTTCTCAGTCTCAGCACAGCTGACATTTGGGGCTAGATAGTGTTTTTTTTTCTCGGCCGCACCACAGAGCACGTGGGATCTTCATTCCCCAACCAGGGATTGAATCTGTGTCCCCTGCAATGGAAGCTCAGGGTTTTAACCACCAGACCAGCAGGACAGTCCCTGGGCCAGATAATTCTTTGTTCTGGGGGCAGAGGTGAGCAGTCTAGGACGTTTGGCAGCGCCCCTGGCTTCTGTTCGGTAGATGACAGTGGCTGCAGCTCCCTAGTCGTGACACCAAATATGTCATCAGATATTACTAAGTGTTCCTGGGGACTCAGACCTGCCTTCGTTCCAGTCTCCAGGGAACGTGGCTGCCACTGGCTCCACCTTGGCCACCCACCTGCAAAATCTTCAGCCAGAGACCGGGAGTAGTTGAGAAGCATGCTGAGGACCTCCTCCGGCGAGAACTGCAGCTGCCTGGGGGAGGGGGATGGTTAGTGGAGAGGAAAGCCCAGCGTCCACGCAAGGACAGTGGTGAACACATGTTGACAGGGATCTCACCAGGCCCTCTGAGCCCATCTTCCCCAGCAGGGCACTCACGGGCTAATTTGGAAGTACACAGTCTGCCTCTGTGGGTCGAAGCCCAGCTCATGCTCAGGGAAACGAGCTTTGTAAAGGGCTACATGGGGGTTATTCTCCTGCTTCCCCAGGAGGTGCTGGAAGTAACGCAGCGTTGCCTTTGGGTTCTTGATGGCCTGAGAAGAGGTAAAGAAAGAGCAGAGTGTTGACTCCCAAACCTGCCATCACCTACCTACCTCGGAGATCGATCAGGGAGCAGACTTTGGAGTCTGCCATCGCCTCTCCTGCCCACTGCTTCTGGGAAGCGGGTGGGCTGCGAGCTCACCATGCTGGCCGCACTGTCGCCAAAGAATCGTTCATTTTCTTTCAGGGTCACAGTCACTGGGGTTTTCCTCCGGGACTCCCTGAGGAAAAGACACACTGGGGCCATGTGCCTATGGCACGGCGTGTTCTCAGGAGCCTCAACACCCCCACGTACATACAACACCCCACAATCATGCAGACACAAAGTCTGTTGAGGCCACTACCAAGAACACACTTGGGCCTGGGGTGCGGACCCTCTTTTCCCCAACCGACCCTGGGGGCCGCCCTCACTTGTTCAAGACAATCTCCATGGGTACTCCAGGTTTGACGATGGCCACCTTCATGGACTCGCTGCCCAGGTCCACAGACATCACTGCCAGTGTGTCTGAAGGGGAAACAGATCTGTCAATTTAGCCCCTCTTTCCCTGCCTTCCTGAGGCCCCACTAATCAAAGCATTCCGCTTTCCACGGAGAAGGGAAGACAGCAGCAGACAAACAAAAACGTCTGGGTCTGGCAACCTAAGAGCCGAAAGGTTTCCCATTCACCAGCCTCATTACCCCTGCCCGCCACATATCATCCATCATTCACTCATTTATATTTCTTTTGACGCCTCTGCTGGGGTACATACCGCTCAATGCCAACAGGTCTGCCAAGAGCACAGTCATCAAGGCCCAACAGGCTAGCCACCTCGGCCTCTGCCTTCTGACTGTGGCTGCCATTGTGTCCCTAGGAGAGGAGAAAAACAACACTTGTAACTGGATTCCCTGAGTGAAGGAGGGGAGAACCTCATCCAGAATAGAGAAGCTTTAAAATTCATACTTACTCCATCCTCATCCAGGGCAGGATAGGCTACATCCCCTCCCCTCCCTTCTAATGAGAACCAAGCACTCTCACCATCTTCAGAAGTGACCACAGGAAGGCCCAGGTGAACCACCGGGTATCCAAGCCTTTGGCCACCACATCCCTAAACAGTGATGGTAACAGGCCAGGAGGACGGAGGCCAAGGCCTTCCGCCCACTGCACAGGCAGCTCTACGGGCGCACCCCAGCACTGTCCCTGCTGTCACACACCTGGGGTGCCGCCAGGGATCCCCGCTCAGGACTAGACTACCTCCCTACACCTGGAGCTCCTCCGCTGGCGCGGAAAGCCTGGCCGGGCCTGGACGGGAACTGAGAGATAGTGACGCTGGAGGAGGCAGGGATGGAAAAAGGGCACGTCTCGTCCTCAGCATCCCTTCGGGTTGTCCCGCCCGCTCCCCTTCTCCATCCCATCCCGGCCCCACTGCCTACACACAGCCGCTGTGCCTGGAACGATAAGGTTCCGCGCAGAGAAGGCAGCGAGTATTCCGAATTCACCTAAGCCTCACCTGCCAAAGACGGTGGCTCCCACTCCCGGAAACGGGTCCCAGCCCACCTCTAAGGCATGAGAACACCCCGGAGACCGAGCCGCGGGGCCAAGCGTACCGGCGTCCGTGCGGCCCTCACTCCCGCTACTGACCCGCCCCCGGAGCTAGCACGTTGCCTCCTCTAAGGGGTGGCCGGTTTCCATCGCCATCCCCACCCCCGCTACCTCTTGCCTCCGCTCCCGTGACCCCAGCTCTGGGACAAACGCAGCTCCGAATAAACCCACGAGGCCAGCAGCGCGCCCCCCAAACCTGCGCCCTCCACAACTCCCCTCTGCTTGCAAACTGTTACATTAGCCACCAACCTCTCAGCGGCGTCTCGCGCACCAGCCGGCCCCGGACGCGGCGTGCGCTCATTGGAGCCTCCGCCGCCCGGCCCTGCGCCGCAGGCCTGGCCCCGCCCCCACCGCCGCGGCGCGCTTCCCTATTGGGCCACGTCCTAGGCCCACCCCCCTCCTCCGTCTCCGGCCACCGCCGCGAAGGCGAAGGAGAGGCCAGTCAATCAGTTGGAGGAAAACCGCCGATCCCGGCCGCCGATTGGTCCACGTCACGCGCGGCCCAGCGTCCATCCCGGTGCGCTCGAGGGACCTTTCCGGCCGCGGCCCTGAAGGTCTGATTGCCCCGGTCTGGAGTGGCCGGTGCCTGGAGCGAGTCGGCAAACGGGTAGTCCAGCACTCGAGCCTCTTCTGGTCATCTGGGAGCCCCGTCCGAGGAGCAGGCATCCTTGCATCCCTGAGGCAACCACGCGGAAGAGGTGCTAGCTTGCTGGTCGGTATTGAACTGCCCTAGGCTTTGGCTGGAAATCAGAGAACGACTGCTTAGTCCACCTTAACCCCCGCTTTATTTCTTTGCGGAAACTAAAGCCACCAAGAGAGATGTTCGCTGATGAGTCGGAGATAACGCTTGTATTAGTGGCAGAAGTTGGCCTGGACTCTTTACTCCAGTTTGAGAAAGAACATTCCGAACTGCAAACCCCTGACACAAAAGCCGCTTTTGTGAGGCTGTTAATTGGTTAAGCACAGATGCACCACCTCCTGTTTCCCTTCCATTATGCCTATGCACTTTCTTTCTGAATTAAAGCACCTCGGAAAGGTTTCTGGCGCTCTTAACTCCCCTCTCTGTACTTCACAAGCCCATAGAAATCTGCATGGTCCTGAGAGAGCACACTTTCTTTTTCCAGTTTTATTGACATCAGCGCACTTTTCTTAAATATGGTATCACTGCTTCCTCTCATGAAATCGTTGCCTGGCCTCCCTTTACAGAAGGTTCTTGTGAAGGCCCTGGCTATGACAGCTCAGGCTTGGTTAAGGAAATCTTATCTGGTCCTTTTCCTATATTTTTAAATAATGCTTAGGGCTGTTACAGAATCCAAACTCTGTCTGCTAGCCAATAGTTGGACGACAAAGTGTTGAGGCAAAGACTAGAAACTTTATTCGGAAAACCTGACAACCAAGAAAATGGCAGTCTTGCACTCTAGAGTACCATCTGATTGGGGTCTGGATGTCAGTTTCTTTTATAGAACAGAGAGGAGGAGGTGGTGTGGAAGTAAAGTAAAAAGGCCATAAATCCTGCAAAATAAGCATCAGGGAAGGGATGTGTTAATTTCTTCTTTTCTGTAACCATTCACAGTTGGGCAGGGTCAGAGTGTATCCCTACGAGCTGAATAAAGGCACTTTAACATTCAGGCAGGGGGGCAGGTTCCCCTAGGCAGGTCATTTTATATATGTACAGTTGTAGACAGCATCCTTTTAGTGACTAAAAGGGACGAAAAGCAAAGGTTAAAGTAAACAGATTCAGCTGGCTTCAGATTTGAGTCTGGTGTCTATGCTTAGAAGATCAACCTACTGGCAGTATCAAGAGGAGGTCTATTTTCCTTCCTTTTTAGAATAATTCAGTCTTCAGGTAGTAGAGAAATTGGTAGAAACAAATTCGCTTGAAACTAACACAGTTTAATTACACAAATAATATACAAATGTAATCTTGTAAAAAGTTCTAATATGCCAGATAAAGTTAAATCTCTTTGATAATATCCACAATCTCTAGAGTTATCTGCTGTTATTAGATGTGTAACATTCTAGGCCTTTTCCTCCCTTTTTTAAATGATAAAATGTTATACAATTAGCTTGTTTGCAACTTACTTTTTTCTTCTTTGGTTAAAATAAATCATGGTGTATTTTCCATACCAGTGTACAGACTCACCTTGTTTACTGTTCTAGAACATTCCATAGCATGGGAGTTGTTTAGTCATACTGATGAACATAGAGGTTGTCATTTCAATGCCACACAGATTTTGCTTATTTTCTAAGCCTGTTGTGGTGCGCAGGCTTAGTTGCTCAGTGGCATGTGGGATTTAGTTCCCCAAGCAGGGACTGAACCTGTGTCCCCTGCATTGGAAGGCAAATTCCTAACCACTGGGCCACCAGCAAAGTCCCCAAGATTTTGTTTCTCAATAACTGACTCTACTTTTGACCACCTATTCAGTGGGGTGAAAGTGAAGTCGCTCAGTTGTGTCCTCCGACTCTTTGTGACCCCATGGACTGCAGCCTACCAGGCTCCTCCGTCCATGGGATTTTCCAGGCAACAGTACTGGAGTGGGCTGCCATTTCCTTCTCCAGTTCAGTAGGGTAGATTCTTTCAAACAGAATATGCACTTTAACATTTATTGGCCCTGTGTTGCATGCAAGCATTGTGCTAAGTGTTGGGATTCCAGAGATGGGGATGACCTATCCTTTCCTTCAGAAGTCAATCTGTTGGGAAACAAGTATATTCACAGTTTTGCACACTTATTAAGAACCTATTGAATGACTTTCAGTTCAGTTGCTCAGTCGTGTCCACCTCTTTGCAATCCCACGGACTGCAGCACGCCAGGCTTCGCTGTCAATCACCAATTCCCGGAGCTTGCTCAAACTCGTCCATTGAGTCGGTGATGCCATCCAACCATCTCATCCTCTGTTGTCCCCTTCTCCTGCCTTCAAAGTTTCCCAGCATCAAGGTCTTTTCCAATGAGTCAGTTCTTCACATCAGGTGGCCAAAGTGTTGGAGCTTTAGCTGGAGCATCAGTCTTTCCAATGAATATTCAGAACAAACTTCCCATAGGATTGACTGGTTGGATCTCTTTGCAGTCCAAGGGACTCTCAAGTCTTCTCCAAACCACAGTTCAAAAGCATCAATTCTTCAGCAGTCAGCTTTCTTTTATAGTCCAACTCTCATATCTACCAGAAGAATCATAGCTTTGACTAGATGGATCTTTGTTGGTAGAGTAATGTCTCTGCTTTTTAATATGCTGTCTAGGTTGGTCATAACTTGTCTTCCAAGGAGCAAGCATCTTTTAATTTCATGGCTGCAGTCACCATCTGCAGTGATTTTGGAGCCCCCCAAAATAAAGCCTATCACTGTTTCCATTGTTACCCCATCTATTTGCCATGAAGTGATGGGACCGGATGCCATGATCTTAAGTTTTTTGAATGCTGAGTTTTAAGCCAGTTTTTTCACTCTCATAAAGAGGCTCTTCAGTTCTTTGCTTTCTGCCATAAGGGTAGATCATCTGCATATCCGAGTTTATTGATATCTCTCTGGGTGGGCTTACCTTGTAGCTCAGCTGGTAAAGAATCGACCTGCAATGCAGGAGACCTAGGTTCGATCCCTGGGTTGGGAAGATCCCCTGGAGAAGGGAAAAGCTGCCCACTTCAGTATTCTGGCCTGGAGAATTCCATGGACTGTATAGACCATGGGGTCACAAAGAGTCGGACATGACTGAGCAACTTTCACTTTATTTTACTTCTTTCTCCCAACAATCTTGATTCCATCTTGTGCTTCATCCAGCCCGGCATTTCGCATGATGTGCTCTGCATACAAGTTAAACAAGCAAGGTGACAATATACAGCCTTGATGTACTCCTTTCCCAATTTGGAACCAGTCCATATCTGGTTCTAACTGTTGCTTCTTGACCTGCATACAGATTTCTCAGAAGGCAAGTAAGGTGGTCTGGTATTCCCATCTGTTTAAGAATTTTCCACAGATTTTTGTGATCACTGAATGGCTTTATTGGGAGAGTAAGAAAGGCAGTCTGCCCTGCTGCTTATGTGAGCTCCCACTCCCAGAATATCCTTGGTGGGAGCACAGTCTGCAGCAGCTATGCTTCTCAACCTGGGTGTCTGTCCCCCTGGGAGGGGCAGCAGGTGCAATTGCTCTGGGGAGTCACCTGTTTTGTTCTCTGACCAGATGGGAGTTTCACAAGAGCAAGGTGTAAAACAGTAGGAAAATTTTAATGTAGAATATCTGACTTAGATGAAACAAGACAGCTGCTTCCCTGGTGGCTCAGACTGTAAAGCATCCGCCTGCAATGCAGGAGACCTAGGTTTGATCCCTGGGTTGGGAAGATCCCCTGGAGGAGGGCATGACAACCCATTCCAGTATTCTTGCCTGGAAAATCCCCATGGACAGAGGAGCCTGGCAGGCTACAGTCCATTGGGTCGCAAAGAGTCGGACACGACTGAGTGACTAAGCACAGCACAGCACAAGACAGCTGAATCCACTAGCTCTGCTCCAGAAAAACCTGTAATAACGTTTGAGGACTACCTCCCCTCCCCTACACTGTGCGGAAGCCCAAGGGAGAAAGCTGCCATCTCACAGAACATGAATAAAGTGAACACCTATGTCAGAGCACATGCATACATTATAAACCATGCATACATTATCTAACCATGTCATGGGCTGAGGCCAGTGTCAATTATGGTGAACATCCTGGTCCAGGAGAATTTAAAAAGTGTTGTCACCCAGTTATCCCATTCTTAGGTATATATCTATTTGAACATATTCATGAAGAGACTTTGTTCACTGAGACTTTGTAATAGCTTAATTCAAAATGCACTGAAATGGAATACTGCTCCAATGCCCAGCAATAACTGTATAGATAGGGAATTCCCTGGCAGTCCAGTGGCTGTCACTGGTGGGGCCACAAGTTCGATCCCTTGGGGGAACTAAGATCCTGAGTGCCACGTCAAGTTGTTAAAAAAAAAGCTGGATCAAATAAATAGTGGTACACTCACACAATGGAATTCTACAGAGCAACTGGTCTCTTACATTCAACTGCTTAAATAAATCCCACAAACAGTATTCAGTGAAAGCAGACAGAAACCAGAGAGCACACAGTTTATGACTTCACTTGGATAAAGTTTAAAAACAGGCCAAATTAAATTCTAGTCATAGAAGCTGGGACGGTACTTATCCTTTCACGTAAGAAGAGGGCATAAGGCTGGCTTTGGGGATGCTGGTTGCAATGGCTTTTGTGAAAATTCAATGGATTGTAGTATGTATACTTAATCTGTTTGCATGTTACACTTCAATAATAATTTCAGAAATTATTTTCTATGTGTCACACAAAAGACTCGATGGTTTATTTACTGTAACTTTAGGCAGGAGAAGCACCAGGGTAAGTTTTTTTTTTTCCTACTTTTATAGCAATATTTTTAGAATTACAGAAAAAATGTCTGTTGTGTAGCTGAGTTGAAACCTCAGTTTCAATATATTTCAAAGAGGCATGCAGGTACATGCCTCACAAGCCATACCAAAAAGGGCCTGTGGGGCTCCTGGGCACAAGGGCTTTGTGTCCCCATGTCTTTGATTGTAGGAAACAGCCTTCATTCAGCCTCCATCACTTCCCCTGAGTTCCGGTAGGCAGATTCAAGCAGTTGTTAACTAGAGAAGGGAGGGGATGTGAGACCAGGGAGAAACAAACAGTCAAGAGCAGTCTTGGGGCAAGGTCCTGTTTCCCCATCAATGGATACACACAACAATATCTTTGAGTTATTTTGCAGATGCTGAAACCCCCTCCAGGTGAGAGAAGTTGACATGGTTAATGATGGTATACTGCCCACAAGCTTGTAGACCTCAGATTAGTTGACCTGAAGGTTAATTATGCTAATTTCTACTTGCATCACCATGAACCTATCAGAAGAATGTCCATAAGCTGATCACACCCTTTTTGAACAATTACTATAAAACTCACTATCTTCTCCAAGTGGAGACACACAACTTTAGCCCACTGTGGCCACCTTTGCTTGGCAAACTAATAAAGCTATCCTTTTCCACTTCACTCAAAACTCTGAGATTTGATTCAGCACCTGTGTGCAGAGAAGCTGAGCTTTCAGCATCACAGGGTTGGTGTCAAAATTAAAGAAGGGGGTAAAGTGCTTCACACAGTGCTAGGGAATCCTAAGGACCCAATATACATTAGCTTTTTTTTTTTTAATTCAGTCTAGAGAAATAAAACTAAAAGACATGCACTATTGCAGTGCTAAAAGCTTGGTTAAGTGCTTTACCAAATTCATGATGAAGTTCCCTCTTGCAGGCCAGATTTTCCCAATCAATAATCAGCTAATTGCTCCTTTCTCCTGTTTTATGGTTGCCTTGAAGCCTTGCGCTCTCTTATACTATAAGACCTCTGAGTTTATTAGGTTGACCTTTTTGTTCCTAAAGTGGAAACTGCTGCTAGCCTTTTTAGGGGCTAAGAGGAAAAAAACAACAGATTTTTCAGTAGCTAAGAAAATAGTTTCTATTCAGAGAGCCAGATGGGGGGGAGGGGATGATAGAAAATAAAAATTTGCAGCTGGAACAAGAAGTGTTCCTATTTTGCTGTAGTGGATATGACTGTTGTACATCATGGGCAGCAGTTTGCTGAAGGGCAAAAGAGAGAGCATTGCTAGGTAATTCTTGATTCTGAGTCATGATCTCTTTAATTTCAAGCTAAAGACTTGAGTTGCTTCTTTACCTTTAGTCCCTTTAGAACTCCAGTTCTCAGTGTGCAGAACTGGAAGTGATTTTGTACACACAATCACTTTCTGTGTAGTTTGCCTTCTTACATCCTCACTATACTGAAGTGCCTGGATTCAGACAAGCATACCTAAAAGACAAATCCTGGTGTATGTTCTGACAAGTGTAGCCTAGCTTCACACCCCTGGCAAGTTATTTAATTAAAGGTTAGGGAGCTGAAGAATTCCTGAACCTCTTTGAGACTGTTTCTCATCAGAGATAATGATACTTCTGCAGGTGGTTGCTATGAAGAGTCAATGAAGAGTGAAAGCACCTCATTAGGTATAATTCGCTACATGAAATTTAGAGCTGGTATCCGGAAAACATGAAAACTCTAATTTGAAAAGACACATGTACCCCAATATTCATAGCAGTACAATTCACAATACCAAGACATGGAAGCAATCTAAATGTCCTTTGACAGACGAATGGATAAAGATGTGGTATATATTAATAATATCAGCCATAAAAAGAATGAAATATGCCCTTTGCAGAAACCTCGATGGACATAGAGATTATAATGCTAAATGAAGTAAGTTAAAGATGAGTATCACATGACATCACTTATATGTGAAATCTAAACAGTACGAACAAATGAACTTATTTAAAAAGCAGGAATAGACTACAGACATAGAAAACAAACTTATGGTTACCAAACAGGAAAGGAAGGGAGGGATAAATTGGGAATTTGGAGTTAACAGATACACATTACCATATAAAATAGATAAACAGTAAGAACCTACTGTATAGCACAGGGAACTATACTCAATACCTTGTAATAACCTATAATGGAAAATAATCTGAAAAAGAATATTTATATGTGTGTGTATATGTGTGTGTGTGTATATACATATATATATGACTGAATCACCTTGATGTACACCTGAAACAATGTAAGTCAACTTACTTCAATTTATTTATTTATTTTTAAATCAAGTTACTTCAATTTAAGAAAAAATAAATTAAAGGCTCATTACTGTCAGTCCTGTTTATGTCTGTTTCCTACGGTGGTGGTCAAGCTCCCTGAAGAGCAGGCACCATGTCTATTTCATGTATATATGCTGGGCATTTAGTACAATTTCAGGAATACCAAAGACATATTTGTCAAAAAGAGGAAAGGAAGGAATGCAGCAAGTCTGAAGAGGTGCTTGGGTCCTCTGGAGGGCCAGTCTCTGCTTATGTACCAACAGAAGATCCAGTGGCTTAGACATCAGCGCCTCTACCACTGGACAGTAGGGGGAGCAAACACAACAACAAAGATGTCATTCTGCTGTTCACATCTCCCTTTGCTTTCACTTTGCTTCCTTTAACAAGTATTATCCATAGCCTTAATAACGGACATAACTCAAAGGTGAAATCGGGTCCCATCTAGACCCCACCTGTGCTTCTGCTCAGAGACTGAGATTCAAAATGGTACTAATACCTGCGTGACAAAGAAGAAAGAAATCTGGGCTGTAAATCAGGAAATCTGTGTGCCCTCCCCTCATTTATTTCTTTAGACAAATAGACACAACTTTTTCCATCGACTAGATCAAGGAGAGGGTAAGAGGAAAATCATCCACATTCATTGCTTCAATCCACTTGGAGCATCTACTAGGCTGTTAGACCTGGTTCTTGGTAAGCAACACAGAGGCCCTGCTTGCTGAGAATCTGGGGAGGGAATTAAGCCTAACATGTTCTGAAAATAGGCTGTGGGGGACAGGGATGCAAAAATAAACTTCACAAATACTAATCATATGGCCACTTTTTCATATTGCACACTGTCTCAAATGACTGTGTCACTCCCATTTGTAGCTTCCAGTGGCACAAAAACAGTACACTTGCAGTTTTCCACACAGACAGCTGGCTTAGCCCCAGTTGGGACCCGTGGGTACCATGAAGTGTCTTTGACCCTTGTCACCTGTAAAATCACGCAGTGCCCGTGCCGCGGCTTCAAGGCTGTTTGCTATACTCTGCTTATACCCTGTCATTATGGCAAGGAGAGTAAGGCCAGGTTATTGGAATTTGTGCCCCAGAAGTATTTCCCAGCTTCCTTAAGAAACATGTTTTAGGTGCCCAATAAACACCATGCCTCTGACAGAGGGACCCAAAAACACACTTGACTGTAGTTACAATCTGTATCTGGTGGCAGACACAAACCTCTAATATTATTTCTCCTTTCCTACAGCCGAAAAACCAGTTTCATATACACCGATTCACTTAGGCCGCAAAACAGTCCTGTGATGCAGAAGGTAATTCATCTAGGCACAGCGGGTTACAATTCACAAACCGCGTGTCATCCCTCATCTTCATCCCTCACTGCCCGACAATTTAAAGAGGAAACTGATGCCCAGAGAGGCGAAGCTCTAGCTCTTAAGAAGCATTTCAGCCAAGGCACTTACAGAGCCGGCAAAACCGAAAACTGCGGAGCGAGCTGCGGGTGGTGAACCCTGCCTCAAGCGGCCGCGCCCACTGTCCCAGCAGCGGGAAACCGTCACTTGAGAGGACAGCGCAGGTGCACCCAGACTCCAGGACGTCAAGGGGTCATGTGATACGCCGGCTCCTGTCATGTGACCTCTTCCCCGGAGGCGGGGACCTTCGGCCAAGATGGCGACCTACCTGCAGTGGCGGCGCTTCGTTTTCTTCGACAAGGAGCTGGTGAAGGAGCCACAGGGCAATGATGGGGCTGCTCCCGGGGCCGCGCCTGCTTCTGGACCCGCTGCCTCCAAGTTCCTTTGCCTCCCTCCTGGCATCACAGTCTGCGACTCAGGCCGAGGGAGCCTAGTCTTTGGAGATATCCTTCTTCTGGAGCTGTCCCTTTCCTCCTCGAATCCCTGAAGAGATCCAACTGAGATGAAATCTGTCCGTCAGAAGGGTTCGTGTTACGTGCCAGTTTCCTTTAGATGGGCGCTCGGTGTTCCTTCTGTGGTCTGAGGGAAGAAAGGAGGAAGTCCGTTCTCTTTAACTTGTTGCCAAATGAGTGAATAATCCTGGGCAAGTCGTTTAACTTCTCTGGACTTCAATTTCCTTATCTGCAAAAGGGGCGTAAAATAACAGTTGGGCAAGGTTTTTGTTTTTAAGAACAGATGCAAGTTGATTTTAAAAGGTGAATATGTAAGGTGTCATTATCTCCCCAGCCCATATTGTGGGAGAAGAGTTAAATGAAACCACGATTTTTTTTGCTTTGTTTTGTATAATGCTGCCCCTAAACTCTGGCCTTTCTACTGTTTTGAAAATAGGGAGGTTCCAGAGATGATATGTGGAAAAACCCTTGAAAAATTTAAACAGTTGTATAGATTTTGTTTCTTATTGTGCATGTGTGCTTAGTCATGCCCAGTTCTTTGCAACTCCATGAACTGCAGCCCATGGAGGCTTCTCTGTCCATGGAATTTCCCAGGCAAGAATACTGGAGCGGGTTGCCATTTCCTTCTCCAGGGCACCTTCCTGACCCAGGGTTTAAACCCCCGTCTCTTGCGTCTCCTGCATTGGCAGGTGGGTTGTTTACTAGCTGAGCCACTGGGGTGCTGTGCTGTGTTCAGTTGTGTCTGACTCTTTGGGACCCCATTTACTGTAGTCAGCCAGGCTCCTCTGTCCATGAGGATTCTCCAGGCAAGAATACTGGAGTGGTTTGCCATGCCCTCCTCCAGGGGATCTTCCCAACCCAGGGATCGAACCCAGGTCTCCCGAATTGCAGGTGGATTCTTCGCCATCTGAGCCACCAGGGAAGCCCTGGGGGTAGTTGTTATTTCTGTTCTGGCCTAAATGTAAGAATCTCCCCTTGGAAAGGAGGCTCCTTGACTGCTCTGCACATATGGAAGGCCAGATCTGGTTCTTGCCCCGCTCCCTACAGCTTACGGGTTTCCAAGCCTACAAATTACGGGTGACACACCTGTACCAACTGAAGCAGCACAATATTCTGGCCTCTGTTGGTGAGGATGAAGAGGGCATCAACCCCCTGGTGAGTCCTAGAAAGGAAACAGGAAAGACCCAGAGGCCTGGGAATGATTATTTGTTGGAGGGTGACTAGCATTCACACATCTGAGATCTGTCCCCAGGTAAAGATCTGGAACCTGGAGAAGAGAGATGGTGGCAATCCACTCTGCACTCGAATCTTCCCTGCCATCCCCGGGACAGAACCGACTGTTGTATCTTGTTTGACTGTCCATGAAAATCTCAACTTTATGGCCATTGGTAAGAAGAAAGAAGGCAAAGCTAACACCCCATGATTCTTTATAGATTTCCTTCAGAGTTGCTTCTACAGCTCATTTTCACTGTTTTCATGAGACCATTTTGTACTGAAGTGAGGACTTTTGAGATTTTAAAGTTTGGGATGGGAAAGCATTTCATTTTGTTCTTTGAAAATGAGTCCGTGAGTCCTAATCCTCATGGTAACCACTGGAGAGGTTGGGTATGAGGAGAAAGATAGTCACTTCTAAAAAGTGCCTCTAAAAGTCTTTTTCTGCTTCCGTGCCCTTTCAGCCTCAATAAAATACTGTTCCTTGCTCTCCTACAGGTTTCACGGATGGCAGTGTTACATTGAACAAAGGGGACATCACTCGGGACCGACATAGCAAGACCCAGATTTTGCACAAGGGCAATTATCCTGTTACTGGACTGGCCTTTCGCCAAGCGGGAAAGACCACTCACTTGTTTGTTGTGACAACTGAGAATGTTCAGGTATGACCAGTGCCTCCTGGTATGACTGTTGGGGCAAGTAGGAAAGGTTTTTTTAATTGCTCAATGGGCTAGGGTAAGGAACTGACAAAAGAGGTTCTTATATTTTTAATCATACAGCCTTGAATCATTTGCCTAACTTAATATTTTATTTCTTTACTTAGGAGACTGGGAAGATTTAGAGCTAGGAAGAGAACTCTTGGGCTTGTAGCAGAAGACATAAGTTTTTCTTCAGATAGGCTTGTTAAGTGACACTGGACAAATTACTTCTTTGGTTCTTGTGTTTCTAATATAACAGCTTACTCACACCAATAGTTTTGTTTTCTTTTCAGCCAGAGTTTTCTGATAAAGCAGTAAAATTCTCTTAGTTGCCAAATATCTGTAGTAAGTAGTGATAGTGTATACAGAGGAAGAAAATGTGGGTTCTGCTTATATATTTAGTAGATGGCTGATGGTAATAGCCCATTTAAGGGAGAAGGCAAACATCCAGGTAGTCTTGGGTGCTAAGAATTAAGAGAACCAGTGTGGAGGTGGGGATACCTTTTGGAACATTTAGATGCTACGTCCTCAGAGGGAGCCTGTTAACCCCTCTCTTACTTCTCACAGTCCTACATAGTTTCTGGAAAGGACTATCCTCGTGTGGAATTGGACACCCATGGTTGTGGCCTGCGCTGCTCAGCCCTCAGCGACCCTTCTCAGGACCTGCAGTTCATAGTGGCAGGGGATGAATGTGTCTATCTGTACCAGCCTGATGAACGTGGGCCCTGCTTTGCCTTTGAGGGCCATAAACTCATCGCTCACTGGTTTAGAGGCTATCTTGTCATTGTCTCCCGTGACCGGAAGGTTTCTCCCAAGTAAGGATTCTATGGAGAAGCAAAAGGGAGTGGGCTGGGCTTGTTCCTTAGAATTAACCTGATTTCAAACTCCTAATGCCTACATCCTGTCAGCCCCCTACTTTGTACTTTTTGTACAGGTGTTTACACCAAGACTCAGTTATAACTTTTTTTTTTTTCCCCCGCTGAAAAGTGTGCTTTTGCTGCAGACATTTGCTGAGCAATCCTTTTGCACTAGAATGCTCCAGGGAATTTGGGACTTGGCATTGGGTTTTTTAGATACTTGGGTGAAATGAATTGGGTAGAGGAACAAGGGATTGAGTAGTGGAGATGCTGGGAGATGCAACACAGGGTGGTTTTTTTTTTCCCTAAGTCATCAGAAAGTGGGACAGAATCTTCAGCATGATGCAGGTGATCCTTGTCAGATACTAGTTTTCATTCAGTACCAGGCCTAGTGGACTACATATACCAGGCATTAATTATTTGTTAAATCTTGGATGTTGGAATGTACTTAAGTTTTCAGTCTGTGCCTGTATTAATTATAGGATCCTTAAAGGTAAGACCAGGTCTACACATACTCTTCCCACACCTGCTAGCACCACGCTGCTTATTGCAGGAAGGCATACACAGCGTGGGAGGAATAGGTGGCACCAGAGTTGTCAGGGGAAAGGAAATGGAGGGGAGCTGAGACTAAGGTGGTACAGGTAAATATCCGGTGCTTTTTTCTTTCTCACACAGGTCAGAGTTTACCAGCCGGGACTCCCAGAGCTCTGACAAACAGATTCTCAACATCTATGACCTGTGCAACAAGTTCATAGCCTATAGCGCCGTCTTTGAAGATGTAGTGGATGTGCTTGCTGAGTGGGGCTCCCTGTACGTGCTGACGCGGGATGGGCGGGTCCACGCACTGCAGGAGAAGGACACACAGACCAAACTGGAGGCAAGGCCACCAGGTTCCCAGAGCTGGCTGTGGGCACCCAGACACGGCTCTAGGAACAGACTCCCCAAGTCGCCTTGGCCAGGGTGTTTCCTTCCCTTTGGGTCACAGCCTTACTCAGCCTCTTTAGGGTAAGATTCCAAGGTCAGTGGCCTGGGATGTGGCCTTAGAGGGAAGCAATGGCTGGGGGCCTGAGCCCACTCTCAGGGTCCACTCTGCCTGCCTGCAGAGAACCTAGTGAGGTGAACTGACGTTAGTCTTGGGGGTGTCTGGGGGTTTCACCCTAAGATCTAGGCTGATTGGAATTTCATAACCGTCTGTTTGTGTGTTGTGAATGCATTCTGGGAAGGTGTCTTCTCAGGCCTGCTTCTTCCAGTTTTCTAATCTCTATTCCTTTCCAGATGCTGTTTAAGAAGAACCTATTTGAGATGGCGATTAACCTGGCCAAGAGCCAGCATCTGGACAGCGATGGGTTGGCCCAGATCTTCATGCAGTATGGGGACCACCTCTACAGCAAGGGCAACCATGATGGTGCTGTCCAGCAGTATATCCGGTCAGTCTGGAGGCGCTTTAGGATATACCTGTGAATGCGGGAACAGAGAGCCAGCTAGACTGAAACCTGCACTTGGGGACTAGGGCAGGCAGTGGACTCCATCATGAACTGTTCTTTTTTCCTACATAAATTGCGATGCCTCAAATGAGGAGACAGTATACCTTATTGGAAAGGGAATATTTCGGGTCAGTTGCTACATGATCAGTGTGCAGTTGAGCTGATGATAAGTGAAAGTGCTAGTCACTAGTTGTGTTTGATTCTTTGCCACCCCATGGACTGTAGCCCACCAAGCTCCTCTGTCCAAGGAGTTCTTCAAGCAAGAATACTGGAGTGGGTAGCCTTCTCCAGGAGGTCTTTCCAACCCAGGGATTGAAACCAGATCTCCTGCATTGCGGGCGGATTCTTTACTGTCTGAGCTACCAGGAAAGCTCTCAAGGAAGTTGAGCTGAAAAGTACCTGTTATTTTAAATGTTAGCTTGCTGCTGCTACTGCTAAGTCACTTCAGTCGTGTCCGACTCTGTGTGACCCCATAGATGGCAGCCCACCAGCTCCCTCGTCCCTGGGATTCTCCAGGCAAGAACACTGGAGTGGGTTGCCATTTCCTTCTCCAATGCATGAAAGTGAAAAGTGAAAGGGAAGTCGCTCAGTCGTGTCTGACTCTTCGCGACCCCATGGACCGCAGCCTACCAGGCTCCTCCATCCATGGGATTTTCCAGGCAAGAGTACTGGAGTGGGGTGCCATCGCCTTCTCCGAAATGTTAGCTTGGCCTTTGTTAATACTCATTTTGATCAAATTCTTTAAAGGGGAAAGGCTATTCATCTCTTGTTTCCACAGTTTCTTTCCTTGGTACTAATTAGTTTTCTGACTTAGTGAAGAATTCTAAAACCCTGTCTAGCTTCTTTGCCAACCTCTCTAGAATTCTTGTTTTCAGTCAAGTCTAAAAACCAGTATTCTGGAGCCTTGATGCTCCTGTGGTCCGCAATCTAGTAGCATCGATAACCACCTGGGATCTTGTGAGAATTGCAGGATCTCATGCCTCACCCCAGACCTGCAGAAACAGAATTTGCATTTTGAAACCTGCAAGCGATTCCTACGCACATGAAAGTTTGAGAAGTTTGATGATCCTGATGCTGTTTGACACCCGTGTCTCCCTAGCACCATTGGAAAGTTGGAGCCATCGTACGTGATCCGCAAGTTCCTCGATGCCCAGCGCATCCATAACCTGACAGCCTACCTGCAGACCCTGCACCGGCAGTCCTTGGCCAATGCCGACCACACCACCCTGCTGCTCAACTGCTACACCAAGCTCAAGGACAGCTCGAAGCTGGAGGAGTTCATCAAGGTGCCGGGTGGTGTGGCAGAGGGTTCCTCAAGGGGCTTCACCAGGACTGCAGGGAGAGGGAAGAGCTGCCTGTATTTAGGGACCAGAATCCTCTGGTCCTCTAGTCTGTAGGCAAGGAAGAGAAATAGCCTTTTCTGTGAGTTCTCTCCTGTCTCCCCTCTTTTTTTTGTTTCTTTTTGTTTTGCTGTGCTGTGCGGCTTGTGGGATCTTCATTCCCCGACCAGGGATCGAACCTGGGACCCAGCAGTGAAGGCATAGAGTCCTAACCACCGGACCTCCAGGGAATTCCCCTGCTCTTGTTTCTTGATGCCAGAACTTCTCATGGTGTCTAAGCCCCAGGAGGCCCAGTGTCCCGAGGCATCCCTCTAACAGTAGAGGCAGAGAAACACTTACGGAGAGGCAGGATAACTGTCTTTTAAAAGAATCATCTTTGGGACTTCCCTGGCAGTCCAGTGATTAAGACTTTGCTTCCACTGCAGGCAGCACGGGGTTCACTCCCTTGTGTGGGGCAGCTAAGTTTCCACATGTTACTCGGTTCGGTGTGGCAAAAAAAAAAAAAAATCCACTTTACTATTACCTTAAGAATGAGATGCATATTTCCTTTCCCTTGCCCAGCCGCAACCTGTGAATGATTTTGTCTAATGTCTTCCTGACAGACAAAGAGTGAGAGTGAAGTCCACTTTGATGTGGAGACAGCCATCAAGGTCCTCCGGCAGGCTGGCTACTACTCTCATGCCCTCTATTTGGCTGAGAACCATGCTCATCATGAGTGGTACTTGAAGATCCAGCTAGAGGACATCAAGGTAGGTGAGCCTCCTGACTCGGGCAGGCTGTCTTCTTTTTCTGGGATATCCCTGGGATGCTGAAAGTACCTCCTGGGACTTCCCTGGGGGTCCCGTGGTTAAAGAGTCTGCCTTCCAGTGCAGTGAACATGGGTTCAGTCCTTGGTCAGGGAACTAAGATCCCACATGCTGTGGGGCCACTGAACCCACATGCGCCACAACTGGAGGATCCGCCCAAAAAAGAAAGTCGTCTTGATGGGTGAGGCAGGAGCCTGCAGTTCTGCTGCCCTTTTTGTGCCCACAGAATTATCAGGAAGCCCTCCGGTATATCGGCAAGCTGCCTTTTGAGCAGGCTGAGAGCAACATGAAACGCTATGGCAAGATCCTCATGCACCATATACCAGAGCAGACGACCCAGCTGCTGAAGGGACTCTGTACCGACTATCGGCCTAGCCTTGAAGGCCGAGGTGATAGGGAGGCTCCAGGCTGCAGGGTGAGGCCTCAGGGAGAATGGCTTTTGAACATACGGGGGTCATCTCAGGGGCATGGGTACCAGGCCCACTCACTTGGCCTCCTCTCTCATCCCTTGCCATCCTAGGCCAACTCGGAGGAGTTCATCCCCATCTTTGCCAACAACCCTCGAGAGCTGAAAGCGTTCCTAGAGCACATGAGCGAGGTGCAGCCTGACTCCCCACAGGGCATCTACGACACGCTGCTTGAGCTGCGACTCCAGAACTGGGCCCACGAGGAGGATCCGCAGGTGAGGCCTGGCAGAGCCACCAGAGGTGTTGAGAAAAAGACAGCACTTCCATTTCTTCTCTGGTTGCCACTTGCTCGCTTTAGATCAATAACACCTCACCCTGAGGGGCTAAATGGTTCCCCATGAAAAGGAAATTGAAGACTTCCTTGCAAGGAGTCAGACACCACTGAGTGACTTTCACTCAGGGAAAACCAGAGTTTTAGGCAGGCTAAGACTCTTCACTCCCAATGTGGGGGCCTGGATTCAAACCCTAGTCGGAGAACTAGATCCCACATGCCATAACTAAGAGCCAGCTCAGCCTAAATAAATAAATACTGGGGAGAAAAAAGAGGAAGTCGGAGTGAGGGGAAGAGTAGTTGACTTGCTGAGGGGTCACTTTTCCCCTAATGTCCGGCAGCTCCACCCTCCTCTTCTAGGTCAAAGAGAAGCTTCACGCAGAGGCCATCTCCCTACTGAAGAGTGGCCGCTTCTGTGATGTCTTTGACAAGGCCCTGGTCCTCTGCCAGATGCACGACTTCCAGGATGGAGTCCTTTACCTCTATGAGCAGGGCAAACTGTAAGAGTCGGGCTGTCCTCAGGGGAGGGGGCAGAGCTGAGGCACTCGCCTAGCGAGCGCCGGCCGCTGACGCTCACCCCGCCTGGCGCAGGTTCCAGCAGATCATGCACTACCACATGCAGCACGAGCAGTACCGGCAGGTGGTCGCCGTGTGCGAGCGCCACGGGGAGCAGGAGCCCTCCCTGTGGGAGCAGGCGCTCAGCTACTTTGCCCGCAAGGAGGAGGACTGCAAGGAGTACGTGGCGGCTGTGCTCAAGCACATCGAGAGCAAGAACCTCATGCCGCCCCTTCTAGGTATTCTGGGGGGTGGGCTGGGTGGCTAGGTGGGTGCAGGCTGCTGGCGGTCAGGCTCTGTCCAGAAAGCTGCATGCTTCATGGTGTTGCTTCCTCCCATCTCAGTGGTGCAGACCCTGGCCCATAACTCCACGGCCACCCTGTCTGTCATCCGGGACTACCTGGTCCAAAAACTGCAGAAACAGAGCCAGCAGATCGCCCAGGACGAGCTCCGGGTGCGGCGCTACCGAGAGGAGACCACCCGTATCCGCCAGGAGATCCAGGAGCTGAAGGCAAGGTACTTGGCATCCAGGAGTGTAGAGGTATCCAGGGATAAGCTTGTTCTTCACAGGGTGTCATTTTTTACGTACAAAGGATTATATGGAGTGAGTTTCAACATTTCATTCTTGAAGATCTGTTTTAATGGGGGAATTCCAAAGAATGATTTATTACATAGAACATGATTTATTGGGTTTTGTTATCTTGTAGCAGGTACTTTTCTCTCTAGATGTGCCTTTATTTTACCTTTCCTAAACACACGTCTAAGTTGTGGTGGGAAGCCCTTGGAAGTAAAAAACATTGACAAAAAAGTGGAGAGTTTACAAGTATTTATAGTAGACATTAACCCTTAACTTTGCCATTAGCTTTATAAAATATTTGTTATTGTTATTTAGTCATTAAGTCGTGTCCAGTTTCTTTATTCCATCAATATTTACTGAGTCCATTTTGTCCCAAGCCCTATTCTTAACACATAGAAAAAGCCCTGCCTTCACAGAGCTTATGTTGTGGAGGTAGAGACAGACAGTAAATGTGTTAAATAAGCAAACTATTGTAGTGTGTTCGATGGTGCTAAGTTCTAAGGAGAAAATTGAGGAAGAGGAATAGGGTGAGGGGTTAGGTGTGTTGTAATTGATAAAGTGGCCAGGAAAGGTCTCGTTGAAAGGGAAAGGGTCATATGCGATTAAGACCTGA